>NC_080194.1:30665000-30971250 GCF_030028045.1 Hippopotamus amphibius kiboko | reverse complement strand
CTCAAACTCTTCCAAAATAATGCAGAAGGAGGAATACTCCCAAACTCATTCTACGAGGCCACCATCACCCTGATACCAAAACCAGGCAAAGATGTCACAAAAAAAGAAAATTACAGACCAATATCACTGATGAATTTACATGCAAAAATCCTCAACAAAATACTAGCTAACAGACTCCAACAGCACATTAAAAAAATCATACACCATGATCAAGTGGGGTTTATCCCTGGGATGCAAGGATTCTTCAATATATGCAAATCAATCAATGTGATTCATCATATCAACAAATTGAAGGATAAAAACCATATGATCATCTCAATTCAGAAAAAGCTTTTCACAAAATTCAACATCCATTTATGATAAAAGCTCTCCAGAAAATGGGCATAGAAGGAAATTACCTCAATATAATAAAAGCCATAAATGAAAAAACAAAAGCCAACATCGTTCTCAATGGGGAAAAACTGAAAGAATTCCCTCTAAGAACAGGAACAAGACAAGGGTGTCCACTCTCACCACTGTTATTCAACATAGTTTTGGAAGTTTTAGCCACAGCAATCAGAGAAGAAAAAGAAATAAAAGGAATCCAAATTGGAAAAGAAGAGGTAAAATTGTCACTCTTTGCAGATGACATATTATACATAGAAAACCCTAAAGACTCTACCAGAAAACTGCTAGCACTCATTGATGAGTTTAGTAAAGTAGCAGGATACAAAATTAATGCACAGAAATCTCTTGCATTCCTATACACTAACAACGGAAGAGCAGAAAGAGAAATTAAGGAAACTCTCCCATTCACCATTGCAACCAAAAGAATAAAATACCTAGGAATAAACCTGCCTAAGGAGGCAAAAGATCTGTATGCAGAAAACTTTAAGACATTGATGAAAGAAATCAAAGATGACATAAACAGATGGAGGGATATACCATGTTCCTGGATTGGAAGAATCAACATCGTGAAAATGACTGTACTACCCAAAGCAATTTACAGATTCAATGCAATCCCGATCAGATTACCAATGGCATTTTTCACAGAACTAGAGCAAGAAATCTTACGATTTGTATGGAAACGCAAAAGACCCCGAATAGCCAAAGCAATCTTGAGAAGGAAAAATGGAGTTGGTGGAATCAGGCTTCCTGACTTCAAACTATACTACAAGGCCATAGTGATCAAGACAGCATGGTACTGGCACAAAAATAGAAAGGAAGATCAATGGAATAGAATAGAGAACTCAAAGGTAAGCCCAAACACATATGGGCACCTTATCTTTGACAAAGGAGGCAAGAATATACAATGGAAAAAAGACAGCCTCTTCAATAAGTGGTGCTGGGAAAACTGGACAGCAACATGTAAAAGAATGAAATTAGAACACTTCCTAACACCATACACAAAAATAAACTCCAAATGGATTAAAGACCTACATGTAAGGCCAGACACTATAAAACTCCTAGGGGAAAACATAGGCAGAACACTCTATGACATCCATCAAAGCAAGATCCTTTTTAACCCACCTCCTAGAATCATGGAAATAAAATCAAGAAGAAACAAATGGGACCTCATGAAACTTAAAAGCTTTTGCACAGCAAAAGAAACCATAAACAAGACTAGAAGGCAACCCTCAGAATGGGAAAAAATAGTTGCCAACGAAACAACGGACAAAGGATTAACCTCCAAAATATACAAGCAGCTCATGCAGCTTCATACCCAAAAAGCAAATAACCCAATCCACAAATGGGTGGAAGATCTAAATAGACATTTTTCCAAAGAAGACATACAGATGGCCAACAAACACATGAAAACATGCTGAACATCACTAATCATCAGAGAAATGCAAGTCAAAGCCACAATGAGGTATCACCTCACACTGGTCAGAATGGCCATCACCACAAAATCTGGAAACAACAAATGTTGGAGAGGGTGTGGAGAAAAGGGAATTCTCCTGCACTGTTGGTGGGAATGTACGTTGGTACAGCCACTATGGAAAACAGTTTGGAGTTTCCTTAAAAAAACTACAAATAGAACTACCACATGATCAGTAATCCCACGACTGGGCATATACCCAGAGAAAACCATAATCCAAAAAGAAACATGTACCGCAATGTTTATTGCAGCACTATTTACAATAGCCAGGACATGGAAGCAACCTAAATGCCCATCAACAAATGAATGGATAAAGAAGATGTGGCATATATATACAATGGAATGTGACTCAGCTATAAAAAGGGATGAGATGGAGCTATATGTAATGAGGTGGATAGACCTACAGTCTGTCATACAGAGTGAAGTAAGTCAGAAAGAGAAAGACAAATATTGTATGCTAACTCATATATATAGAATCTAAAAATGGTACTGATGAACTCAGTGACAAGACAAGAACAAGGACGCAGATACAGAGAATGGACTGGAGAACTTGAGGTTTGAGGGGGTGGGGGGTGAAGGGGAAGCTGAGACGAAGTGAGAGAGTAGCATAGACATATATAT
Organism: Hippopotamus amphibius kiboko; assembly: GCF_030028045.1. NCBI lineage: Eukaryota > Metazoa > Chordata > Mammalia > Artiodactyla > Hippopotamidae > Hippopotamus > Hippopotamus amphibius. Next base: position 30,968,771 of record NC_080194.1, on the reverse strand, counting down.
ACTACCAACTGTAAAATAGATAGCCAGTGGGAAGTTGCTGTATAACAAAGGGAGTTCAACTCGAGGATGAATGATGCCTTAGAGGACGGGGAGGGTGGGGGGGAGTCGAGGGAGGGAGGGAATACAGGAATATGTGTATAAATACAGATGATTGAACTTGGTGTACCTCAAAAAAAAAAAAAAAAGAAAAAAAGAAAAAAAAAGAAATCAACACTATATTAAATCATAGAGCAGAACAGATCAGCTATCTGGAATACAGAGTACTGTAAATCACCTATGCTGAACAGAAAAAAAGAAAAGAGAATTTTTTAAAATGAGGATACTTTAAGAGACCTCTGGGACAACATCATGCATATAACACTACAAGGGTCCCAGAAGGAGGAGTGAGAGAGAAAGGGGGAAGAGAACTTACTTGAAAACATAATAGCTGAAAACTTCCCTACCCTAGGAAAGGAAAAGACATTCAGGATCAGGAAACACAGAAAGTCCCAAACAAGATGAACCCAAAGATGTCCACACCAAAAAAAATTAATAATAATAATTAAAATGGCAAAAGTTAAAGACAGAGAATTTTAAAAGCAGTGAAAGAAACATCAACTAGTTACATGCAAGGAACTCCTAAAAGACTATCAACTGACTTCATAGGAAGCTGCAGGCCAGAGGGAGTGGCATGATATAGTCAAAGTAATGAAAGAAAAAAGACCTACAACCAAGAATACTCTACCCAGCAAGGTTATCATTCAGATTTGAAGGAGAAACAGACTTTTACAAACCAGCAAAACCTAAAAGAGGTCAACATCACTAAACTGGTTTTACAAGAAATGTTGAAAGAAATTCTCTAAGCAGAAAAGGCCACTGCTATAAATATGACAATTATGAAAGGAAAAATATCACCTGTAGAGGCAAACATACAGTAAGGGTAACAGGTCAACCATTATCTATCAACTTAAAACAATCATATACACGTGCGTGTGTGTGTGTGTGTGTGTGTGTGTGTGTGTGTACACATATAGTTATTTATTAACCTCATGGTAACCACAAACCAAAAACCTATAATAGATACATACACAAAAAAAGAGAAAAATTCAAACATAACACTAAAGAAGGTCATCAAACCACAAAGAAAGAAAACAAAAGAAGAAAAGAACTACAAAAGCAACCAGCAAACAATTAAAATAGCAAAAGTATACACCTACCAATAATTAATGTAAATGGAGTAACTGCTCCAATCAAAAAGACAGTGGCTGCATAGATTAAAAAAAAAAAGACCCATATATACGCTGCCTACAAGAGACTCACTTCAGATTTAAAGATATATACAGACTGAAATTGAGGGGGTGGGGACTTGCTAGGTGGCATAGTGGTTAAGAATCTGCCTGCCTATGCAGGGGACATGGGTTTGATCCCTGCTCCAGAAAGATCCCACATGCTGTGGAGCAACTAAGCCCGTGTGCCACAACTACTGAGCCCACGTGCCACAACTACTGAAGCCCACACGCCTAGAGCCTGTGCTCCGCAAGGAGAGAAGTCACTACACTGAGAAGCTCACACACCATAATGAAGAAGAGCCCCCACTCACTGCAACTTGAGAAAGCCTGAACACAGCAACAAAGACCCAATGCAGCCAAAATAAATGAAATGAAATAAAATAATAAATACATAAATAATTTTTTAAAACAACAACAACAAAAAATGAGCAAACTGAATTCAACAATACATGAAAAGGATCATACACCATGGTCAAGTGAGATTTACCCAAGGAATGCAAGGATTTTTCAATATCTGAGAATCAAAGTGATACACTACATTAACAAGCTGAAGAATAAAAATCATATTATCCTCTCAATAGATGAAGAAAAAGCCTGTGACAAATTCAACATCCATTTATGATAAAAACTCTCAACGAGGTGGGTATAGAGGGAACACACCTCAACATATTAAAGGCCATATATTACAAAACCATAGCCAACACCATACTCAACAGTGAAAAGCTGAAAGCATTTCCTCTAGAATCAGAACAAGACAAGGATGCCCACCCTCGCATTTTTATTCAACATAGTGCAGGCAGTCCTAGCCATAGCAGCCAAACAAGAAAAACCATAAAAGGAATCTAAATTAGAAAGGAAGACATAAAACTGTCCAAGTTTAAAGGTGACATGATACTAAGTATAGAAAATTCTAAATACACTACTAAAAACCATTAAACTAATAAATTCAGTAAAGTTGCAAGATACCAAATCAGTATACAGAAATTTGTTGCATTTCTATACACTAACAATGAACTATCAGAAAAAGATATTAAGAAAACAATCTCATTAACAACTGCAAACAGAATAAAATACCTAGGAATACATCTAAAGAGATTGGAGACCTGGACCCAGAAAACTATAAGACAATGATGAAGAAAACTGAAGACAACACAAACAAGTGGAAAGCTGTACCATGCTCATGGACTGGAAGAATTAATATTGTTAAAATGACCCCTACTACCTAAGGCAGTCTAAATCAAAATACCAATGGCATTTTCCACAGAACTAGAACTAATAATTTTAAAACCTGTATAGAAACAAAAAATCCCAAATAGCCAAAACAATCTTGAGAAAGAAGAACAAAGCTGGAGGTATTATGCACCCTGATTTCAAACTACACTACAAAGCAAAACAGACACATAGATTAATAAACAGAATAGAGAACCCAGAAATGAATTCACACTTATACGGTCAATTAATCTACAACAAAGGAGGCAAGAATATACAATGAGTAAAAGGCAGCCTCTTCAATAAATGGTGTTGGGAGAGCTGGATAGCTACATGCAGACAATCAAACTGGACTAATTTCTCATAACATATACAAAAACAAACTCAAAATGGAATAAAGACTTAAATGTTTAAGACCTGAAATTATAAAACACCTAGAAGAAAAGATAGGCAGTAAGCTCTTTGGCACAGGTCTTAGCAATATTTTCTTGGATGTGTCTCCTCAGGCAAGAAAAACTAAAGAAAAATAAATACTACTACATCAAACTAAAAAGCTTTTGTACAGCAAAGGAAACCATCAACAAAACGAAAAGGCTGGGACTTCCCTGGTGGCGCAGTGGTTAAGAATCTGCCTGCCAATGCAAGGGACGTGGGTTCAAGCCCTGATTCAGGAAGATCCTACATGCTGTGGAGCAACTAAGCCTGCACACCACAACTATTGAGCCTGCGCTCTATAGCCTGTGAGACACAGTACTGGGCCCATGTGCCACAACTACTAAAGCCTGTGTGCTTAGAGCCCATGCTCCACAACAAAAGCCACCACAATGAGAAGCCCGCACACTGCAACAAAGAGCAGCCCCTGCTCGCTGCAACTAGAGAAAGCCTGCACACAGCAATGAAGACTCAGTGCAGCCAATAAATAAATCAAAAAAAAAAAAAAAAATGAAAAGGCTGCCTGTTGAATAGGAGAAGATATTTGTGAACAAGGCGTTAATATTCAAAATATACAAAGAATTCATACAACTCAACATCAAAAATACAAACCACCCAATTAAAAAATGCGCAGAGGACCTAAACAGACATCTTCCCAAGGAAGACATACAGCTGGCCAACAGACACATGAAAAGATGCTCAACATTAGGAATCATATTAAAACCACAATGAGATACTACTTCACACCTGTCAGAATAGCTATCATCAACAACAAATAACAAGTACTGGTGAGGATGTGGAGAAAAGGGAACCCTCATGCATTGCTGGTGGGAATGTAATTTGGTGCAGCCCCTATGGAAAACAGAATAGACGTTTCTCAAAAAATTAAAAACAAAACCGCCATATGATCCAGCAATTTAACTCCTGGGTATTTGCCTGAAGACAAAAACACCAATTTGAAAAAATATGTACATCCTGTGTTCACTGCAGCATTATTTACAATAGCCAAGATATGGAAGCAACCAAAGCGCCCAGCAATAGATGAATGGATAAAGAAGATGTGGTATATAAATACAATGCAATATTTTTCAGTCATTTAAAAAAAAAAAAGAAAAAGAAACCTTGCCATTTGCAACAACATGGATGGATCTAGAAGGTATTACTAAATGAAATAAGTCAAAGACAAATACCATATTATCTCACTTATATGTGGAATCTAAAAAACAAAGCAAACAAAACAAAATGAAAACAGACTCATAGATTCAGAGGACAAACAGGTGGTATTCAGAGGGGACAGGGGTGGGGGGGTTGAAACAGGTAAAGGGTATAGGAAGTAATCCTCCAGTTACGAAACAAATAAGCCACGAGGATGTAATATACAGCATGAGGATATGGTCGATAATATTATAAGTTTTATGGGGACAGATAGTTTTGGACTTATGGTCATTTCACAATGTATGCAAATGTCAAATCACTATGTAGTATACCTGAAATTACCATAATATACATCAACTATATTTCAATTAAAAAAATTACTTTATATCAGTCACTGGATAGTCAATGTCAACATGAAAAACAGGAAAGAGATTCCTACTGTTCAATGTGGACTAGAATAAAGGAAAAGAAAAAACTTTTGTAATTTCCAGTGGAAGAGTCATATTGTCACAGCTGTAAATAGCCATTTGAGTTTGTTCCCTACAAATGAGACAGCTAGATGTAAATGTAAATTTCCCTGATGTGTCTTAAGATCACCAGACAGTATGCTATTTTCTGAGCATAAACACAGTAGGGTGCTAACAAGTTATATTCACTTTACTATTTACATAGCACTTTTATATATTTTATTCCATTTCATTCTTAAACTCCTGACAATTGTGTTCTATCTCCATTTTTCATGTGAGCCAACAAAGGCTCCGAGTAATTAAGTAACTTATGTCATAGAGCTAACAGTTGGCTTTAAACACAGATCTAAATGATCCCAAATAAGGTATTGCAAGTGGAAAAGTATGATTACAATGTTGAATGACCTTAGAAAAGTGTTATTCATAGTTTCTAATCAAGTACTTCAATTAGTGATTCACTATGACAGACTCTCACCCTCAACCAAACAACAAATGTTAATTTCAGCTCATGACCAAAAGTATTAATAGATCATTCATTTCAACTACAAAGATAAAAATAAGTACCATGTAATCAAATATCTTAAGTTTTTAAACAGAAAAATATAATTATTAACTAGGATAAAGAAAGATGCTTTTATTAGCACAGATACCTTTTAGCATCTTACAGATCTTCAGAAATCTACTGTGACATAAGGTCACATATTCCACATAAAATCTTGCCTCTTTAATGTTAAATTTCTACTACTTCAAGTATTTTGGCTCCCTGTATTCCCACTGCCTACACTGAACATTTACCAACCTCTTAATTCTCTCCCAAAGAGCATCTCTTTGAATTCTGTGTGCTTACCTTCCATCTCTGAGCTCTAGATTGCTACCTGCTTAGCAAGACAGGTCTCAGTTTCAAGATGCCAAAGTAAACCAGAGCAAGCCACAGTAGAGAAATGCAACATTAGCTTAAACCCTAATAAACATTCTATCCAAGAGGAGAAAAACTTTCAAAGTAGTTCTTCCTCCATTAATGAGCATCTTTCTCCCTTATTGTGGGTTCATAACCAACCAACCAACCAACCAACCAACAAACAAAAAAGGAGTCAGACAAAGATAAAAATACAGCTGAAATTAGTGGCCAAATAGCTTCCTATTACTACAATTGTAAATTACACTTAGAACTGTAGATGTTTCATTGCCTTCTCCCTCATAGGGTCCAGTCTGTTCAGGAAAATTCACCCTACAGAGGAGTAGAAATGTTACATCCTAAGAACTGAGAGCTCTAAAAACAGAACCAGAAGGCACTGAGCAAAAGCATACTCAATTCCTTCTCCAGGCTTCATCTAATCCTCCCTTGAGAGGGCATCTCACTCAAGGAGTTGAAAGAAGGGGGAAAGATACTTCTAAGAGAGAATTTCCTTACTTTACAAGTCATGTAGAAACATGGGGAGAGGAAAATGATGGTTCCTCCTTCAATAAACATTATTTCCAAACATACATAACAGATTCTTCAGGATGTTTTTTAAACTCTCAAAGAGGAACACCTCACAGGATACACATCTTCTGCTGTTTCACTTCCCATACCAGAGAGAGGCAGGGATTGGATGAAGAAGTATTAGACTAACTTGACCTAAGGAGACTGGGCTAAAAGAAAGAAAACTAAGTCTGCCAATTCCCAAAGTAGTCCGGATTAAAAACCAATATTCTACGTAGTCTTTGCATAAATTATGATAAATTTAGTTGTAAAAGGCACAGCTCTTTGTAAAACCGCACAGTAGATAAAGTGGTACTTGACCATTTTATCTTGCTTTTTAAAACTCTCCTTCACCTAGCCTCCTTTCTCACTGCTACTCCCAACTGAAAACCTTCACCTTGCCCTCTATAAGCCTAAGGTTCACTTTTTTTCTTAGGACTGACCTCTAAACTCCCATTCCCCACAGCCCAACTAAGTATGAATCAGATTATGTGATTAAAGTACTGCCCACTAACGGGTAAATATGGTTTAATCCACAGGGTTCAATTCCGCAAATATCATTAAGCTCTACTATGTATAAGGTACTGTGTGTAATCAATCAAGGTACCTATTATTCTTACAAGAAAAACTAGTTAACTCAAATCACTCTTGTAATGGACAATGTAAAAGAGAAGCACATGAGCGCTTGCTTCACCTCACACGCTCCCCTTCCCATTTCTTCCCATCTCGATGCCCCTTCCCCCACCCCATCTGCCAGGGAATAAAATCCAAGGAATCAATATTGTTTCCAATAAAAGTCAATGACTGAGAAGTCAAAGTGGGATGGTACATCAAACAATAAACATTCAAAACCACAGAAGATCTCCTAGATTTATAAAGGGTCTCCTAGATTTATTTTACATATTAATCGCAAATACAATGAAGGGCTTCTCAATACAGGGATTCCCTTACAAGATACCTACAAATCAGCTTTGCTCAGAACTCTCAAGTTATTAAACCACATACACTGAGAGGGTATTTCTTCAGTTATTTCCACAGTTAAAATATTACTAAATATCAGTTCAATTTGCCCAATCATATTTAAAGGCTATTAAACTTATCTGTTTTCAATCAGAGTTGACATTTCCCCCCACGTACTCCTAGGTTTGAAGTTCCAAACTAACTGGCATACTTGCGTTAAATCTTTTTTTTTTTTCAGTTGTAAAATTTATTAATTCTTACCTCTAAGAGAGGTCTAAACCAGGAGAGCAGGATACAACTACTGACAGGTTTGGGTTTGGCTGGGCCACGTGAAGTTATTTTTAACTGTTTCAAGTAGTTGTCAATATTTTTAAAAGTCAGGAGAACTGCAAGCAGAAATCTAGATTTTCTGTGGTCTCTTGAGAAGGCTGAAGACTGGGCCCATATTCAATATGGCACTAATCAGGTAAACCTGAGAAGTGGATTGCCCTCTTAGATGAAGCATAAACTCTCTAGTATTATTTCACTCATTTTTATTTTCATATGCCTAGTATCTGAAGGCATGTGAGTTTGCTACTCATAACCTATTCCTTCCAAGGGTACATAACGTTTTCCAGATCACTTTAGCACTTCACCAAGTCACCTAATGTAAAAAGCCACAAAGCAGGACATGTTGGTTTGCAACTTCATGGTTAATAATAAAAATTTTCACAAGGTTTAGAAGAAAGGTTGAGAAAGGAAAAAATTCAGACTGGTGGAAGGGTGATATACAGAATGTAAAAATCCCATCTGAAAGTTTTTTTGGGAGAAGAAAAAAGGTAAAATCTCAAAAACGTTGTCAAGACACTTAAAGCTTTCCTGACTCCACCGTTCCTTGTCAAGCTCCACGCTTCAGAACCTCCCTTTCCAACTTCTCTTTAAGTATAACAATAGCAGTTAGGTCATAAACTCTGAGAAATGTTAGGAAATCTATGAAACACATTTACATCCTCAAAAATAATTCTCCTCACTTTTTTAACAGTCTTTACCCACCATCAAATCCTCTCCCAAGTATTTTCTACTGCTTTCCGCTTTGTATTCTAATGGCAGCTACAGTCCTCATTTTTGAGGCTTGGGCTTCAGTCCTGGATGAGCTCTCCAGTACACAAACTTTTTTGGCCCTTATAGTTGCACTCATTATATTTCTAATTCCAATTTCCACAGTCTATTTCATTCAAAATTTAGCTATAACCCCCTCTCTAAAAAGTCTTGATCATATCTGTGTAGGGGGGTGGGGGTACACAGTTGTCCAAAGAAAATCAATATACTGTGATTTTTCTCTGATATTGTTAATTTAAATAAAAAGCATGAAGACTCAAAGATTAAATAACATTTAAATAAATGTTATATGCTACGTGCATAAAGTGACAAGCGAGTGATGCTATATCTTTAGCACGTACGGACTAGTGACTTCCCATCGCGGACTCAAAATTCTGAGGAGAAAGATCAGTAGGAAATCTGTGATAGTCACACTGCCCCCATACTAACAAATTACTAAGTGATGTCTCACCTCCCTGCACCCCATTCCCGAGCATAAAGGGTGTCAGGAGACTTGCATCTGAACAAGAAAAAAATAAGCAGCTTTTCTGTGCAAGTTTTGGGAAAACAAAGCTTTACCGCACGTGATACCGTTACAGCATAAAAACCACGCACAACACCTTACTGGGGTCTCACTCCTCTTCACCCAAAGGGAGACTCGGGCCACTTTAGCCCCTACTGTGATGCGCCCCGCTCAGGATGTCGCGGCGTTAACCCAGGATGACAGAAAAGGGGCGGGACACACGGTTCCTCTGCCCTGGGAAGGAGGGTTGAGGGTATCGCCTACATCCCTGGGGAAAGGCCTCAGGACTCCCAAACCAAAAACAGCACCCCCGAAACCCTAGTCTCTTCCCTGCCTCTCCGAACCGGGCGCCAGCGACCGGAGCCCAGAACCCCACCCACGGTCCCCTAGCACGGTCCGGGACGCCCAGCTCACCGCCACAGCAGTCCAGCTCTCAAGCCCAGATTCGCCCTCCGCCCCCTTCCTCCTTCGCCCCCGCCAAGCCCAGCCTCCAGCGCCGCCCCCACCGAGTTTCCCAGCTGAGTCCAGTCACCCTCGAACCTGTAGTCCCCCTCAAATGTCCAGGCACAGGCCGGGGCCAGCTACACCTCCGCTTCCTTCCCAACTGGATCCCTCCAGAGGCTTCTGAGGCGGCGGCCGCTCCGGCGGCTGCGGCTACAAGAGCCGCCCCAGCAGGTTGCAGGCCAGCTCCAGGCCGGCTCCTAGGCTGTTTCTCGCGAGATCCCGCAGTTCGAAGAGGCGAGATTAGCTGAGTTCTCGCGAGAATGATGGCTCACCGCCCAGGAGTTGGGCGGGGCGCGGAGGGTGCGGGCGGTTGAGGGAGTGGCTGCCTGGGGTGGGCGTTCAGCCTAGGGGCTTGACGCCGCAGATCGTGAGGCGTCTGTCCTCGCAGAAGTCAGCTTAGGATCAACCGTGAGCCTCGAGCCTGAGTGGCTGCGAGCAGAGTTACCCCCAAATCTTTGAATCCCACGTTTTTCCTTGATTTCCTGTCACCGTTAGAAAAAAACGGAGAGCGTCCCCAGCCCGGAGTTGGAGAATACCTCAAGGACGCTGAGTTTACTCAAGGAGAGCGTTTCCCGCAACTGAGCGAACTCCAAACGAGCCTTGGCCAGCTCAGCTGGCGGGTATTAACCCGCCTGGGGTCAGGAAAGGCGGTCCTCGTGAGGGCCACCCTCCATTTCCTGGCGTTCGCAGCTGTTTGTTTTTAAACGCTGGGTTGGCGGGAACCGGCGTGCCCGCTGGAACTCGTGCAGTTGGGCCCGTGTGGAACGTCGACAGTAACCTGGATGCGATATTGCTCCTTGTGGCAGAAGGTCGCTAGTTCACAGAGTTTCGGTCACTCAACTTTACTGAGCAGGAAAAATGAAAGACTCGGCCGCCGACCTCGAAGCACGTCCTGGGGGCAAGACCCACCGCAAAACACAATCCTGTTACCTGTGGTAGAGGCCGGAGCTGTGAGTTGTGAGCTGTGAGAGGGAGGAGCAGGCTCAGCCTGCGTGTTGAGGAAGCCTCCACCAGGGAGTGACGTTTCAGCTGAATCTTGAAGGATGAGTAAGAGTTCCCCAGTTTTGAGAAGAGTGGGAGGAGCGCTGCAAGCAGAGGCAGCCAAGAGGAAGAGGACCTGGTTTGAGTAATTTGCTATGAAAAGAGATTTTGCAGAAAGAACTTTGCTGAAAAACTTTTAATCACTGCTTAGTTGAGAAGAGAAAACTCTCTGGCTCCTATGTGTGCTAACCAAAATGTGTTTCAAACCAGTGTTTATGCTAAGGAGATGAGCAGTTGAGCTGCACAATAGAGGATAGTGAACATCCTCATCCTCATCTAAGGACACTACATGTGAGAGACCTAAGGGAAACAGGTTATTGTCTTAGTATACCAAGTTATTATCATTACCACATTCTGCCAAAGTGGAAACCTTTGAGGATTCCTAAGACAGGAGAGGAATCTAATGGTTTTGTAATACAGGTATATCTCATGGAGAAACTTCAAGAAAACCCTCAGGCAACAAAACAACAACAAAAACTCCATTGGCCTTGATGTGTTCTCATAGCTTTCTTCTGTAGATAAGATCGAGAGAAGTAATTCTATAGTCCAAGTGAGGTCTGTCAAACAGGAATTATTTCCCTATATCAAAATAGAAGTTCCATTTCCTAAAAAGAGACCCTGATATTCTACTATAGGATTTCCACCAATCTCCCTTTAGACATTATTTTCATATTATTATGGATATGTATACTATAGCTACATTTGGTTGACCCTACTCTCTGTACAAACAAACAAGCCTAATAGGAAAAATAGGTCATAAACAAACACTGAATCACGTTGTACACCTGAAAATAATGTATGTCAATTATACCTCAATGTTTTAAATATTAAAAATTTTAGAAAAAGTAGTTCAAAGTCTGTTGTGAGCCAGTCAGTTGCTCTGCTTAGCATAATTCACACATTCTATTCTAAGTTCTAGGAATTTTCCAGGAAACATTTGAAGAATTAGTCAAAGATTTCACATGAACTGTGGAAACTTTATTCCATGCTAAAATCTGGTCAAATCATTTTACCTTGCTTTCAGGGGCCTACAGTTCATTTTATTCTGTTATTCTTTAAAAGTAAAGAAAAAAGAAAAAGGAAGGAGGGAAGGAAGGGAAAGAAAATCTAATAAAGCTATCAGTCATTCACTTTAAAAAATTAACCTTTCACATTTTAATTTTGGGGACTTACCTGGTGGTGCAGTTGTTAAGAATCCACCTGCCAGTGCAGGGGACACGGGTTCAATCCCTGGTCCAGGAAGATCCCACATGCTGTGGAGCAACAAAGCCCATGCGCCACAACTACTCAGCCTATGCTCTAGAGCCCGTGAGCCACAACTATTGAGCCCATGTGCCACAACTACTGAAGCCCTCACACCTAGAGCCAGTGCTCCACAAGAGAAGCCACTGCACACTGAAACAAAGAGTAGCCCCTGCTTGTCACAACTAGAGAAAGCCCGCATGCAGCAACAAAGACCCAACGCAGCCAAAAATAAGTAAATTTATTAAAAAAAAGATTAATTTGAGAACATGGTAGCAGCTATAGATCTAGTAGGCAATGCCATTGATCACAGACTTCTTTGCACAATAATTTGTAAGTGCTAGCTGACTGAATGAGCTAAGGTTCAGATTGTTAATGCTAGTCTTCCTTCCACAATATCAGTCTATGTATCAAAGATGTCAAAACAGAAATGAAGTTTCATAGAGAAACAATGAACAAACAAATTCTTTTGGTTGTCTATATTATTGTACCTCATAGCACGCTAACACAAGATTGTTTCAAGGCAGAGGATAAGATAGACCTCTGGTTGAATACTTATTCAAAGAATTAAATGATAAGCCACATACCCAGAATCCTATTTAACTCTAAAGCCTGGGATTTCTTTGTACTATAGTTTGAGCAGTCACCTAATGTCAGGAACAGGAAAATGATACTCACATACAAAAAAATCTGTATCCCTGTTCAGCAAATATATGTATTGATCAAGAGCCTGTGTAAGAATACTAGGGGAGATACAGACATTATTAATATACAGGTTCTACTGAAAAAAAAATGAGATGTGTAATTAAATAACAAAAGGAAAACAAGTTGGGTCATACAGAGATAATGTGCTATGGGAGGTCAGAGATAGGAAAGATTACTTCCAACTGAAGATATGAAGAAGGTGTAGAAATAGGGGAGGAAAGGAAGGATGTTTGATCTGGAGGTCTTAAAGAATAGGAGTCTGGCTTGAAGCTATAGTAGGATAGGGCATTCCTATGGAAAGATCAACAAAGACATATATTTAAAGCTCAGTATTTTGTAGGGGGAACAATAAGGAATTAAAAAGAATGAATATGGGACTTCCCTGGTGGCCCAGAGGTTAAGACGCTGCACTTTCCATGCAGGGGGCCCAGGTTCCATCCCTGGTCAGGGAACTAGATCCCACATGCCGCAATGAAGGTCCCGCACGCAGCAATGAAGATCCTCTTTGTTGCAACTAAGACCCAGCACAGCCAAATAAATATTTTAAAAAATGAATAGGAAGATTGAAATTGGACAAAAAGACCTTGGAATGTTAGGTTAAAGTAGGAGTCTGTAAAATTTTTCTGTAACTTGTTAGCTTGCAATAGAGTGAAATCTCAGATCTCTGACAGTTTTTGACAAATGCTTTTAGGCTTTTCTTGTAGAAATTGACAAGGTGATCCAAAAATTTATGTGTAAATGTAAAAGTTCTAAAGAGTAGCCAAAAGAATTATGAAAAAGAAGTACAAAGTTGAAGAACTGAACATTTCAAGATTTCAAAACTTACTGTAGTGCTACAGGAATCAAGATGGTGTGGTATTCAACATTGTAAATCAACTATACTCCAGTAATAATTTAAAAAAAAAAAGATGGTGTGGTATTGGCAATGAGCTAGGCATATAGATCAATGGAACAGAGTTTAGAGTCCAGGAATGAACTCTTACATTTATGGTTGATTGATTTTCAGCAAATGTGCCAAGACAATTTACTTCAACAAGGAAAAGATAGTCTTTTTAACAACATGGTGGCCGGTGTCAGGACAATTGGATATCTGTATGGGGGGAAAAAGCTAGAACGAACAAACAAAAAAACTTAGATCCTTACCTCAGAAAGAAAGTAACTTTAAATGGAACATAGACCTAAATATTAAAACTACACATTTGCTAAAAGAAATTAGAGGAGAAAATCTTCATGACTTTGGGTTAAGCAAAGAACTCCTAGATATGACACCAAAAGTACAAGGTATAAAAGAAAAAACTGATAAATTGGTCTTCATTAAAATGGAAACTTTTTGAGTTTATGCTTCAAAAGACAGTATTAAGAGAATGCAAAGACAAACCATAGACTGAGAGAAAATGTCTGCAAATCATACAAAGGACTTGCACCTGTAATATATAAAGAACTCAACAACTCAATAATAAATATGACAAACAATGCAATTAAAAAATGACAAAAGACTTGCAAAGACATTTATATGAAGACATACAAATAGCTAATTAGCACAGGAAAAGGTACTCAATGTTATTAGTCATTAAGTAAATGTAAATGTAAATTAAAACCACAATGAAATACCACTATACACCCACTGGAATGAATATAATAAAACATCAGACAATAACAAGTGTAGATGAAAATAGGAAGTTAGAGCCCTTATACAGTGCTGGCATGAACATAAAATATTACAGCCACTTTGGAAAACAGCTTGTTAGATTTTTTTTTTAAGTTAAATATAAATTTACCATACTATACAGCAAATAGTAAAAAAATAACTGAATTTTATAATGGGCAAAGAACTTGAATAGACATAAATTTGGGAACATTTCTGGGTTCTCTATTCTGTTTCATTGATCTATGTGTCTGTTTTTGTGCCAGTATCATAGTGTTTTAATTACTGTAGCTTTGTAGAGAGTGATACCTCCAGCTTTATTCTTTCTTGAGAATGTTTTGGCTATTTGGGATCTTTTGTGTTTCCATACAAATTTTAGAATTATTAGTTGTAGTTCTATGAAAAATGCCATTGGTATTTTGATAGGGAGTATATTGAATCTATAGATTGTCTTGGGTAGTATGATCATTTCAACAAAAATTATTCTTCAAATCTATGAGCATGTTATATCTTTCCATTTGATTGTGTTATCTTCAATTTCTTTCATCAGTGTGTTATAGTTTTCTAAGTACAGGTCTTTTCCCTCCTTGTTTAGACTTATTCTCAGATATTTTATTGTTTATTTTATTGTTTTTGAGGTGGTTGTGAATGGGATTGTTTTCTTAATATCTCTTTCTGATAGTTCATTGTTAGTGTATAGAAATGCAAGATTTTTGTATACTAGTTTTGTAACCTACAACTTTACTGAACTCACTCATGTGCTCTAGTAGTTTTTTGGCAATGTCTTTAGGATTTTCCACGTACAGTATCATGTCACTTGCAAATAGTGACAGTTTTACTTCTTCCTTTCCAATTGGTATTCCTTTTATTTCCTTTTCTTGTCTGATTACTATGGCTAACTAATGAGTTCTTAAGAAAGATACAAAGCACTAAACTTTAAAAGATTGAGTGCTTTGACTACACTGAAATTAAGAATTCTCATTCATCAAAAGACACTAGTAAGAAACTGAAAGGGCAAACCACAACATGTATAACATATTTGTAGTACAGAAAACTGACAAAAGCATGGTATTCAAAATACATAATGTCCATAAATCAATATCAAAAGACAAACACCCATAAAAGAAAATGGAAAGGAGACTTGAATAGGCACTTCACAGACGAAGAAACCCAAATGGAAAATAAATGTATGAAAAGACACTAAACCACAAAAGTAACCTGGGAAATCAAAAGAACAATGAGATATCCATTATATCGGCAAAATTTTGAAAGTCTTGCAATACTTGGCAAGAACATAGAGCAAGAGGAACTTTCATACATTGCTGGGGGCATGAGCTATAAACTGTGACAACCACTTTGGAAAATAGGTTAGCATCTCCTAGAAAAGTTGAACATGCAATTTCATTTCTAGGTACATATCCTAAGGAAACTCTTACAGGTATAAGAGACATCTAAAAGAATGCTCATTGTCAGTAGTAGCTCAAAACTGGAAACAACCCAGATATCCATTAAGAATAAATGCATAAATAAACTGAAGTATACTTTGCAATGAAATACTACATTATTAAAATAACTACAGCTACATGCGTCAATAGAGATGAACCTCACAAGTTAAGTGAAAAGAACAGAAAGCAAAATAATAAACATGGTAAATAATATGGTAAATTTGGACATTTTGTCCAAAAATCAGACAAAAGTTTGTCCAAATTCAGAACTGTGATAGCGATGTCACCAAAACCTGTGCTTTCCTAGAATAGAGTTGTCACTGGGAAGTATTTACCCAGCCAGAGACTGCATTTTTCAGTTGCCCCACCCCACCCCACTTTACAATATTACGTATGGTTACATGACTATGTTATAATCAATGAAATATGAAGAGATGAAGTCACCTTTCCAGGCCTGGACAGTAAAAACTTCCCACATGGCATTTCTACCTTTTCTACTTTTGGTTATCTAGATAGGAGACAACCTTAGAGCTACCATGGTAGAGATTGTGTCCCTGGCTACCCTATTGAATTATTCACCTGCCCAGCAATGTAACATTCCAGTAATATTATGTGAATAAAAAGGAAACTTCTATTTAATTTAGGTGGTTATATATTTGGGATCTATTTGTTACAGCAATTTGTTCACCCTAACTAATTCAGAAATGAGTACCTTTAAATGGGTTGCTGACTGGTAAAGTCTAAAAATATGGAGCTGGGACTTAGCCATTGTGGATGGTGAGAAAATAGGTACCACGGGCTGGAAAGACAGAGCCTATGCTGTGCAATAGTATATATTTGAAAAAATATATATTGACTATCCAATCTAATCAAGGGATATTTACTTTCTAGAAATAAAAGCAAAGGACTAATGATAAACATAAAACTCAAGAAGTGAGGATGAAGGGGTTGTGATCTAGGAAGGTCTTACAAGAAATTTCAAGGTACTAGCAATAATCTATTTCACAATCTGAATAATGAGTAATTGGTATTTTTTCCCTTAAAACTCTACATATATGTACAATAAATTTTGTATGTACAATAAATTTTACTATTTTTAAAAGTAAAAACACATCAATATCAGGTAGATTTTATTCCAGGCATGCAAAAATATTTGATTTATTACATTAATGGACTAAAAGTGAAAAGTTACATATTTTTGGAGAAACAGCATTTTATAAAGTTCTTTCATAATTTCAAAAGAACCCTTAGAAAACTAGTTATAGAAAAGAATGTCATCAATATGTTAAAACCATCCTCTTGTTGAGAAATTACATACACACTCCCATTAAGGTCCAGAATATGATAAGGAAGCCCAACAGCATCATTCATTAACATGGTATTGAGGTCCTAGATAATATAAGAAATGAAAAAAAAAGTGTAATCACAGGGAGAAAAGAGATAAGCATGTCATTATTTGAGATTATACGATCATCTGCATGGCAAAGCAAATGTAAATAAGATATAAGCTGTTATAATTAATAAAACTGTTCAGCTCCTCTTCTTCGTGAAAACACCAAACGGCGGATGATGCCAGTGCTGCGCGAGGGCCCAGAGGCCCCTGGGGGCCCTGGAATGGGAGGCCACAGTGGCTTCCGGGGAGGCTTTGGCAGCGGCAGCCCTGATGGAGGTCGCGGCCCGGGTGGGGGCCGTGGAGCTCGTGGAAGCAAGGCTGAGGACAAGGTGTGGTTCTCCGTCAGCAAGCTGGGCCACCGAGTCAAGGACATGAAGATCAAGTCCCTTGATCAAGGAGATCTCTCTCTTCTCTCTTGCCTATCAAGGAATCTGAGATCATTGACTTTTTCTTGGGGGCACACCTCAAGGACGAGGTTTTGAAGATTATGCCTGTGCAAAAGCAGCCCTCCACTGGCCAGCGGACCGGGGTCAGGGCATTTGTCGCCATTGGGGATTACAACGGAGGCGTTGGTTTGAGCATCAAGTGCTCTAGGGGGGTAGCCACTGCCATCCCTGGGGCCATCATTCTGGCCAAGCTCTCCACCGTCCCAGCGCGGTGAGGCTACTTGGGGAACAAGATAGTCCCTTGCAAGGTGACTGGCCGCTGTGGCTCTGTGTTGGTGCGCCTCAACCCTGCCCCCAGGGGCGCTGGCATCATCTCAGCCCCTGTGCCCAAGAAGCTACTGATGATGGCCGGAATTAACAACTGCTACACCTCTGCCAGGGGCTGCACTGCCACCCTGGGCAACTTCGCCAAGGCCACTTTTGATGCCATTTCCAAGACCTGCAGTTATCTCACTCCTGATCCCTGGAAAGAGGGGGTGTTCACCAAGTCTCCATATGAGGAATTCACTGACCATCTTGTAAAGACCCACACCAGAGTTTCCGTGCAGAGGACCCAGGCTCCAGCTGTAGCCACCACATAGTTTTATATGAGAAAAATAAAGTGAATTAAGCTGGGGAAAAAAAAAAAGACAGTTCAGCAAGTTTGTTGGTTATAAGAGAAAATTAGAAAAATGAACAATGTTTCTCTATATCAAAAGTAACCAATTAGAAAATATAATAAACATTTAGATACCTTTCACAATAAACCATATAGATAGAATTTAGCAATTAACAAAGGATACATAAGATTTTTCTATAGAAAATGTTTAAACTCTATTTAAAAGGCATTAAAATAGATCAGAATAAGTGAAAAGGCTTACTATGTTGATGAATAGGACAATATAATAAAGATGACAATTATTCCTAAAATTAACATGTAATTTTAATACAATCCCAATCAAAATTGCAGCTGGATTTTTTAAGAAGAGAACCCAACAAACTCAGTGTAAATACTGAATGGTAGAATAAAGATCTATAAAGAAGAGGGGTGTGTGTGTACTTTATATTGCAGGAACAAATACATCAATATAACAGCATAAACACGTAGAGCTCAAAAATAAACCCATGTTAGTAACATCAGCAAGATGGTGGAATAGGAAGTCCTAGGCCTTTGTTCCTCACAGAAACACTGATTTAGCAATAATATATGGAGCAAAATACCTTTATGAGATGTCTAGGATCCAGTTAAGAAGTCGCAGTACCTCAAAGAAGCACAAAACTAATAACAGCCATGTTGAAATGGTGGCCATGGCAGAAAAACTCAGAAAAGAATCAACACATTTCTTCTGCCTAAACTATTTCCAAGATTCCTGTTTGACATTCTGCAAACTTAACTTCTGCTCCACCTGCCTTTGGCATTTGGAGAGGGGAATCAAGACAGCCTTTTCTCTTGTCCCCAGTGTCTTGACATTTCTTGGATCCAGAGGATCCGGACCAACATGGCTCTGGGGAAACTGGTAGCTGAGATCAAAGTGATGATGTCTGTGCTGAGATTCTATGTGAAAATGATTCTTGCTCTGGGTACAGCCAGTGACTTCCTCTTATTTTCTTAATGACCTGCAGAGCATTGGATATGGGTAGGTTCAGACAAGACCATCAGAGAATGCCAAATGATTTATCTCCGCTTCTTGTGTTCTGGGGTCATCCTGCTTTACCTCTGGCTGCCATTATTAGGAGGTGGAAGTTGGAGAAACACTGAAATTGGCTGTGGTTATTTGCAGGGAATCTGCATATCGTGATGGACCTTTCCTGGTATCTTCAGGTCTGGGGTTCTGGGTTATGAGCCTCAGGAGGAGATATTAAGTCACTGCCAGTACAGAAACCAGGCCTATTATCCACACGAACTCAAACTTACAGAGGTAAGGATTTTTCTGGACTAGGGCCTGAAAGCCATTTTATTTTTCAGTGCCTCTGATGGTTTTCATTTATACACCTTCACAAATATTGGGTTGGCCAAAAAATTCATTCAGTTAGTGAATACATTGTTCAAAAAGTGAAAATGAAAAATGTCTTTTATTTTTGCTTAAAACCAAGCAAACTTTTCAAGCAACCAAATATATCTTGCCTTGGAGCCTCCTGTGCCCACCCTTTCCCCTGGGACCCTAAGAGAAGGTGAAAATGTGCAATGCATGAAGATCTGTGCCAAGAAAGTTACAGATGTTGCAATTTGGCCACAGTCCTTTCAAAGAGATATGTGATGTCTTGTCCCCAAAGAAGAGCATATAGGGTAAAACTGATGGATCACACACCCAGGCTCTTCTGATATTACCAGTTTATGTGATTGAGAAAACTACTTTTTTTTTTATAAGGACTTTTATTGAGATATAATTGACATATAATAAACTGCATATAAAGTGTACAATTTGATATTTTTTTTCTTATTAGTAATGTGTATATGGCAATCCCAATCTCTCAATTCATCCCACCCCAACTCTTCCCTCCACTCCCGCTTTCCCCCCTTGGTGTCCATGTGTTTGTTTTCTACATCTGTGTCTCTATTTCTGCCTTGCAAACCGGTTGATCTGTACCATTTTTCTAGATTATGCATATATGCGTTAATATACGATATTTGTTTTTCTCCTTCTGACTTACTTCACTCTGTACGACATTCTCTAGGTCCAACAATGTCTCTACAAATGTTCCAGTTTCATTCCTTTCTATGGCTGAGCAATATTCCATTGTATGTATGCACCACATCTTCTTTATCCATTCATCTGTTAATGGACATTTAGGTTGCTTCCATGTCCTGGCTATTGTAACTAGTGCTGCAATGAACATTGGGGTGCATGTGTGTTTTTGAATTATGGTGTTCTCTGGGTATATGCCTAGTGGTGGGATTGCTGGGTCATATGATAATTCCATTTTTAGTTTTTTAAGGAATCTTCATACTGTTCTCTATAGTGGCTTTATCAATTTCTACTCCCAGCAACAGTGCAAGAGGGTTCCCTTTTTTCCACACGCTCTCCAGCATTTATTCTTTGTAGATTATCTGATGTCCATTCTAACTGGTGTGAGGTGATACCTCTTTGTAGTTTTGATTTGCATTTCTCTAATAATCAGTGATGTTGAGCAGCTGTTCATGTGCCTCTTGGCCATCTGTATGTCTTCTTTGGGGAAATGTCTATTTAGGTCTTTTGCCCATTTTTTGATTGGGTTGTTTGTTTTTTGAGATTGAGCTGCATGATTTTTTTTTTTTTTTTTTTTTACAGAGAATGAAGCCTTAGGGTAAGAATTGCAAAAACAAATAATTGATTTTAAAACCTAACTTAATTCTAAATACTGGGCTTTGCTCAGGATGATGTTGAACTAGACCCAAGAAGCTCACAGTTTAAAGTGTTGACCTAAAATAAATAAACTGTTAGTTATTTCTCCAGAAAAAAAAAGAGTTTATTTGGGATCAACAAAGAATTACAATTTAGGGTCTGCAACCATGGAGAGCGACGTGTAAAACCTCACATAGCAAGGAAAGGACAGCTCTTTCACAGAAGGGAAAAGGATGTTGGGAGGGCTATAATAAACAAGCAGTCCAGGGCTTTTCATTGGCTGAGTTGTTGCCAGGAAATAAGAGGAGGTCTTTTTTCTTGCACTTGGGCCCTGCTTTGTTAGAAGGGCATGAGAGCTCCCCCTTCTGGTCTCCTGACTATTTGAGATTTCTGTTTACTAATTTTTTACGTTTCCCTCTTTTAATCAAGATGTTTCTTTGAAAGTATCACTGATCAAGAGTCAGGTTTTATGATTTCAGCAGCTGCCTGTCCCTCAATGCCAGGAGGGAACTTTCCTCGGTATAATGTCTCATATGAGAGGGAAAGTACACAGACTGGAAACCTATTGAAGTCGCATTTGAGTTACAAGGAGGGTAGGAGGGAGAACTCTGAGGCACTTTTTATCTAAAGCTTATATATTATCAAGATATTAGGCATTGCAGGGACTTCCCTGGTGGCACAGTGGTTAAGAATCTGCCTGCCAATACAGGGGACATGAGTTCAATTCCTGGTCAGGGAAGATCCCACATGACACGGAGCAACTAAGCCCATGTGCCGCAACTACTGAGCCCTTGTGCCTACAGCCCATGCTCTGAAACAAGAGAAGCCACCGCAATGAGAAGCCAATGAGAAGCCTGTGCACTGCAACGAAGACCCAACGCAGCCAATAAGTAAATAAATAAATAAATGAATAAATAAATTTTAAAAAGATATTAGGCATTGGAGATCACCCGAAGCATTATACCATCATCAATGGTTAGGCAGACTAACTTCCAACAGGCCTGGCCAGATATCTTTGGAAAGCTATCTCATCAGATGTCTGCTTAGATTCCAGGAAATCTTTACTTTCAGGTCACTAGATAATGTGCGGATACAGTCAGTGTTCGGTGCTTTCTTTAGGTGTGTCACATGAATCTCAGAATCTATTCCCTGAAGTTTGGCAGCATAGGATTGGTTTGCAGTACCTGATGGGGCCTTTCCAACACGATTGACAAGAGTCTTTCTGGAGGGGCCTTTTCCAACAGACAAATCTCCAGTTTGCAGGGTATGATGCTTAAGGTTTTCCTCCCCTAAGAATGCACTGTGAAAATATTGCTCTGTCAAACATGGTTATTTCTCGTAGAAGCAATTAGACCTTTGAAATATTGGGGTATTTTTCCTTTTATCAGTTGTGAGTCAAAAGAGGCAGGAGCCAAGTGCTTCGGGCATCCTGAGACTATCCCAAAAGGTGAGAGTTTATGAGTTCCAAAAGAGGTGGATCTGAGATTTAGAAGGACCACCAGAAATGTTTTGGCCAGGGTATTTGGGGGGCCTCTACAAAGTTAGTCAATTGAGTCTTAATAACATTGTATGCATTCAATCAAACCAGAGGATTGAGGGTGACAGGCACAGTGAAAGTGTAAAACCAGCCAAACAGAGCAGACTGGTCGAAGTACCTGACCAGTAAAATGGGTTCCTTGATCACTATGAAGTTCAAGAGGAGTTCTCCAGGTAGGGATAATCGTATCCAAAAGGACTTTAGCCACAGAACAGGCAGTAGTCTGTCAGTCCAGTGTGAAAACATACAGACCATGACTAAGACATTGTATATCCATGAGATAGAGGAAGTTGTATGAAACTCATTGGCCAGAACTCAGATGTTCCCCTAGGCAGTTTAAAATGTCTGGGAACAGTACAAATTAGGCTTCCTGGGTTGGGACCCAGGGACAAGTGAGGTAGGCAGTATTTTGTGGCTTTGTTAATGTTTCTCCACCAATATCGACTCATGAATGCTATCATTTTGTGAATAGCTCAATGGTTTAATGCATGTACAGTGGTTAGCAATGGGAATTTTAGGGTTTCTGGTAGAACAAGGATGTTATTTGGTTCGAATCAGAGCTTTCCCTTTTTTTCAAACCAACAGTTGTGAATTTTCAACCCTGTTTTTTCTTTTCTGAGGCCAATTGTTGGGCTTCTCTAGCCAGTTTTTCTAAGTTATCATTTGGGGAAACATCCCTTTAGACCGTGACAAAGATTTGATTGCTCTTGGTTCCTTTAAGGGTAGCATTCCTTATGGAAATTTCAGCAAGGTGATTTCCCTCAGCTTCCAGAGTGTCAAGTTGAGAATGCCCTGGAATCTTAATAATAGCTACAGCGACAGGTAAAATATTACATTCAACCATTCCTGAACAAAGGGAGTGAAGGGGGGTGAAGGGGAAGCTGAGATGAAGCAAGAGAGTAGCACAGACATATATATACTACCAACTGTAAAATAGATAGCCAGTGGGAAGTTGCTGTATAACAAAGTGAGTTCAACTCGAGGATGGAAGATGCCTTAGAGGACTGGGATGGGGAGGGTGGGGGGGACTCGAGGGAGGGTGGGGGGGGAGTCGAGGGAGGGAGGGAATACGGGGATATGTGTATAAAAACAGATGATTGAACTTGGTGTACCCCCAAAAAATAATAAATAAATAAAATTAAAATTAAAAATAAAAAAATGTAAATAGGTATAGAGTTCTATATAAATAAAAAATACTGTGCCCTACTATAAAAAAAATAAATAAAATTTTATATCCACTGGAAGAAAGGAAGCCAGGTTGCTTCCAAAACATTCAAAAATCACGAGCTACTCTGAAAGCATATCTGCTATCAGTGTAAATATTAGAAGTTTTGCCCTTGACTAAAGTACAAGCCTGTGTAACAATGCGTAATTCAGGCTGTTGGGCCAAAGTAGTCATAGGTTTAGATGCTGCCTCATTAATATTAAAAGGAGTTGCAATAGACTACACAGCACAATATTTGCCACTGTCACCTTTTAAATACGAACCATCAGTGAACCATGAGGAACCAGTGTTACCCCAGGGGAATTGCCTGTAGATCATCACCAGCAGTCAGGTGGTGATCCATCAGTGTTAAGCAGTTATGAGGGATGTGGTTAGTGATGGAGGGAAGAAGAGTACCAGGATTAAAGTTATTATGCTGTAAAAGAGTTACATGAGGAGTAGTTAACAAAAAGTCTTCATAGAAGGTGAGGCGGCTTGAGTGTGATGAGAATTGTGGAGGACTTCTACTGCATGAGGTAGAAAAATGGGTAACGAGGATCCCACAATAACTTTCCTGGTGGCCTTAACCAAAAGGGCAGGGACAGTAATCGCTCCAAGGCAAGAAGAGCATCCCCAAGCCACAGGGTCCAGTTACTGGCTATAATACCCTATGGGCCAATGGTGGTCCTTGTGTTTTTGGGGGAGTACCCCCAGGGCAGTCCCTTCCTTTTCATATACAAAAGGAAAAAGGGAATTTGATAACTGTGATGCCCAAACAGAGGCAGGTTCATCAAACTCTCCTTTAAGGCCTTAAAATCTGTGTTGTCTGGTTCTTCCCAACAAACTGGTTGGAGTTGTTATTGTTTAGTGAAACATACAGAGTTTTGGTCATAAAAGAGAAATCTGGAATCCAATTTTGGCAACAAACAACTAACAGCTGGCACTTAGTTTGAGGTTTTGGAAACTTAGGACACCAGGAAGTTTATTTTGGATCTGGGTGTGGCCCTTGTTCTGATATCAGATGCCTCATACTTAGGTATCAAACCTGTGTTTGGGCAAACTGTATTTTTTCCTTGACAATCTTATGTCCCTTTAAGGCTAAAAGCTTTAGCAAATGGATCTGTCTTCCAGTGAAGAGGCTTGAGAAGGAGAGCACAGAGATTTCATCCACATATTACAACAAAATAGAACTTCTAGGGAACTTATCACCTGGATAAGCCTTCAGGATTTGTGAGAATAAGTAAGGCCTGAGGCACTACTGGCCATGTGAATTGTTTTTCTTCCCAAGTGAAGTAAAAAAGGTATTGGTTAGTTTCAACTGGAATACTTAAGAATGTACTGCATAAATCAATTACAGTAAAGAAATCGTTTCCAGTGGCAATGAATACTCGCAGTGCATATTAATAATGGGTATTAGGAACAACAGTGTGTTGAGGGATAATGACGTTGTTTATTGCTCAAAGGTCCTAGGCAAGCATCCACCCTCCGCCCTTAGGTTTCCTCACTAGGAAAATGGGAGTATTACAGGGCCTAGAGCAAGGAATAAGGATGCCTCGAGCCTCGTAATCTTCTATTATGGGCATTATGCTTAGAAGTGATTCTTTACTTACAGAATATTGATTAATTCTGAGCAGAAGTTTTGAGAGATCTATTTGAGTCTTGATGGGAGATGTGCTGTGAATTTTGCCAATATCAGTTGGAGATTTTGCCCGTAAGGAGGATGATAGCTGAATCAATAGGGACAAATTGTCAGTGTTTCCAGAATCAGCTCTAGAATCATTAGAGATGAAGCAAATAAAAGATGTCAAGGGGTTATTTA
The DNA here is from genome assembly GCF_030028045.1 of Hippopotamus amphibius kiboko. Classification (NCBI taxonomy): domain Eukaryota; kingdom Metazoa; phylum Chordata; class Mammalia; order Artiodactyla; family Hippopotamidae; genus Hippopotamus; species Hippopotamus amphibius. The sequence continues at coordinate 30,943,935 of NC_080194.1, read as the reverse complement.
ATTCACCTGGTTGGTTACTTTAATGACTACTCTCAAGTTCTAGAATTATTTCTCCCTTTGTGGATTTTCTTTTTTCTTTTCTTTTCTTTTTTCTGATCCGTGTGGCTTGTGGGATCTTAGTTCCCTGACCAGGGCCCTCAGCAGTGAAAGCACAAAGTCCTAACCATTGGACCTCCATGGAATTCCCTTTATGATTTTTTTTTTTCCCCTTTGGAAGAAAGAAATTCCAGCATGATATTTCTCTAAGTCTCAGCCTGATAGATGGATGGGGTTAAGGAAATAAGGAGAAAAGGGTGTATCTCTCTTAAAGGGCCAAACAAAAGGAAATAGGTTCAGAGACAGGCATCTCTTGAGGTTGATTAGAGATCCCCACTATTTGAACTGTTATAGTGTGAGGCAGGGGCTATTTTACAGTAGTGGGGTTGAGCACTGAGAGTGTGGCTCTGGTGTCAGTTAGGACTGGAAGAGATTCATACCCAATCTGGAGAAATGTTTCTCCAAGCAGATTAAGAGCCCTATCATTGAGAACTGGGAGGACATTGGAAAGGCTTGTTAGAGGGCTGAGCCTAAAGCACTTAAAAGTATAACAATCTCTTTTCCAGTGTCCTAGCTCTTTGCAATAATAGCAGAAACTAAGAGGGTTTTGTTTTTGTTTAGGGGCTTTTATTTGCTGGAGTTGAAGAATTTTAGGGGTTTTTTTGTTTTGTTTTGTTTTTTTTGTTTTGTTTGCCACCCTGCGCAGCTTTTGGGATCTTTGTTCCCCGACCAGGGATCGAACCCAGGCCATGGCAGTGAAAGCGTGGAGTCCTAACCACTGGGCAGCCAGGGAATTCCCTACTGGTCTTTCTTTTAGGTGAATCATCTAGATTGCAAGAGAGCAAGTTTGTCAGATTAACTAAGTCTGGCGTGGACATAGTTTCCCATTCCAACCTGATCCGTTTTACTAGAAGGGAAAGGTCCTGGTTCAGCCCATTAATAAATATAGAGTTAAAAGCTACCCAGGTGGAATAAACATCTGAAGGAAGACCAGAATTTTCTTTAAAAGTAACCTGAAGTCAATCGTAATAGTCATAAACAGATTCATCAGATTTTTTTGTGCAAACCTAAATTTTGCTGCAATCAACAGGCTTTGGAAAGCCCCCGGAATTGCTCCATGAAGTTGCCTAGCAACTGTCCAAGCTTGATCGTATAATAAATTAGCAAGCTGGTCTCTCAGTTGTAATTCTAGAGACCTTTCAGGATTTGCCCAAATAGCAGTTTTCATGTGGTGCTGGGCCGGGCCTTTACCAACAAGCATAAGAACTAATTGATTTAAGTCAGAGAAACAAGGTTGACAAGTTTGAAAGACTATATTAAATTCCTCAGCAAATCTGTGAAGATATTTGGTTACTTTAGGAAAATCTTTGACTATGGCTCACAGTTCAGCTTTAGTCTGGGGAATATAAGAAATTCAAGGTTTAGCCTCTGGATCCTCAGAAGGCTTAATTTTTTTTTTTTTTTTTATTTTATTTTATTTTATTTTATTTTATTTTTTTTGGGGGTACACCAGGTTCAATCAACTGTTTTTATACACATATCCCCATATTCCCTCCCCAGAAGGCTTAATTTAAGGGGACAGGTTCTGATAAGTTCAGAGGAAAAGAGAGTGGGGAGGGTTTCAAAGAAACAGGAAAGTTCAGCAAGAGAATTAGTGGGGGTGCTGAGGGTGTAGAGGAGATGTGGGCGGTAGAGAAGGGAAGGAGGAAGATGGTGCTGGAGGGGAAGCCTGAGCATAGGGAGCCAGGGAAGAGAAGCATGAGGCGTCCGAAGCCATTTTATCTTTCTTTAATTGCTCGTTTGCCTCAGTTAATCTTAAAATCCTATTTTGCAGAGAGGCGATTATAGAGTCCTGGTGATATTTGGAGGCCTCAAAATACCAATTAAATAGGTATTTCATTCAGTTTTGGGAATCTTAGAGCTGTGGTAGTCCAATTTGATTTTAAGAAAATTGAGTTTGGGGATTTCAAAAGTTCCCCATCATGGCAGTTGATATTCTAGATTGTCTTTGGTTAAGTCAGTCCATTTTGTTAGAAATGCATGAGGAAGGACAAATGAACAAAGTTATATTCTATTAATCAGAAAAATTCTATTCCTTACAATTTGGGGTCCAGACTAGGAATATGACCAGTGGCTTTGTGTATAGGCAAATGCTTTTGCCAAGTTTCAGACCACTTTCTGCCTTTCCTTGCTGAGCATTTCATTTCCCTTCCTGAAATGAAGAGGACAATAGTTTCTAGCTAGTGATGATTCAGGGAACTGGTACTTTGATAATATTAAAAGGATAATTTCAAAATATCAGAATGTGAAACATATGGTTAGAAAAACATCTTGTGTTGTTCTTCTTAGTCACAATCAATTTAAACATATTGGTGTTACTCAGGACCAAAAGATATTTTTATAACAAGGGAGAAATACTTAACTTCATTTATTTAGCATCAATAGAAATAGTTATTAAAAGAGCTCTTAGATGAATAAAAGTATAATCAAAATAATCAATTAAAATTGCAGCTATCACAGCTAGCAATAGATTACACACAGAGTTTGGTAATATTAGAAATATTGGCACTTGATCTGAATAGAGCTTGAAAACCTTAGCAGCATGTAATATTGTTGCCCTATGCTGTCTAGAGCAGTGCTCGGATCATATCTGTTTTCACTGGGGTTTAGCTTTAATTAATACATCCACATCAGCTTTGTCTGCTTCTCCAAGACTTTTTTGATGGCTTTCAACCAGGACATTGTCTTCCTTTTTTCGGGGTCTCTGGGAACTACCATCTCTGTAAGCTACAGAAGTTCCGAGAGCAACAAAGTTGTGCACATCCTGCAGCTTCTTCCGCAGCCATTCCACTCTTTCCATGGAGCTCAGGTGTTTGCCCAGGTTATGCATAAGCTGTATTTCACTCACAGATCTCTTCCTGGAGGGAACAGAATCAGAGAGCATCACTCCATTAGCTCCCCTCTTCCAAATCATAAAGCCGACCATAAAAATCCAATTCCCAAGCCCTCACTGTGCAGAACAGACTACGGTACTTACTTAACAGACTTCCCATCCGATCTTGCAAGAAAACAAACCGCAAACATCACAACCATTACTTTAACCATGTCTTTTGCAGACATCATCTTCACTAAAAGAAAAAGTGAAATGGAGGCATTTAAAATATTTTTAATATTCCAAACTATACAATTAAATTTATAGTAGTTTATATTTATAATCATACAACTTTGCACAGAGTGTGACAGTAACAAGCTGGATTGTCTTGCATGAGAGACTTTTGGAATCAGCCTCTTTATTTTACAGTACATATAAGTATATATTATATAGACACATAATTAGTATATATTATGTATACACACAATTTGGCTTAGAAATTAGACAGATTAGTTTTACTTTCTTAGGTATCTTTTTGAGAGTTCTTGTGCAAGTTTTAATATATGAATTTAAGCTACATGAAGAATGAAAAAGCTTACTCTTTAGAATTTCCTCCCACATTCTGTGTTAGTTATAACTAAATGCTTATAATTTGCTTGAAAATGGCTACTTCTTATTTATTTAATTAATTAATTAATTAATTTATTTATTTAGGCTGCGCTGAGTCTTAGTTGTGGCATGCATGCAGATCTAGTTCCCCGACCAGGGATTGAACCCAGGCTCCCTGCATTGGGTGCGTGGAGTTTTACCCACTGGCCCACCAGGGAAGTCCCTATTTCTTTTAATTAGGTAAATTGTCAACAGTGTTTGTTTACTTAGCAAATTTCTTTTTCATAAGTAAACTTCCTTTCAATGCAATGATAACCATAAATGCCAAATTAATAGGCTCTGACAGATATTTTTACTAAATTAACACATACTTCTCCTACCATTAAAAAGAATGTGTCAAAGCATTTAAAATTAATAAATCTAATTAATTACTTTTTATATGAATTTAGAGCTTTGACTCTATATAAAGTGCTTGTCTGTATCTTTTCATCTTATTTTATTAACAATTTTGTTTGAGTATAATTTTTGGTATTTTCCTCTTTTCCTTTTAAGTGTTTCATCTCAAAATAGAAAAGTCTTACCTTAATCTGCATTTCAACAATTGCAAAGCCTTTTATCATAGAAGTGCCTTTTCTTAATACTTAATGTTCTCCGTTTTAACATGCACATAGGGTGCCTATGTACTCATATTTTAAAGGGAAACTGCATCATTTAGAAGTAGCATAAGGAACATGATAATCTACTGTATTTATTTTCGCTGTGCAGTATAAAGGTACTGAAGGAGCAACAAATGAATATTCTTCATTTTTGGTTTATGTTAGAAACAATCATTGTAGCCAGAGGACAGGAGCCTTGGTGTCCAGTTCTAGCTTTGTCACATTCACCTAGTGCCTCTGCCTTGCTTCCTTGTTCTTAGTAGAGAGATGAGGTTCTTACAAGAATGTCATTTAAAAAGCTGAAAAATGGTTGTAAAACATCCTTAAAATTCATGTACGGTTTTCAGAATAGAAAATTAGAAAAGGCTTTTCATAAAGGGAATAAATATTCAGCAGTAAAATTGAGTTTCTTCAACTATAGTACACAGATTGAGCTCTCTATGAGAATATTCTGCAGGAAAAATGGAATTTTAACTCAGAAAAATAAATTTACATTGACTATTTAAATCAGAATTATTCATTTCTCATTAGGCTGTTTTATTTAAAATTTTAATGATATCATTAAAGCACATCATGCCAAATTTTAATTATTTTTTATGTCATTTCAGATGAGTTTTAAAAAGCAAGGCCTCTCAAAAGACTTTAGTCACAAAAATAAATGATTTGACAATATTTTAGTAGCATACATTTATTTTTTATTGAGGCATTTTTATATTAAATATAACTCAAACCCTCCCTTAACATTTTACCTTGAACGAACAGCATGGCATTGCTAGAAAATGGTACACGTTAAATAATTGCTCGATCATAGAAAAGAACTCATGTGAAATTTAAAAGAGAAAATAAAGGTTACTCACCACACAATGTCTTAGGACAGGATCTTCTTTCAGGTGTATTAGCAGCTGATGCTGTCTCAAAGTTGAGTAAACCTGAGAAAGCTGATGAACTGAGCTGTAGACCCTTAAATGTGACTTTATATATAGGTCTTCCACACACCAAGAGAAGCTTTTTTATTGTTACAGATGACGTCACTCCCAATTCTCTGAATTTTAACTATAGGATCAGAGCAGCACACACACTCCCATGGGGCGGTGCTCATTCCTCTTAAATTTTAGATAATTGGATATTAAAAGGAAAACAGTGTGGGGCTGGGAAAAGGATCTATGCAAAGATTTCTAACAAATAGTGAATTGTAATTCTAACTGGATTAATGAATTTATATTACAAAAAAGACTGATTTCAGACATTTATGGTAAAGTCATCATCTTATTTGAAAGTAAAATCTGAAAATAAGTATATTTCTTATAACCATAATATTGGCACAATTATTTTGAGGATTATAATGAATCATATTACATTATGCTTACTTTACAAGCCAATCCATATCTCTCCTGATCATCTTTCAAAAAAATAGTTACAGTGCTTTTCTTAAAGGAAGTGTTAAAAATGTTTTGAGAATATGCTCTTAGTACATAATTAATTTTAAAGGCTTCAAAAGTGAAGTTATTTTAAAATTCATTTAACTTATAGTTTATCTCTTTTTATTTTAATTTTCAATAAAAACATTTGAAAAGCAGTAACTATGTGCCAGACTTTATATATATTATCCAACTAAGTATTCACAGCAATCCTTTAGAGTAAATACTATTATTAGCCACATTTTCACATGCGAAAACTGAGGTTTGGAAAGCAGAGAAGATGCAGTTCAACAAAGGTCTTTATGATTCCAGAGCTATTTTGATTCTTACTACCTCAGTTTCCCCTTAGAAATGTAGCCCTTCTTTGAACCCCAGTCTTCCTGACTGTAATTTGCCTAACTTTTTGCAGCCTCTTTGCCCAGGAGTTGGGTCTTGTTTCTCATGTTCCTCACCTGGTGATGGAGGACCTTCTCCAAAACCTAATGGAGGTAAGATGCTGCCACCTGTCTAATTTCAAATATTGCTAAAGGCTGGTCCCTATCTATCGATCAAAACCCCTTGAACCCCCAGTATATCTAGGGTTTGTTTAGGCAGCTTGCCTCTCAACTAAAGCCCCAGAATTGGATCAGTTCTCTTAGCTCTACTCCTACCCATGCTTCATGTTATCCTCTTTCCTGCTAACTCTTGCCAAGGTTTGACTCTACATCAAGTAAGAGCCAGTCCAAATTTAAAATACCTGTACAGAGGCTAGAATGAAAGATAAGTGCTAGTGCTGCTCTGAGAAATCCTCTACACTGAGCAAACCTCACTTGGAGTATTGTTCCAGGCTCCATTTCAGAAGTGTTAGAGACAAACTGCAATATGTCTGGGAGGATGTGAACCAGAATGGTGAAAATGTTGATAAACATGACATATCAGAAGGAGTTGAATAAAACTGGAAAAGTGTGGAAAAGAAAAGACTTGGGATGATGATATAGCTGTTTTTAATTCTTTATAGGGCTTCCCTAAGGAAGAAGGAATATTTTCTGTGGTTTAAGAAGGAAGCACTGAGTCCAATGGCTAAAGATTACAGGAAGGCAGATTTGGGCTCAACTTGGATATTATAATTGTCAAAATTATAATTACTTCCTAAATAGTGAGTTCGCAATCACTGAAAGTGTTCAAATAGAAGCTGGGTGAGCATTTGTCAGAGATAGCATAGAGATTCATATAGAGCATAGAGCTGAACTAGATAACTTTCAACTAAAAAAAAAAATCTATTGTTTTGATCCTTTAAAAGACCTCTTCTGATGCAAAGTCTAAACCTGATATTTGTGTATCATTTTTCGTTATACTCTGTTGAGAAGGAGAATTGGAAAAACAAATGGGTTTATAAACACATTTTTTATTGTTATTATAAAGCCATGTTTAACATTTTAATTTGGAGATTTTCCCTACTACTTTGGGTAAGTTTGATATAACTGACAGCCTTCCAGGAGTAATGCAATTAGTGCTTTTACTGTCTTCCTCTTATTACGATTATTTAAGAATAAATTGCCCATTCCACTACTGGGCATATACCCTGAGAAAACCATAATTCAAAAAGATACATGTACCACAATGTTCATTGCAGCACTAGTTACAATAGCCAGGACATGGAAGCAACCTAAGTGTCCATCAACAGATAATGGATAAAGAAGATATGGCACATATATACCATGGAATACTAATCAGCCATAAAAAGGAATGAAATTGAGTTATTTGTAGTGATGTGGATGGACCTAGGATCTGTTATACAAAGTGAAATAAGAAAGAGAAAAACAAATACCCTATGCTAATGCAGATATATGGAATCTAGAAAAAGGGTACTGGTGAACCTAGTGACAGGATAAGAATAAAGATGCAGAAGTAGAGAACAGACTTGAGGACACAGAGGGGAAGGGGAGGCTGGGACATAGTGAGAGAATAGCGTTGGCATATATACACTACCAATTTTAAAATAGATACCTAGAGGGAAGCTGCTGCATAGCACAGGGAGATCGGCTTTGTGCCTTGTGATGACCTAGAGGGGTGGGATGGGGAGGATGGGAGGGAGGTTCAAGAGGGAGGGGATATGGGAATGTATGTATAAATATAGCTGATTCACTTTGTTGTACAGCAGAAACTAACACAACATTGGAAAGCGATTATATTCCAATAAAGATGTATTAAAAAGAAAGAAAGAAAGAAAGTCTGGGCATGGGGCCCGGCAATCTAAATTTTAATATAGTCCTTAGGAGATTCAGATGAGTATTAAAGTTTGAAAGCTATTGCTATTAAAAAAAAAGAATAAATTGCCCTATGGAAGACAACAACATTATTAAACTAGTTTTACAGAAAAATAAAGAAAACAGACAAAATTTATTCATTCAAAAAATGCATTGAGTATATACCAGATATCTGCCAGAGGCCATGTTAATCAGTAAATGATTGAGACATGATCCTTGTCCTGAAATTTGACACACAAATTGGAATATAATATCATAGGTGTTATAATAGCCATATTAACAGAGGCTTATGAAAAAGCACAGAGGAAGAAGTGACTAATTTCCTTGGAGTTCTTGCAAGCTGTTTTACTGAGAAGCTTAAGTATTCTCAAGGATGAATTTGAGTTTTCCATCAGAGAAGGTGAGAAAGGACAAGAAGAAACAGCACGTGCAAAGGCATGGAGGCAGTGAAGACTGAATATATGCTAGTGGGAGGAGAGGGGAGATGGGTAACGACCCTAAAAAAGTAAGTATGGTACAGATTATGGAAAGCTTCTGTGTGTGTGCCTAGGAGTTTTACCTTGTAGTCCTCTCTAAACTCATGTGTGCATTAATAACATTTTGTGTCCTTCAGATTTTGTAAAGTACTACTTTGACCTTCCCACAAAGAAGAGATATAGCTGCCAAGATTTGGCACATAGTTTATCTGAACCATCAGCCTCTGGGACTGGAGGCATTAGATAAAAGGAAACCATTTAGAAATAAGAGGGCTAAGGGCCATGTGGGTACAAGCGACTGATGCCACAGTGACAGAGAAAAGCTGAGCACAGCTTTTTGCTTCGAAAAGCTCAGCCTTTCTTAGCGCTCTCAAGTTCTCTGAAGCTAAGGTCAGACAACCTACTGTAATCCTCCCATTTGGGAAGGATAAAGGGCCATGTGTTATTTCCTCTTGCATTATGGGAGGTTTAATTTGAGACTGATATTTTCTCCTTCTGTTTGTTCAATGGGAATTAGTATGGCTTTGGGGACTTAACATCAAGAAGAAACTTCCAGGGCTGGGAAATCCAGCTATAGTTCTCCTAATTCAATGTTTTGTCGACAGATCGGTTGGTGACTATCTTAACAGTTGACCTACTCTTTTGCTTTAAGCCCTCCTGTGGGATATTGAGCTACTGAATTCTGGATCTGTCAGACACAATTTTCCTCCCTCCCACTCACCAGCCTTCAGACGTTGCCATCATTAGAGACAATGAGTAAAAATATTTTAAAGAACAGCATATAATAACTGTTGAATTTTCCACATTTTTTTGGTAATATTCAGTTCTTTTCTTTCTCCGTAACCTTTTATTGACGACCATCGTGAGTGTGGTTCTCTGATAGGCAGTATTTAATAAGCCATTAATCTCTTTACATGTATGAACTGTTATAAACCCTTGGATACATTATACCTGAGCAGCCCTTCAAAGATGAAATATGCAGCTACCTTCACAAATAAAATACTACTTGTCGCGTTTTGTCCATTCTATCAATGTGTCCATCCTTGCATGTGTTTACAGCCTTCTCCATGTTTATGTGGAATGGAAGAATAAGATGACATGCACTGTTTTCGTAGTCAGAAAGAAGCATCTGTGCAGGTGGGGACAGAGGGTAAATAATAAGTTTCTGGATGCCTGGGATTAGAGAGTCTTCGTAAATACAGCGAGGAATGTCTCTGTCTTGTCACAGTGTAAAGCAGGGTGTCACTTGGGGAAGCCTTTGGATCTTTATTGATTGAAAAGATTTCTAGTTGTGCAGGTGTCTCTGTAATGTTCTCGTGACACAGGTAAAGATTGGAACAAGTTCTTGAATGTTCCTCATTCTAAAGCCTCCTGAGATTTAATTCTACCCTTTGTTTCTTAAAGAAATGGAGGTGGGGGGAAAGTAGGCTTTGAGAGTTTTCATTTTTATTTTGGAACCATAAGGAAGTTGGACAGCCATAGCAATTTAATGAAGAAGTAAAATCTCACATTTTTAATGACCCTTTTCAGTGAGCTGACCAGACCACTGATGTCACTGCTAATTCTAAATATTCGTTTTCTATTGTCTCATAAATGTTCTCATACTTTTCAGACCAAGTGTTCTCATTTGGAGTATAGACAATATGTTTTCCTCAGTAAATGTGAATCTTCCCTTGGAACAGATTCTTAGTTCTGCTCCATTTTCCCTTTACCCTTGGTAGAATATTATATGCAATTTATGACATCAGAAAAAAAAACCACAGTGTCTTTCACATCTCTTTCCAATAGTCAACTGAAGCCAATAGGCTGTGTACCTTGATTCCTTCTTTATGTTTTAAAATAGTGTGGGGAAAATAAAGCAAGATGGGGGTAGTGGTTTCCCACTAGTGAAGCTTTAAGTCAAGTGATCTGGGTGCTCAGAGTCTGAGTTCGGAATGCCAACACGTCAGTCTAAATTATCGTTTCAATCCAGCATAGTAAAGATTTGTTGAGCACCTAAAATCAGCCAGTCAAGAAGCAGCTGATTCACTTTGCTGTACAGTAGAAACTAACACAAAATTGTAAAGCAACTATATTCCAATAAAAAAAAAAAAAAAGAAACTAGCAATTTCTCTGCTCACAATCATTTCCCTGAACTTTTTTTTCCCTTGATTTTTGAAAGTTAGAGCATCTTAACTTTTCAGATCTCAAATTCTACATCTCATAGTAGAATACTGCCTTCACTCCTTTTAGTTAGGAGCTTTCAGAGATGAGCTATCATATGTGAAAGTGTTTTGACTGTAGTTGGCATTCCAAAAATGTATGTTGAATATAAATCTGAAAGGAAAGTGTCCCTTTGTCCACTCTCTCACATGGGTCCACCTCATTCCAGGAGTCCCCAGTAGTAAATATGGAAAGAGTTGAGCTCCTGGGTTCTATCTGCTCTCTTCCTCCACGATCTACTAGCCCAGCCCCCCAAAGTGCAAAGAATTCTGAGGCAGTAGGCAGTTACGGTATTCATAAATTTCATTTTGAATTTGCTAATTGCAAAAGGAATTGTAAAATTTAAACTAAAACTAAGTGTGTCTTTGTATTGTTGGTAATAAAAAGTGTCAAGTGTGATTGCCAACTGCACTCCAATGCAAGTTAAACTGACAGGCAGCCCTAGAAGCTGTGCTCTTCTCATATTCACCTAGCAGCACTATGCAGTGCAAACACTCAGGATCTGAATACGGAAGACGAGGGTAAAGGTCTGGCACTTCTTAGTTGCACAACCCAAGTCATTGTAGCACAGAACCTTAATTTCTACAAAAAAATAGACGTAAACTACTCCACAGAGTTACTGTGAGGCTCACATAGAATAATATATATGAACTTAGGCAACTGCATACCTGGTATTGATGAAAATCACCAGTAACAATACTAATTATTTTCATGAATCCTGTTAAAGTCATGTAATTCCAGTTTGTAGCTTTCTGTGTCCCCCTTTCAAGCTCATTGCATGGCATTTCAAACATCAGAGAGCTGATCTAAAGCCTTAACCTAGAATGCTATTGATTTCATCTTTCAACAATGAAGAGAGTCTTCAGCATGGCCTAACTCAACAAATTGTCTAGAAGAATGATCTAATGGGGGCAAAGAAAGGCGTGAAAATGAGATTCTATATTTCCCTGCCAGGAACATTCTCCAGATGTCCAGGGCACCAGTAAAGTATGAAAAAGTCACTGTGAAACAATTCCAAACAAACTCATGTGGCTGGTTAGTTTTCAAAATCAATTAGAGGGAAGGTCATAGCGGAAAGAGCACTAGATATGGTGTCAGAAGACCTGAGTTCAGATCCTGACGTCACTAGGTTCACCAAGTTCAGTAATAAAACACAGAACACCAGTCAACAATAGTATATTCTATACTTAAAGTTTTATTAAGAGTGTAACTCTCATGTTAAATGTTTTTTCCACAGTTTTAAAAAAGGAATTAGGGAATTCCCTGGTGGTCCAGAGGTTAGGACCCCGTGCGTTCACTGCTGAGGGCCTGGGTTCAATCCATCCATGGTCAGGGAACTAAGATCCCACAAGCTGTGTGGTGTGGCCAAAAAAAAAAAAAAAAAGGAATTAAAAAACCCCCATAGGACAACCAGTTAAATCTGAATTATTTCTAATCACCTATGCAAATGTACACTGAGATTTAAAAAGATATTGCATGGGACATATGTGCAGTAAAAATTATTTGCGTTTATCTGAATTTCATACCTCTTTCTAATGATTTGGCTTTTCTTAATAGTTCTTATCTTGTAGAATTTGCTTATAAGTTTCCTTGCAGTTACAGTCTATGTTCCAATTACACTGTAACATAGCTTCTACAGTGGCCACATCTCAATTATTTCAGTCTTTTCTGGATTGAACATATGTTAATGAGAAAATGTGCTCAAGATTATCACACGAGCGGGTATCCTAAACATGTACTGGAATAAAGTCAACTCCAAGAACTGCTCTTTAAATTTGATTTGTTGAAGCACATAATATCATCTTTCATGGTATGAACTGCTTTTCTCTTTCTTCAGAATTACATTTCATCTCTTGATCAATGACTTTTTAAATTGTTACCCATTAACAAAAAAGAATATTGTCATCAATTCTGATTCCCCTCTTCTTCAATACTACACATGATGACCACATGATGATCTCACTTGTTTTCATGCTGGGTAAGTATTTAGGACTATGCATGTAAAAGGATCAAATTCTTTAAGGGATGAAATCCATTGGAAAAGATAGTTATGGCAAGTGCCATAATTATTGTCCACTCCAAGCTGAAATTTTTTTCCTGTTCATAAGTAATGTTATCCCTTTTAAGAACAGGTACTTAAAAGGAAACATTTTTCACCAATTCTTTCTTTTTGAACATATTTAACAAGTTCCTATGAGCAATGGAGCACTTTAATAACACTGCTGCTCTTCTTTCAATTTGCATAATCTGACTGCTAAAGAAATATTGAACACTGTGAACAAAAAATAAGTAGGTTTCACTCAATGGAGTATTTAAAAAGTCCACAAGAATTTTGGGAAAGTTTTCTTTGGAAAGTATTTTAATGCATCAAGTAAACAGGATTCTTCAACTGTATTTGTTAAAGAGAAGTCAGTAGGTTTTTAAATGTGAGAATTGGGATAATATTGAATACCAACACAATCACAAAAATCATTTAATCATTCAGTTTGAACAGGTTAAATACAGAACTACAGTTTTTGATTAATAAAAATGTGTCAATATTGGTCCATTAATTATTACAAGTGTACCACATTAATTTAATATGCTAACAACAGGGGAAACTGTGTGTAGGGGTGGGTTTATGGGAATGCTCTGTGCTACCTGGTCAAATTTTCTGTAAATCTAAAACTCTTCTTAAAAGTGAGGTCCGTTAATTTTTTAAAAAAGTTCATGGCTGGCCAAGATAAATAAATGAGTGGAAATTTAAGGGAAAAAAAAAAAGTCACCTCACATCAGTCAGAATGGCCATCATCAAAAATATCTAGAAACAGTAAATGCTGGAGAGGGTGCAGAGGAAAGGGAACCCTCCTTCACTGTTGGTGGAAATATAAATTGGTACAGCCACTATGGAGAACAGTATGGAGGGTCCTTAAAAAACTAAAAATAGAACTACCATATGACCCAGCAATCCCACTACGGGGCACATACCCTGAGAAAACCATAATCCAAAAAAAACAAGTACCACAATGTTCATTGCAGCACTATTTACAATAGCCAGGACATGGAAGCAAACTAAATGTCCATCAGATGAATGGATAAAGAAGGTGTGGCGTATATATACAATGGAATATAACTCAGCCGTAAAAAGGAATGAAATTGAGTTATTTGTGGTGAGGTGGATGGACCTAGAGACTGTCATACAGAACGAAGTAAGCCAGAAAGAAAAAAAGAAATACCGTATGCTAACACATATATATAGAATCTAAAAAAAATGCTACTGATGAACCCATTGGCAGGGCAAGAATAAAGATGCAGATTAGAGAACGGACTTGAGGACACGGCAGTGGGGGTGGGGGGGCGAAGAGGAAGTTGGGATGAAGTGAGAGAGTAGTACTGACATATATACACTACCAAATGTAAAATAGATAGCTAGTGAGAGGCTGCTGCATAACACAGGGAGATCAACTCGATAATTGGTGATGGCTTAGAGAGGTGGGATAGGGAGGATAGGAGTGAGTCTTGGGAGGGTGTGGATATGGGGATATATGTACAAATACAGCTGATTCACTTTGTTGTACAGCAGAAACTGGCACAACAGTGTAAAGCAATTATACTCCAATAAAGAGCTAAAAAAAAAAAAGCTTGGGAATTAAATTCAGAATTAGAATGGTGACAACACAATAAAATTCAGTCAAAAAGATTATTCTGATCATCTATTATCACTTTTCCACTGCAGCCCGGGAAACAGCATCTCAGATAGCTCTGAGAAACTGCTCCAAAGAAGCAGGGGGGAAGATTACTATAAATGTATTCTTGACAAAGGAGTACATGCAATCAAACATTTTTTTGTAGGGGGTTTCTGCTAGTCACGAGGAGGCGATGTCACCATGTAGGGATTTAGTGCTTTTCTAGATATGAGGAGATGCAAGGGTTGGGCTCATAAAATCAGCTCCTGAAAACTACTATCTGAAGACCTGTTCTGCCCATTTTCCAAAGCACAGAGTGCCTCATTCCTGGTCTCCACCCTGAATTTCCTTCAGGGGATGTTATAGGTCAGCAGCTGCAACAGCACGTGTGTTTTAATCATTGTAGTAGAGGTAGATGGCAAGTGCCAATTTATAGTTGACAGTATTATCTTATTTGGCTCTTACAGTATTTTTGAAGTAAATATTATTTCTGTCTTTTAAGTGAGAAGTTGAAGCTTGGACTTACGAAGTTACTGGTTCAAGTTTACTCAAACTAGTGAGGGAACAAGGTCTAAATTTAAATCTACATCTCTTATATCCATGGCTTTTCCCTCAGTGTCAGATTCCAGAGAATAAAGGTGAATAGAATGGAAGAAGGGAATTCAATCCAGAACATATCTGCTAAGGTGCTGGAAGGGACGGTATTATAGAGAAGGTCATACATGAAACTTGACCTTGAGGAATGTATGTGCTTTGGAGGGAGATAGACAAATATGGTCCATTGGAGTGGGAAGGAGAGGCAGACGTAGCTGTTTAATGTGCACACAACCTCGTTCCTGCTGGTGGTAAAAAGTTTCAAGGTCAGACACCTACACTTAAATGCAGTCTCTGCAGATTGGAAGATTACTTCTTTTTACCTGAGAGGACACTGAAGGATAGACATCTTGGTTTCTTTTCAGGTGTAAATAAGATGACACATACAAATGATAAAGCTGACAATTTTTTATCTAGTATAAAGATTTCTGCCTATAGTTTTTCAACTGTAAGTGCTTTCCTTGCTGCTAAATAGTTTAGCTGGCAATCTGATTTTAAGCTTGGCTTCAGCAAAATACTCATATCTTTCATTAGTTAGAGTGCAATGATATAATAATAGTTATACTTACAGAGCACTTACTACATGCCAGGAACTATTATAAGTGCTTCATAAACATTGTGTCTTTAATCTTTACAACAGTCCTAAAATGGGACTACTTTAACTCCTATTTTACAACTGAGGAATGTGAAACATAAATAAGTTTAAAACTTGCCTGGGATTATCAAACTATAGTGGCAAAGACATGATTTGAACAGAGGAGTATGACATAATAATTATGGTATATTTGAAACCAGGCAGGACTCTGTGGGGCTCTCCCAGGCACAAATCCTTTCTGTGTCTTCCATTTCTTGTTTGTAGGGAATAGGCTTCATTCAGCCTCCTTGACCTTCCCTGAGTTCCAAAGGGCAGATTCAAACAGTTGCTAATCAGAGAAGGAAGGGAATGAAGAAACAAAGGAAGAACAGTCAAGAAATAATCGTGCAGTGATAAAGCAGGGTCTTGGTTTCTCTTCAAGGGATATACATACAATATCTTTGACTTCTTCTTCAGGAACGAAGGCCCCCACCCTGGTGGAGGACAGTAACTTCAGTCTGAGCACAAGATTCCTGGAACACCACTCTGTTACCTCACCACCAACCAGTCAGAAGACTGCATACTGTGGAAGATAACAGAGACTCTACCCCCCTCCCCTGCAATTAACTTCCCCTTTCTCCCTTTAAAAACTTTCATGGTCAAGCAGGGTCTTTGGAGTTGGTTCTTGAACATGGGTCCTCCTTCTCCCCAGGTTGCTGGCCACCTGAATAAAGCAATCTTTCCTTTCCAACCAACACTTATCTCTTGAGTATTGGCTTTCAAGTGGCCAGCAGCTGAACCTGAGTTCTGTAACATATTGTCCACCTACCCTCCCTACCACACACAATGAAACAGTATATTAAAGCATGTTTACTTATATTATAAATTATATAAATATAGTTTCTCTAATCTTTAAAATTATTTTGATCTTCTCAAGCTCCCCAAGAGCTAGTTAGCAGGGGCATAAAAATTCTTAATTTGATTTAGTTTAAAAATGAGTTCAGGGGACTTCCCTGGTGGCGCAGTGGATGAGACTCCATGCTCCCAATGCAGGGGGCCCAGGTTCAATCTCTGGTAAGGGAAATAGATCCCACATGCATACCACAACTAACAGTGCACATGCCACAAGTAAGAAGTTGGCAAGCCTCAACTAAGAAGCCTGCCTGATGCAACTAAGGAGCCCCATGCCACAACTGAGGAGTCTGCCTGCCACAACTAATCCCCAGCACAACCAAATAAATAAATAAATAAATATTTTTTTAAAAATGAGTTCAATTACACACCATTACTAAGTGGGATTCTTTCCTGGAATGCAAAGATGGCTTAACATGCAAAAATCAATTAATGTACTATATCACATTAACAGAAGGGAGAAAACCACATGATCATCTCAATTGGTGCAGAAAAAGCATTTGACAAAATTCAACACCTTTTCATGATAAAAACATTCAACAAACTAGGGATAGAAGAAAATTACCTCAACACAATAAAGGTTACATATGAAAAATTCACAGCTTACATCATACCCAAGATGAAAGACAGAAAGCCTTTTCTCTAAGAATAAGAACAAAATAAAAATTGTCATTTTTATTCAACCTAGTACTGGAAGTCCTAGCCAGAGCAATTAGGAAAGAAAAAGACACAAAAGGCATTCAAATTGGAAAGGAAGAGGTAGATTATCTCTGTTCACAGACAACATGTATATAGGAAATCCTAAAGATTCCAATTGATGTACACACACACATCCCCACCCTGTTAGAGCTAATAAATGAATTCAGCGAAGTTGCAGCATACAAAATCAACAACAGCAGTTGCATTTATTTACATTAATAAAGAACACCCCCCCAATTAAAAAGACAATTCCATTTATAATAGCATAAAAAGAATAAACTACTTAAGAATAAGTATAACCATGCAGGTGAGAGACTTGTATACTTGTGTAGTGATAACCACAAAACATTGGTTAAAGACACTAACAAATAGAAGGACAACCCAAGCTCATGGGTTGGAAGACTTAATTTTTTTTTTCTTTGGCCATGCCATGTGGCTTGCAGGATCTTAGTTCCCTGATCAGGGATCAAACCTGGGCTCTCAGCAGTGGAAGCACATAGTCCTACCACTGGACCATCAGGGAATTCCCAAGAAGACTTAATGTTCCTAAGGTGTCAATGCTATCCCAAGCAATCCACAGGTTCCATGCAATCCCCATGAAAATCTCAGTGGTGTTTTTTGCAGAAATAGAAAAATCCATATAAAATTCATATGGAATCTCAAGGGACCCTAGAGTAGGTAAAACAATCTTGAAAAAGAAGAGCAAAGTTGAAAACAACACTTCCTAATTCAAAAACTTACTACAGCAGCTTCCCTGGTGGTGCAATGGTTAAGAATACGCTTGCCAATGCAGGGGATATGGGTTTGATCCCTGCTGCTGTGAGATCCCACATGCTATGGAGCAACTAAGCCCACACACCACAACTACTGAGCCTGTGCTCTAAAGCCCATGAGCCACAACTACTGAGCCCATGTGCTGCAACTACTGAAGCCCACAAGCCTAGAGCCCATGCTCTGCAACAAGAGAAGCCACCGCAGTGAGAAGCCCAAGCACCTCAACCAAGCATAGCCCCCGCTTTCTGCAACTAGAGAAAGCCTGCTGGCAGCAATGAAGACCCAACACAGCCAAGAAAGAAAAAGAAAGAAAGAAAGAAAAAGAAAGAAAGAAAGAAAGGAAGGAAGAAAGAAAGGAAGAAAGAAAGGAAGGGATGGAGGGAGGGAGGGAGGGAGGGAGGGAGGAAGGAAGGAAGGAAGAAAGAAAGAAAGAAATTTATAAGAGAAAAACACAAAAAAACTTACTACAAATCTATGGTAATCAACATAGTGTGTAACTGTTGGACAGATATGAAGACCAATAGAAAAGAATAAAATAGACAGCCCAGACATAAACCCTTGCATACATGGCCAAATGATTTTCTACAAGGGTGCCAAGATAATTCAATAGGGAAAGGACAGTCTTTTCAACCTTATACCTAGAAAAAAATTAACTCAAGGGACTTCCCTGGCGGTCCAGTGGTTAAGACTCCACCCTTCCACTGCAGGGGGCGCAGGTCCCATCCCTGGTTGGGGAACTAAGATCCCACATGCTGCGTGGACAGGCCAAAAAAAAAAAATTAAATCAAAATAGATCGAATACTTAGATGTAAGACCTACAACTATAAATCTCTTAGAAGAAAACATAGGCCAAAAGCTGCACAACATTGGATTTGGCAGTGTTTTCCTGGATGTGACATCAATGGCACAGGTAACAAAATAAAAAATAGACAAACTGGACTTAACCAAAATTTTAAAATTTTGTGCATCAAAAGACAGCAGAGTGAAAAGCTAATCTGTAGCATGAGAGGAAATATTTGCAAATCATATATGTGATAAGAGATTGATATCTAGATTAGATAAAGAACTCCAGCAACTCAACAACAACAAAACAACCTGATTTTAAAATGGGCAAAGGACTTGAATAAATACTTCTCCAAAGAAGGTATACAATTGGCCAATAAGCACATGAGAAGATGATCTACATCAGCAGTCATTAGGGAAATTCAAACCAAAACCACAATGATATACCACTTCACACCAATCATTATAGCTATTTAAAACCAAAATCAAGGATGAGATGGAGCTATATGTAATGAGGTGGATAGACCTACAGTCTGTCATACAGAGTGAAGTAAGTCAGAAAGAGAAAGAAAATATTGTATGCTAACTCACATATACGGAATCTAAAAATGGTACTGATGAACTCAGTGACAAGAACAAGGATGCAGGTGCAGAGAATGGACTGGAGAACTTGAGGTTTGGGAGGGGGCGGGGGGTGAAGGGGAAGCTGAGACGAAGCGAGAGAGTAGCACAGACATATATATACTACCAACTGTAAAATAGATAGCCAGTGGGAAGTTGTTGTATAACAAAGGGAGTTCAACTCGAGGATGGAAGATGCCTTAGAGGACTGGGATGGGGAGGGTGGGGGGGACTCGAGGGAGGGTGGCGGGGGGAGTCGAGGGAGGGTGGGGGGGGAGTCGAGGGAGGGAGGGAATACGTGTATAAAAACAGATGATTGAACTTGGTGTACCCCCCCAAAAAATAATAAATAAATAAAATTTAAAAAAAAACAAAAAACAAAAAGACAAACCAAAATCAAAACCAAAAGAAAAACAGAAAATAGTAAGTGTTGGTGAGGATGTGGAGAAATTGGAATCTTGTGCACTATTAGTGAAATGTAAAAACGGTGCAGCTGCTGTGGAAAACAGCATAGTATTTCCTCAAAAAATTAAACATAGATTTACCATATGATTTAGAAATTCTACTTCTAGGTATACAGCCAAAAGAATAGAAAGCAGAGACTAGTACAGATATGTGTACACTCATATTCATGGCAGTTATTCACAATAGCCAAAATGTGGGAACAACCCAAATGCCCATCAACAGATGAATGGACAAGCACCACGTGGCATATACGTAGTATAAGGAATATTATCCAACCTTAAAAAAGAATGAAATTCTGAGACATGACACAACACGGATAAACCTTGAAGACATCATGCTAAGTGAAATAAGCCAGACATGAAAGGACGAATGTTGTACGATTCCAATTATGTGAGGAACCTAGAATACTCAAAATCATAGAAATGGAAAGTAGAATAGTGGTTGCCAGAGGCTCGAAGGGTGGGGTGGGTGAGGAGTTGTTTGGTAGATACAGAGTTTTAGTCTGGGAGGATGAAGAAGTTCTGGATATGGGTAGTGGTGATGGTTGTAGAACAATGTGAATGTACTTAACACCACTGAACTGCACACAAAGAAATGGTTAAAATCGTAAGTTTGGGGGGGTTCCCCAGTGGCGCAGTGGTTAAGAATCCACCTGCCAATGCAGAGGACACAGCTTCAATCCCTGGTCCGGGAAGATTCCACATGCCGCAGAGCAACTAAGCCCGTGCGCCACAACTACTGAGCCTGTGCTCTAGAGCCGACGAGCCACAACTATTGAGCCCACGTGCCACAACTACTGAAGCCTGCATGCTTAGAGCCCATGCTCCACAACAAGAGAAGCCGCCACAATGAGAAGCCAGCACACTGCAACGAAGAGTAGCCCCCGATGTTCACAACTAGAGAAAGACAGCATGCAGCAACAAAGACCCAACACAGACAATAAACAAATAAATAAATAAATAAATAAATTTATAAAAAATGGTAAGTTGTATGTTATGTATATTTTTCCACAATAAAAAATAAAACCAAAAATTAGTTCAAGTCACTCATTTAAAAGGATTTCTAAATTTAATTTGGCCTTTCTAAATTTACCCCCTCCTCTTTTTCCTCTCCAAGATGGTATCTGGGTCATAGCTGGAGGGGTCTGGCCTACGTGATCTTGTGACGTTGGTGAGTAAAAGGCCCTACATGTGCACAGCCTACCATCCATTTAGATACAGTTGCTTCATTCCTGACCTTTGGCATGAAATTATGGTCTGTTTCTTGCTCACTTAGTTTCCAGTGGCCTCTCCTTGCAGATTTGGTTTCTCTTGTCTCTAGGTATTACTATTTCCACTCCCAGACTGTCACATTCTCCAACCAGGCCTTGGCCTGGGCTGTCCACTGTTCATGCCTTTGCTGCTACATCATCTTACTTTGCTATTGTGAGCCTGTGCCAGAACCACTGGCCCTCAAGTCAGAGTACCCACCGCGGGGGAACCCAGGAAACGTGAGAGAGCACATTGAAAGCTCTCTCTACCTGACCAGGCCACTCAACTCACTTAGCTATACTGTACCTTCCCTTCTGGTGCGGAGCCACGCAGGATAGTGATTTCCTTCCAAAGTCTCAAATGGGATCAGCGAAAGAAGTCTTCTGTTTTTGGAGCTTATTTTAAATTATCCATTGCCCCTGCATCTCAGAGTAAATCCTGAAGAGGTGAAGAGAATCCATGACTACAACTTCTTACCTTTCCTCTTTTCTCTTGTCCTCTCCTCTTCTTAGTTTTCCTTCCTCTCCCAACCAGTCTCCCTTCCACCCCCATTTTGACCACAAATGGTGGGATTTTTTTTTTTAACTTACCTATGACATACCCTCTTACCACCGGGCAGCACATCTCCTGTGCCACTCATAGTAAGTGGAGGGATTATCTTGACTACTTAACGGAAGGAACACTGTGATCTGATTCAGATCTAACTTTCGATACTTTAAATACAAGATAAAGGAATTTAGAAAATGCCTTCACAAAGCCTGGCTTTCTTGCTGTAATATCCTATTTTAAACATTAAAGCTGCTAGAGGGACTTCCCTGGTGGTGCAGTGGTTAAGAATCCACCTGCCAATGCAGAGGACACAGGTTCGAGCCCTGGTCTGGGAAGATCCCACATGTCACAGAGCAACTAAGCCTGTGTGCCACAACTACTGAGGCCATGTGCCACAACTAGTGAGCCTGCACTGTAGAGCCCGCAAGCCACAACTACTGAGACCACATGCTACAACTACTAAAGCCCATGTGCCTAGAGCCCAGCTCCACAAGAGAAACCACCGCAATGAGAAGACTGCGCACCACAATGAAGAGTAGCCCCCGCTCACCACAGCTAGAGAAAGCCTGTGCACAGCAACGAAGACCCAATGCAGCCAAAAATAAATAAATTAAAATATTTAAAAAAAAACAAAAAAAAGAAAAAACACACAGTTATCCCATTTAAAAAAAAAAGTTTCTTTTTCCTTGTAGTCCTTCTGCAGCAAATTCCAACCTCTCTCAAATAGATGATGCTTAGGTTCTACTAGACGAAACATCATACTTTCAAAAATGCAAAAAGAAGAGGTACATAAATATGTTCTTAAATAATATTACCACACTTACATTTGTGTCATTGCTTCAAAGTGTCTCTACAGCCACTCTACCACCCAGGTCATTGTAAATACCCTGCATCTGCACTAACTAACCTCCAGAAAATCCATTCTCCACACAGTAGCCAGAATGGTCACTTAAAAACAGAAACAGATCACATCATACACCCACCTAAAACCTTCCAATGTCGTCCTATTTTAGAATAAAATCCAAACTCCTAACTATGGCCAAAGAGGCCTGACATGAAGTGACCTCTGTCTACCTTGCCTCTTTTCACTCTTACCCTCCTTTTCTACTAAAAAAATTCCTACAGCAGAATTTCCTCAGAATCCCACTACTCAACAGATAATACAAACAATTTCAAATCACTTATGAGAAGTCTGCTTCTACCCGTATGCAATCTTACATGAGCCAAGTCTTTGCTCCGAGGCTCTGGTTTTTCCTTGGCCACTTGACAAATACCGCCCATCTCTAAGATCCAGGCCAATTATAACCTCATCTGTGATGCCTGCAGGAACACTGACCACGAAAATATTCCTGAAGCACTTTGTACTCATCTCTACCAAAGCACTGAAAATGGCAGCCAAGGCTGGAACCTAGTCCAGCTATTTCTATAACCCCCACTGCCTTTCACGTTAACTTCTAAGCTGTGACACTTGCAGACAGACCAAAGAACCTCAAAACAGAGGGCTTATAAAGACTTGGAGATTGTCTTTTCAGGAAAACAACAGCTGTGTGATAGTGGTTTTGAGTACTGTGATCATTTCTTTTCATATTTGAATTTTTTTGGTTTGCCATGAACCCCCTCAATCAGTCTTAAATCATCTGAGATTAAACAGCTAAAGTGTACGTGTGTTTAGGAGCTATGGGGTATAAACAACAGTGAACAAGTTTATATGTCTCTGAGCCAGGTACTATGCAGATTTCTCTTGTCTCCTCCACAGCAAATTCCACTCATCTTCCAGTTACCCTCAGTTCCCACTAAACTCCAAACCATTAATTTCTAGGACCAATGGAAAGCCTTCCAAGTCTCTTGCACTTTAACCTCCTGTTTTTCACATACATATACAGTCAATTTTGCACTGTTAACTGTAGGGTTCATATATTACAAGGCACTGCAGAAACCTCCCCTACTAGGTTTTAAGGTAAAATTACAATTTCTTCAAAGATACCTTTTCCACAAAATCTCTTCTATACTTCTTCATAGTCTAAAAGTGGGTGAGAAAGTTCAAGAGTCATGGAATGGGCTTTCTCTCATTTCCTTTGTAAATTCTGTTTATGGAGCTCTGTTTCGTATGGACTTTAATGTCTGATATCTCTGTACTTAGCACCATGGTACAAACCGAGGCCAGGGGAGCCATTTCTAACACTATGTTATACTACATGTATTAATAATCCAACATTGCATTGCAAATTGTCCCCAAACTTGGTGGCTTAAAACAATAATAGTTATTTGTGATTTCTACGTTTTCTGTGGTCAGGAACTCAGCAGTGGCTTGGCTGGTCAGTTTTGTGATATGTTTCTCATGAGGTTATAGTCAAGATACTGTCTGGGGCTACAGTCATCTCTCTA
The DNA here is from genome assembly GCF_030028045.1 of Hippopotamus amphibius kiboko. Taxonomy (NCBI): domain Eukaryota; kingdom Metazoa; phylum Chordata; class Mammalia; order Artiodactyla; family Hippopotamidae; genus Hippopotamus; species Hippopotamus amphibius. Next base: position 30,920,149 of record NC_080194.1, on the reverse strand, counting down.
AATTTGAAATACTGATTTTTTTTTTCTTTTTAGTTTAAATTCTAATCTTCCAGTGACTCTGAAATGTTTTTATTAGTCCTAAGTGTTCACCCAAATTCTAATTGTATATCTCCACTTGTTAACTGGATCCTATGACTTATACTAACCTCCAGCTCCATGTGATTAAACTGAAAATATCAATGTCATGCTTTAACTGCCTTCTTGAAAAAGTCATTTACAAATATTTATTGGGAGCCTACTATATTTCAGGTTGGGTTAGGAGCTGGCATAAAACAAAATGAGAATAAATAGTATCTGACCTGGGGAACTCACAATTTAGGGGAGACAACAAGAAGCCAATGAAAGACTGAATATACAAATGGACAATGGACAGGCCATATATAAAAGGAGGACCTTGGCCCACAACCTGCAGTAACATACTCAGGAAACCAGCTCCCATCAAAATAAACAACACAGGAAGCCAGTCTGTCATAAATCAGGCTTGCAGAAAGCCAGGCTGCTATCTCTGGTAACAGCCCAGGAAGCTAAACAATAATTTCTGTTAACAATTGGCTTCAAATGGCAAGGACTTGATTGATAACAGTTTCTCTAATTTTGTCCTTGCTTCCAACTTAGGACCAACCAGAGAAAGACAAATATGTACTCCTAACCAACCACGTAGGATGCTCTACCTCTACTTCTAATTAGTCCACCTACAGCTTCACCGTGCCAACACTCTCTAATCAGGCCATATCTGAAGCCTCCCCTTTATCTGCTATAAAGCTTTATCCCTCCTCTGCCTGCCTTTGAGTCTATAACACAATCAAAGTGACAGTGGCTGACTCCCTTGCTGTAGCAAGCTTAGAATAAATAGATTTTGCTTTTTTCATTTGGTTGGTCTTTGTTTGTTTGTTTTCCATACCAACATCCACATAATGGTATGGGATAAATGTCTTAATGGCAGTTGTGGAAACACAAAGTGCTATTGGCTCCTGGGGTAGGGGTGGAGAGGTTGTAAAAAAATTTTTCTCAGAGGAGGTAAACTTCTAGCTGGGTCTTCAAAGTAAGAAATTATATTTTTACTTAACAGTTTTACATGTGTATCTTGTCTCTACAGCTAGATCAAAATCAATTCATGGAAGACAGTCTGAAAGAAACATGGTTTCAGATTTAAAGGGGCCATTAGAGATGATTTAAACCAATACCTTCATGGTTACTAACTGATGTAGACTGAAGGTTTGTGTCCTCAGAAAATTCATATGTTGAAACCTAATCCTCAGTGTGGTGGTATTTGGAGGTGGGGCCTTTGGGAGGTAATTAGGTCATGAGGGTGGAGCCCTCATGAGTGAGATTATTGTCTTTATATAAGAGACCCCAGAGAGCTCCCTAACCCTTTTCCTACATGTGAAGATGCAGAGAGAAAACAGCTGTCTATGAGTCCAGAAGGCTGGTTCACCCAGCACTGAATCTGCTGGCACCTTGATCTTGGGCTTCCCAACTTTCAGAACAGAAATATTTTTTTTAATTAAAAAAAATTATTTTTTATTTTTTTGGCTGTGTTGGGTCTTTGCTGCTGTGTGCAGGCTTTCGCTAGTTGTGGCGAGTGGGGGCCACTCTTCATTGCAGTGTGTGGGCTTCTCAGTGCATTGGCTTCTCTTGCTGTGGAGCACAGGCTCCAAGTGTGTGCAGGCTTCAGTAGTTGCAGCACGCAGGCTCAGTAGTTGTAGTGCACGGGTGTAGTTGCTCCGTGGCATATGGGATCTTCCTGGACTAGGGATCGAAACCGTGTCCCCTGCATTGGCAGGTAGATTCTTAACCACCCTGCCACCAGGGAAGTCCCATAAATTTTTGTTATAAAGCCATCCAGTCTATGGTACTTTGTTATAGCAACCTGAACAGACTGAGACACTAACAAAGAGTCTGGGACTCTGAGAGGGGAAATAACTTCCTGCAAATTCTTTTTCATTTTCCTTGTGGTACTTAGATTTAATGGTTCCAAACCTCTCCAAACTGAGGATATGAAGTGATTTCTTTAATATTGAAATTATGAGGGCTTTGTACCCCCATCCCACTTGACTGAAGAAAGTTTAGTCATTCTCCGGGCTCTCTTCCTCAAGTGGTTTTAACTTCAGAGAAGCTTACGTGTTCCACGAATCCAAGCTGGTGGGGTATGCTACCTAATTAAGCTGCTGGCCTCAGAATATCGGTTTTCTAGCCATACCTATGGCCACTCATTTCCTGCCAATCACATGTTGCAATTTGGGAACTATTATCCATTGTCAAACATATGCTACCACTACCATTCTGGCATGGGCAGTGAGAGAAGGAAATAGACCCTTCCTTTAATTAATAATGGACACAAAGTAGAACAGAGAAAATAATGTACACCTGTTGCTGAATGCGGTTGCTCAGAGTCTTCAGACCCATCCTGTCAGGATCATGGAAGGATGCCTGGCTGCTGGTCCACCACCTTCTGGTTGGTGCCAGAAGCATCTCGCCTTGCGTGAAGTTGAAGCTCCATCTATGATGAAGCAGGTTTCAGGTCTATTACTTTAGTCCTCATTTTCTGTTCCAGAATCAATGGCTTTCTAGGCTGACAGGAGGAGTGGGAGTGGAAATATCTACTTCATGCATGAGAAACCCCTTCTACTAACCACAAGAGGGCTGCAGGGCAGAATGGCTCACAAACATGCAATCTCAGATCGAAATATTTCAACATCAGCACAATCGGGTTATTCCTTCAAATTATCTGTAGATAATAACCAACAGTCCAGTCTAGCTCAGTCTATTTCCCTTCTTCCTATTCTTTTCTCCAGCTCCAGATAAAGTTTGGGATCTCACATTTTGGTACATTTTTCAGGTTTCCAGATCTCTTGGAGTAAAAACATACTCTCACATTTCCATAACAACAAACAATAAAGCTGTTTAAATTCAATCAAAGAAAAGAATAAATTTCCCCAAATAAGCACAAATTCTACAGAGTAGTATTGCAAAAACACATCAAATTTATGTCAACAAACACAAAAACTGAGCTGCTTCATCCCAAACATCTGCTTTTGTGTTGTTTTTCATTTTCTTGAAAAACAATGGATGGGTATTTGGATATATATATATATGTATGGGATATATATACTCACGTATATATGTTCTGCTTTATACAAAGCAGAACCTTTCCAGCGGTTTCCCCGAAATCAAGTAAGGTCTTCCTTAAAGGCAAACAAGGCAAAACAGGTCTTCACTTTTCATTAAATTAAAAAAAAAAAGAATTGCTTAAAACTTGAAAATTACACATATCTGATGTCCCTCCGTCAAAGCTTTTTAAGAATCTTAGGGCTTAAAATATTTTTGAATAAATGAATGAATGGATGAATTGAATTGAATTAACTCAAATGTTTATTGAGCACCTCTTATATGCAAGAACCAAGCCAGGTAATAAGAACACTGCTGGAAAATAAAATGGTGACCCTTGCCCTCCTGGAATTTCAGCCTCATGGAAAACACAAGCAATAAACAAATGAATACTGAAACACCAAGTGTGATAAGCACCATAAATGAACTGGGCTGAATGCTGTGATGGACAATCAAGGCACATGGGGAGGGGTACCCTCTTTAAACAAGATGTGAGGGAGGCCTCTTTAAGGCCAAGCCATTTAAGTCAAGATTGAAAATTGGGTTGGAGTCAGATAGGAGGACCATGAGTTTAAAGGCTCTCCCCTTCTACAGTCTGAGGAACTGAAAACAGACAAATGATGGTGGAGTTTATGAAAGGAAGGCCTAACAGGATGCCATAAGGGGCCTGGATTTTATACTGAGTGCAATGGGAGAGCCAAACAGGAATTTAAATAGGGCTAACATGGGGATTAATCAGAAGATAGATTAAATTCACAGTTTCAAAAGATTATTTTGCTTTTGTTGGTGAAAGGATGGGAAGGATACAATGGATAGGATCTGAGAGACTAGTTAGGAGGCTCTCACAGGTGAGAGATGAGAGCAACTTGGACTAAGATGGTGGTGTGGAGATTTGATCTGTATGTATGACTAGAGATGGAGGGTAGAAAAGATAAAAGTCAAGGATGACTGACTATATGTTGCTTCTGTCTTGAGTGCACTTATGTAAAATCTTCTCTCTCTGAGTTCATGTCCTTTTGGCCTTAGATTCAATGACGTTGAATATGATCAAGAGCACATTTTAAAACGTGCAATTCCCCTAGCAGCTATCCAGAGAATGCACAGAGTGAAATTTGTATTCCTCGCCATTGCAAGTCATTACATTGGTCCTGCTAGGTGGCGGTCCTAAATTATTAGCTTGCTAGCACTATGGTTTATTCACCTCTGCATCTTTTGCAACACTTAGCACTCTATTAACAAAGTTGATGATCGATGAACTGTACATTGAACTAAACTGAGAGAAATTAAATATCCTCAAAGTTGACAGATCTCCTGTTTGAAAACAGTTTCAGAATTTGGGAATAGGCAAAAAGTCATTAGGTGTCAGATATAAGATTCATTCTACTTAAAAGCATGATGTGGCTATTAAGTAGTGAGTGCTTGTCTTGCATGGCCCATAAACTGACTAAAAAGACAGCTTCCAGACAGGAGCTACTGCCTTCTCAAACCCCTGAATTCTCACACGAAGCTGCATGTACTCATTCGGTGACTACTTGCAATACGTAGGGTATTATCTGGACACTGGATATACAAAGTTGGATATGGGCCCTAGGGAAGAATAAGGTACCCCTGCCACATAATGCATTCATAGCATTCTATCTTTCCCCCACCAAAGCATACATTTTATGTCATGGCAGTTTCTTGTTAGTCTGTCTTGTACTAAACAAGGCTGAGATACTCTGTGAAAACAGAAACGTGTACTTTTTTGCTCACAATCATATTCTTTATCGCCACCAGTGCCTGGAACCTGGTAGAGTGGTGAAATTGCCTACCCAGCTTTCTTCCCTCTTCGTTAATAAAAGAACCCTCTTTCCCGTGAAGCATCTATTGCATGTGGTTTACTGAACTCCGATTCCATCTGTATTGCAAAAGAATTGCACACATCAGAGTTTGCCCTGCACTTTTCAGAGATTAAAGGAGAAGACCCTTCCTCTGAGATTGGCCAAGCTGCAGATGAATCTTGGCAGCCATCACGCCTGCCACATGGTTGCTGTTGTTGCCTCACCCATGTTCCCTTCACAGGGGAGATTAGCACAAATCTTCCCACCTAACAACTCTTGCCTGATTGGCAAGGGAGTGCAAAAGGCAAAACCCCCTTGACTCCAGGTTGGATAAACTCTATGGTGTGATTTATGCTTCAGATCTCCCCACAGCAAAAAGCTGAAACTAGTCTCCAGTGGAGGCGGCATTCTTACTTAGCTTTCTTCCCCTGCTTTCCTCCCACATATTTTCCTGAAAGCAACCCCTCAGTAAATCACTTTCATAAGAATCCTATCTCAGGCTCTATTTCTAGGGAACCCAACCTAATCAACCTGTGCAAAAGAAAGATGAATACAAATAACATGATGCCTGGATCTCACTGTGTTTTTCATTGTACTTTTCCATTAGGTGCGCTGGTTTGTTTAAGCTAGTTGGATTTGAGTTTCTATCCTTTGCATCTAAAAGAGTCTTGACATTTAGCAGCATTCCATAAATGTTTGTTGACTAAGTATATTGAATTACAAATAGAGTAAAATGGAAATATAGGTGAGGATAGGAACATGGTGAGCTAGTTTGTTTAAGCTACTTGGATTGGGTTTCCATCATTTGCATCTTAAAAGGTCCTGATATTCAGCAGGCATTCTATAAATGTTTGCTGAATAAGTATATTGAACTATAAATAGCATGAAATGGAAATATAGATGAGGATGCAATGAATTCCATTGAGTATTTTGAGGAGAAATGGTAATTTACATTTCTTTGAGCCTGTAAGTAGAAATAGTAAATCAGCAGGAAGGTGAGTAGTGAGGATATTTAAGGCCTCAGGAACCTTTGTAAGAACAAAAGTTTGGTAATGTGAAAGTACATGGTATCAGAGAAAAGTTGCTCTGCATGGGTAGAGCAAAGGAGTGAAAAAAATGCCTATTCTGTTGAAGCAGCAAGTCTATGAGATGGCATGAGAGGGAAGGCAGACCATCACTGGTTTACCAAGGTTGTGAGCTAATGCTGACAGGTGGGCTCTAAATGAGGGTACAAGATGTACAGACAACACTCTATTATGTTTGGGATGTAATGGCAAAGAGATTGCAGCCAGTGTAACCAAGCTGTTGCTGTTAGTCATGGTCACATGCAATCAAGGTAAAGATCTGCTGAGACCCATTGATTCTGAGGTGTGTTCTTTATCCACATGGGAACTCAGTGTACACGTCAGTCTCCTTAGTGTCATTTTGTCCTGATCCGTTTCACCTGGGTGATGCAAGAGTTGGCCTGTACAGGGTAGAATACATTTATTTTGTTAAGTCATCATCAAAGTTTTTTTTTCTTTTTTTCAGAAAGCAATGTTATAGGTATAGAGTATTTTTCATATTGATTGCTCATACTAACGCCTGCTCCCACAATGCACAATATAAACCTCCATCTATATAGCCAGATACTTTCACATGAATTTTTCCATTTAATCTTCACAATCATCTGACAAAAATCAAAGAAGTTTAAACTTTGCCAAAGTCACCAGGCTTTAAACCATGTCTTCTCTTTTCAAGTTCATGCCTTTTCCTATTACCTGAGGGTAGCCTCATGGTGATTCTTATGGGCTTTCAATAAATATTTGCTAAGATGAGCTGCAATAGCACTATTAGTTCTTGGTTCTTTTTTCTCTGTTCTTAGGATAATGGTCTCCTTCATCTGACACATGCTCCAGTACCCCAGAAGTCAGACCTCCCTTGATAGTAAGCTCTCTTCCTCAGCTGTTTTTCTTGCTGGAAGGACCTGACCCTTATCCTACATGCCTTTTGAACGTCTCATAGACATTTCAAACTCAGCATGCCTAAAATGGATTTCTGGATGATTTTTTTAAACCTATATATTCTCTGGTGCTCTTCTATTCTTCCCCATTTCAGTATATGATGCCACCATTCAGTCAGTTATTAAAGCCAGAAACTTGAGCATCAACCTGTTAGAATATTTTCACTTCTCTCCATGTATCTCCACTAGTACCATCCTAGTCTGAGACATCTTTCTTTCATTTTGACAGCTGCAATAGCCTCCTAGGTGGACTTCAGAATTCTAACCTTGTTTACTCTACACACACAGTCCATTCTATACGCATCGCAGGAGTAAGCTTTTAAAAATATAAATCAGATCATAACATTCTTTGGTTTAAAATTCTTTAATGGCTTCTAATTGTACTTTGGATAAATCAGTTCTTGAGTAACCTACAATGCCCCGTAAGCATTGCCTGCTTACCTCTCCAGTGTCACTGTGCTCTTTGCTTAGTGTACTCTAGTCATATCGGCTTTCTATCAGTTCCTAGGGAACACCTAGCTCTTTCCTGCCTCGGGGAGTTTGCTGTTGTGCTTTCTCTGCTGGGAATGCTCTTGATGGGGCTAGTTCTCTCTTATTCTTCATGACTTGACAAAATTTTAAGTCTTCAAAGAGGCTTTCTGTAAAAACCCCAACAACAGTTATCTTTGATTTTCTCAATTATGGCAGACTTTCCTTTTTTTTTTTTTTTTTTTTACAGCAATCTGCAATTATTTGCTGTAATTATTTTGTTATTAGTGAAGTTTCTTGTTACGTCTGCTATGCAAGAAAGTAAACTTCATGAAGGGTGATGTCTATTTTTGATTACATCACTAATCCTTGGCACAGAGTTGGCCTTGAATAAATATTCTTTAAATGAACAAACAATTGAATGATCTTCCACTTAAATAAGAAGGACATAAGATGCAGTATTTGTCCTGGTCCTCATGCCACTCACATGGCCACTCACCTAGCCCAGGCCAGGGAGAAAGTATAGAAGACGTTTGAGAACTACAGAAGGAATCAACCTATCAGGCTTTCTGTAGTGAAAATGTTATGGGACTTGGAGTCAAGAGAACTGCATTCTAACTTGAGAGAGTTACCTAAACTTTCTGAGCCACAGTTCCCTCCTGTGTGAGGACAGGGATCATGTTGCATATCTTGCAGCCCCAGTAACGTGTACTCACAATACCTGACACGTAACAGATGATAAACATATGATTGTTCAATTAATAAAATCATAATATTACATATAGGATTTTTATGAGGATTACATCAGATGCATATGTAAGTTTTGGGTATATAATAAATGTTCTTTAAATGCTTATCTCATAGAACATATAGTTGAAAGAAACAAAGTTGCTTTCTTATTCAAAACAACTCTGAAGAAGAACAAAGTTGGAGGACATAACTTCATAATTTCAAAACCTACTGTAAAGCTATAGTAATCAAGGCAGTGCAGTACCAGCATAAGACTAGACATAAAGATCAGTGGAATAGAATTGAGAGTCCAGAAATAAACCGTTACATTTATTATCAGTTGATTTTTTAAAAAAAAATTTATTGAGGTAAAATGTCATAACAAAATTTTCCATCTTAATCATTTTTAAGTGTACAGTTCTGTGGTATTAAATACATTAGTTTCCCAACTGGGGATCGAACCTGTGCCCCCTGCAGTGGAAGCACCAAGTCCTAACCACTGGACCACCAGGGAAGTCCCCCTTATTGGTCATTTTTATATCTTCTCTGGAGAAATGTTTAAGTCCTTTGCCCAATTTTTAATCAGTTTGTTTTTGTTGTTGTTGAGTTTTGAGTTCTCTATATATTCTGAATATTAATCCTTTATCATATACATGACACGCAAATATTTTCCTTTATCATGTGGGTTGTCCTTTTATTTTATTGATAGTGTCTTTTGACATACAAAGTTTTTAAATTTTCATGAAATGTAATTTGTCTGTTTTTAATTTTGTTTCCTGTGCCTTTGGTGTCACATCTAGGAAACCACTGCCAAATTCAATATTATACAGCTTTTGTCCTAGGTTTTCTTCTAAGAGTTTTACACTTTTAGGTCTTACATTTAAGTTTTTGATCCATTTTGAGTTGATTTCAGTATGTCATGTTAGATAAAAGTCCATTTATCCTTTTGCATGTGGATATCCAGTTTCGCCAGCACAATTTGCTTAAAAGACTGTCCTTTTGCCATTGAACTGTCTCGGCACTCTTGTCAAAAATCATTTGACCACATATGCAAAGAGTTTACTTCTGGGTTTTCTATTTTATTCCATTGGTCTATATATATGTTTGTTTCTATGCCAGTACCATACTGTTTATGGTCAAATGATTTTTAACAAGGATGCCAAGACAATTCAATGAAGAAATAATAGCATTTTTACCAAATGATAGTGGGACAACTGAGTATCCACACAAAAGAATGAAGTTGGATTCCTACTCATACCACATTCAACTCAAACGGAACCTAAACTTAACAGCTAAAATCACAAAGCTATTAGAAGACAACGTAAGACTAAGTCTTTGTGACTTTTTATTAGGCAATGGTTTCTTACATATGACACCAGAAGCACAAACAACCAAAGGAAAAAAGATAAATTGGACTTCATCAAAACTAAAAACTTTTGTGCCAAAGGACACCATCAAGAAAGTGAAAAGACAACCTAGAGAATAGGGGAAAATATTTACAAATTACATATTAAATAAAGGAGTTTCATTCAGAGTATATAAAGACCTCTTACAACTCAACAATTGAAAGACAAACAACCCAATTTTTAAATGGGCAAAGGATTTTAATAGACACACTTTCGAGGAAGATATACAAATGGCCAATAAGCGCATGAAAATATGCTCAACATTGTTCGTCATTAGGGAAGTGCAAATCAAAACCACAATTGACTTACCACTGCATACCCATGGGATGGGTATTAAATACAAACATTACTAAGAATTAGCAGGGGAAAAAAAGACCTCAATAAATAATGCAGAAAATTATTTAAATAAAAAAACATGTGGTAAAAAAAAAGTTAGTGAGAACGTGGAGAAATTGGACTCAAACCTTGCTGGTGGAAATGTAAAACGTAAAATGTAAAATGGAACACAGTATTGTATTTCCTCAAAATGTTAAATACAGAGTTGTAAGACCCAGAAATTCCACTCCTAGGTATGCACCTAAGAGAACTGAAAATATGTATACACAAAAACTTGTACACAAAGGTTCATAAAAGGTGTTATTCATAAATAGTAAAAAGTTGAAAGGATCCAAATAGCCATCAACTGATGAATGGATAAACAACATGTGGTATATTTATAGAATTTAGTCAGCAATAAAAATGAAGTGCTAGTATATACTACAACGTGGATGAACCTTGAAAACATTATGCTAATGAAATAAGCTAGACACAACATACCAAATATTTTATGATTTCTTTTACATGAAATGTCCAGAATTGGTCAATACATTGAGATAGAACTTAGATGAATGGTTGCCAGGTGCTGGGAAAGGGAGGAACGACTGCTAATAAGCATGGAGTTTCTTTGGGGGTTATGAAGATGTTCTGAAATTACACAGTGATGATAGTGTCTTGTGCCTGATGCACAGTGAGCCCAAACCAACCAAAACTTTGGAGTCTGAAGCAGAGAAAGTTCTATTACAGGCCCAAGCAAGGAGAACAGGTGGCTCTGCTCAAAAAACCCGAACTCCCCAATGGTTCTCAGGGGTAAGTTTTTAATAGGCAAAATTTGGGGTGAGGGCTGCAGGGTGTGTGACTATCTTTTTTTTTTTTTTTTATAAATTTATTTATTTATTGGCTGTGTTGGGTCTTTGTTGCTACATATGGGCTTTCTCTAGTTGTGGTGAGTGGGGGCTACTCTTCATTGTGGTGCGCAGGCTTCTCATTGTAGCAGCCTCTCTTGTTGTGGAGCATGGGCTCTGGGCATGGGCATGCGCCTGCGCGAGAGCTTCAGTAGTTGTGGCACACGGGCTTAGTTGCTCCATGGCCTGTGGGATCCTCCTGGACAAGGGCTTGAACCTGTGTCCCCTGCATTGACAGGCGGATCCCTAACCACTGCACCACCAGGGAAGTCCTGTGACTGTCTTCTGATTGGTTGATGGTGAGGTAACAGGGTGGTGCTCCAGGAATCTTGTGCTCAGCCTGAAGTTACCACCTGGATGCAGGCCTTAGTCCTTGACTCAAAGATATTCCTCTGTATATTCCTTGAGGAGGAACCAGGGTCCTGCTTCAATTGCTGCACTGTAGTTTCTTGATTTATCCTCGTTTGTTTCTTCATTCCTTTACTTCCCTGATTAGCAACTGTTTGAATCTGCTCTTTGGAACTCAGGGAGGTCTAGGAGGCTGAAGCCTTTATCCTACAAATAAGAAACTGGGAAGGGAAAGGCTTTTGTGCCCAGAAGGGCCTCGCAGGGTCCTGCTCAGTTTCAATAGTTGCACAACTCTGTTAATATGCTAAGAACCACTGAATTGCATACTTTAAAAGGGTACACTTTATGGTATGTGAAATATACTTCAATCAGACCATTATAAAAAGAAAAGAACATTTACCTAAAGGCCTCATTTTAAGCATGATGAAATTGTTGCCCCAAAAAACCCAGGCTCTGTTCACTGATGCCGAAAAGAAACACGGAGACAGAGCTTTGGAGGAGTATAAAGGAATAGCTTTATTACTTTGCCAGGCAAAGGGAGAACACAGCAGGCTAGCTCCTCAAGAACGGTGCCCCCCTCCCTGGGGACTAGGGAGAGGTCTTATAGTCGGGGCTCGTGGTCAGGGGTAGGCAACGTGGATCAAGGCAGGAAGAGTCTTGCATTCTTCTGATGGGTGGGTGGTGAGGTGAGGAGGAGTCAGCATCATCAGCCTTCAGGTCCAGCTGGTCTGGGGTCTACATGCTTGTGGGCAGCACACCATCCTTAATCAATAACGTCACGCATCTGAAGGGGGTTTCAACATCTGCAAAATAGCTCAAAGATATTGTTGTGTGTATTGTTGTTGGGGAAACAGGACCTGCCCCAAGGCTGCTCTTGACCGTTTCTTCGAGGTCTTGTGCATCCCCTCCCTTCCCTAATGAACAACTGCTTGAATCTGCCCATTGGAACTCAGGGAAGGTCATGGAGGCTGAATGAAGGCTGTTTCCTATAATCAAAGGAATAGGGGACACAGAAAGGCTTTGTGCCCAGGAGCCCCACAGGGCCCTGCATGGTATCAAAATTGAGATCTGAAGAATTTGAGTGCTGGCATATGTACCAGTGGTTTTCTCTTCAAATGAAACTATTATGAAACTATAAAGGCAAGCCACAGGCTGGGTTAAAATATCTTTTAAAAATCTATCTGATAATGACATTTATCCAGAATATACAAGGCACACCATAATAAAAAGACAAACAACTGAATTTAAAAAATGGGTAAAAAATTTAAAGATATCTTCTTTGACCAAAAAAGATATACGAAGGACAAATAAACACAAGGAAAGATGCCCCATGTCATTACTGATTAGAGAAATGCCAATTAAAGTTACTATTAGAGACATCTACACACCCACTGGAATTGTTAGGGAACCATTAACTGAAACCGCCTGGCTTGGCCAGGCACAATGATAACTGCTTGCCTGAGTTGTCTCACAATAGGAGGTCCTGTTAAAGAACGAGGTGCTGCCACCAAAAACGAAACCAGAGAATTTGGGAGGGGCCCAAAGGAGGAGGGAGGAGACGATAAGTCCTGATAACCTCCCAGAAGTCCTCACACTGGAATCCATTTTGGCTGAGAGATGGATGTGCCACCAGGAAGGACTCTGAGTCACCAAATATGGGCCAAGCAAGATGATTGGTCAGAGACAACCCAGAAACTAAGCCCATTGCCATAAAACCTGAGACAAGGAGCCATGTGGCAGAGCAGTTCTCCTGAGGTCCTTTACCCTACTGCTCTCCACCTGGCTGGCCCCTCCTGATAGTCAGCACGTGTGTCTCCTTGGACAATTCATTTCCAAGTGTTAGACAAGAGCCCACTCTCGGGCCCTGGAAGGGGCCCCCCTTCCTGCAACAGAATGGCTAAAATGAAAAAAACTGACAATACCAAGTATTAAAAAGTATGTGGAACAACTAGGGGCTTCCCTGGTGGCACAGTGGCTAAGAATCCACCTGCCAATGCAGGGGACACGGGTTCAATCCCTGGTCTGGGAAGATCCCACATGCTGTGCAGCAACTAAGCGCATGTGCAACAATCATTGAGCCTGTGCTCTAGAGCCAGCGAGCCACAACTACTGAGCCAATGTTCTGCAACTACTGAAGCCTGCCTGCCTAGAGCCTGTGGTCTGTGACAGGAGAAGCCACTGCAATGAGAAGGCTGTGCATGGCAACAAAGAGTAGCCCCCGCTCTCCACAACTAGAGAAAGCCCGTGTGCAGCAATAAAGACCAATGCAGTCAATAAATAAATAAAATTAATTGATTAATTTTAAAAAAAGTATGTGGAACAACCAAATTGTCTATTATCGCCAGCGGGAATGAGAAATGGTATAGCCACTTTAGAAAACAGTTTGTAGCTCCTTATAAACTTAAACATGCATTTACTATCCAACCCAGCAATCCCACTCATTGGGTGTTTACCCAAGAGAAATGAAAATATATGTTCACTCAAAGACTTGTATATGAGTCTTCACAGTAGACTTATTAAAAGCTCAAGCACACACACACACACACACACACACACACACACACACATAACACCTGGGAACAACCGAAAATGTTAGTCGATTGACAAATAGATGAAAATTGTGATACATTCATACAATGGCATGCAATTCAGCAATAAGTAAATAAGTTACTGTTATGTACGACACTAATGAATCTCAAAAACATGCTAAATAAAAGAAACCAGACATGAAATTTTTGAAAAGGCAAAACTGTAGTGATAAAAATCAGATCTGTGTTTTCCATGGGCCAGGAATAAGGGAAGGAGATTCTCTGTTAAGGGACAGGATTTTGGGGTGATGAAATGAAATGTTCTCTATCATGATGATGGTGGTGATTACAGTACCATAAATGTTTTCAGTACTCATCAAATCACACTTAAAAATGGTACATTGCATATGCAAACAATATGTCATTAAAGCCGATTTTTAAAAAGAGCATCACCCCAAAACCTCATTTAGAGATGAAAAAGTTGAAATCTAAAGGTGAGTGATTACACAAGTAGCCAAAGTTGGATGTACATCCAGCAATAGAACCAGTCCTTGAGTCCTTACCTAGGTCTATTCACACTACAACTTGTAGTTTTTTAGAAGAAAAGCAACAAATGTACTTTCATTTATTAGGTTTTCCCCACCTCTACTGCCCAGCATTTGCTGGGTCTTCTTGGGAACACAGTAATTAAAAGTTTCCAATATCAGTTTGTCTTCTATTTAGATTAACCTGGGATCAAGCCTCTTGATAATAAGTAACTCATTGTAGTCCTCAGTTGAATAACAGACTGTCTTACAGTTTCCAAATCCCTTCAGTAAAGTGGACTAATAATTCTCCCCTTCCGCTCTTTAAAAAGACTAAGAAAAGCTAAGAAGCCTCAGACAGTGGTTTGATATAAATAAAAGGTGTTGTTTCCAGGCTCGTGATCTGTTTTGTGTTTCTCTATTGTTTTGTTCCAAAAGAAAGCAAATACTTAATACTTCAGAACTCACAACTATTCAGGGTGGTGAAGATGTTTTTACAGACTTCATTTGGAAAATCCAAGGGATCCCCTTGTGTAGCTTCTTGATACTGCACTTGGGTGATGCTGCCATCTAGCGGGGAGAGGAGAAAATCCCTGCGGTAAAACAAAAGGGCTAGTTTGACATTTTGTTCATTCAGATGTTCCTGGTCCTTTGTGTTGTCACGCTCACTAGCCTGGCTAATCCAGATTGCCTTCAAATTGGACATAATTCAACAAACATTATTGAGTCTATTATTTTCCAGGTGTCAGATTGATGCATAGCGAATGGATATTTGGAGACATCAAAAGTTAAATGTTACAAAAATGTATGGCATACAAAGTGCTCTTATGCAAATTATTGGGTTTGATTTACAAGGGAGGTATTATTATCCTAACTTTACAGATGAGGAAACTGAGGCTCAGAAAAGCAGAGATTTGCCTAGGAGCACTTTTTTTAGAAAGCACTTTAAAATTGAATTCTTTCTGTTATGTACCGCACCCTTGGCCAGTTTCCAGGAATATAAGGGGAAATAAATTCAAGAACCTCACTGTTGGTTGTAAATATGTGAAGTAATTACAGCACAGAGGAGGAAGTCCTCAACTCTGATGGGGAGAGTTGGGAAATATTTCCTAAGAGTAATGAGATGAATCTCACAGAGTATAAGTAAATTTGCTATGTAAAGTAGAGGGAGGAGAGGTTTCCAGGCAGAAAAAAATCATGTGCAGAGATATGAGAGCACAGAGGACCAAGGCAGTGAGAGAATGGTGAAAATTCCATTGACTAGAGACAGCATCAATTACGTAATGAGAAATCATGGGGTTGAGCCTGAGAAACACAGCTGCTACCAGACTGTAAAGGGCCTCTATGACATTCTAAAGAGATTGGATCTTTAAAATCTCTGTGTATTTCTACTGCTTACAAAATCAGCACATAATGTCTTAAGAAGGTAACTCTGGAGCCAATGTGGCTACTACACTGGAGGAGGTGGATTAACTGGGGGCTGCTGGAGGAGTCAAGCATGGGATGATGACAGGGTCAACTAAGGCTGACTCAATGAGGATGAGGACAAACAGGCAGGCTAAAGAGATACTAGGAGTCAGACATGTCAGCACTGGGGGATCAGTTGGATTTGGGGGGTTAAGGGAAAAGGAAAATCAGAAGATGACTCCAAGTTTGAACTACCAGGTGGATGGTAATGCTGCCATTAAATACATGTAGAGCACAGGATTTGGGGCCAGTAAATGATGAATCCAGAACTCAATCCCAGGCCTTCTGACTCCAAAGCTTCTGCTTATTGTACTCTAACACACTGTGTTTTGTAGGCTAGCAATGCCAATTGGGGTGAAAAAATGTTAATGAAAGTAATAAATTTTTGCAAAAACAACTTCTACACTATAGCTAAATTATTATATTAGCATAGCCTCTTCTGTTGTGCAATGATTTCTCAAGAATATATTCTTTTAAAGCCCACCAGAGTTATGTTACTTCCTCTCTGTCACTTATTCTCTGCTAGGTCTTGGTTTACTTCCAGAGGAGATATTAATAGAGAAAAATTGGATATATACAATCTAGTCCAAGTTTTAATAATATAATGGAACAGAAGTCAACTTGCTCCAGTTCAGAGGTGCTACTCTACCTGGGGATACTGTAAGTCCCCTGGCAACCTAGACCTGTCACCATCAGTCAGTGATCCACCTCTCAGTGTCACTCATTCAGTCATTGCACTGTGCTGGCCCCTATACACTACATAGTAGTTTATTCAATCCTCCTATTGTCTCTGTGAAGGCACTATTAAATCATCCTTACTTTATACATGAGGATCTTAAGACTCAGGGAAGCTGAATAACTTATCCAGAGTCTGACAACTTGAAGTATATATGCTAACTTCTCCCATACTGGCACTTCCAGCCAAAACATCACAAATCCCGGACCTGTATCTCCAGCATATTACCAGCCAGCCCCACCTAGACATCCTTCACTTGCCTCACAACTTAATGCCTGAAATCCAGTTCATTATTTTCCCCACCATCTGCCATTCTTCTGTTTTCTATCCTGGTCAATGGCATCGGTATACCCCTGACCACTCAAGTCAAGAAGCTAGAAGTCACCTTAGTCTCCTTACTTATTCTTTCCACCCATGTAAAGTAACCCAACCTTTTTCACCTCCCCTTCCTGCTCACCCACATTTCCTTTAAAACATGATTGACTATAATCATACATGTTGTCTTAACTTGCAGCAAAATAATTTCTCAAAACTGCCTGTCTGGCTAATGCATCTCAATAAAACTGCAACTTGCTTTAACCTACAGAATGTTCTTTGGAGATCTATCATTTGCAACATCTGATTAGTGATCATTTTTGCCCTAGGCCTTTAGTAAAGTGTTAGAAAAAGTTTCCAGATTCACAATAATATAAAAGCATAATTTTTGGAGACAATAAGTATTGCTGAGCAAGCCAAATTGGAAAAGCAAAGAACATTTGGTCTTCCATATGAATATGCTGCGGGAGCACTTAAATGCTTTCAGCTTTTTATCAGTGGTTAAAATGTGGCAAGATCCTGAACTATACCTTTTGGCCCAACCAGAACATTCATCTTTTAGTAACTCACAAACAATTTAATATTAATATATTGAGCACATAACTTACATTCATATTTGGGTTCTTACTAATTTACTTCTTCTCATTCGAAGACAACTTTTCTATACAGTGTACATAGAAGGTAAAAACAAACTGCCTAGGTTTGTATCCTGACTCTACTACTTCCAGCTGTGTGACTCAGGCACATTGCTTAACTTCTCTCTGCTTCAGTTTCTTCATTGGTAAAATGAGGACAGAAAGAGTACCTACCTCATACAGGTCTTGTGAAGGATTAAATGTAAAGCGTTTGCACATAGTAATTAATAAGTGCTAGCTCTTTATTACTCTTCTGATTATTAAAAGTATATATGCTTATCATTCTAGCAATATATAAAAGGTTTTTTTTAAAGCAGAAACTACCCAAACTATTCCATGACCATTGTCAGCATTTTTGTGAAAATCCTTCCAGTTATATTTCTATGTATGTGCGTGATATGCAGAGCCTGAAATTTACAGCAGAAGGGAAAATTTATGTAAGGATTGCTGGTGCCTCTAAGAGGGGCAAGTTCCAGATCCTTCTTTGATATTCAGGGTTATTGAAGCAGTGGTCTTAAACAATTTGGGGTGGCAGGGAACAGGTTCCTGAGACAAAAAATGCCCATGACCAACAAAAACAGAGAAGGTGGTAGACTGGCTTCTACCCTGAAACTAAGTGTGAGGAAGGTTTAAGGTTGATACGGCAGCAGACATCAGTTTCTGTCCCGTTTCAGTTCCTATGAGAGGAAGCTTGTGATCCTAGCAAGTGGTGTATATGGGAGCAATGGGAAAGCCTGTCCATCAAGAGCTGTAAGTGGGGAAGTCAAGGCCTACTTTGGAAAGCAGTGATGCATTTGAATCCTCAAGCTCTCTTAGCAGTGACAAGGGGCACTGATTCAGAAGATTCATGGAAGAGTCTGGTCATTTGAGGAATAACCTAAAGTTGCACCTTCAAACAAGCTAAACCCAAAGCTAGAAAGAAGAAAACAATAATGACCAAAGCAGAGATCAATGAAATAAAAAATTGAAAAATAGGGATTTCGCTAGTGGCCCAGTGGTTAAGACTCTGTCCTCCGACCGTAGCACGGGGTGAATGTTCAATCTCTGATTGGGGAACTAAGACCCTACATGCCGCACAGCCAAAAAAAAAAAAAGAAAGAAAGAAATAAAGAAAAAGAAAAAGAAAAGGAAAAAAATTATGGAAAAATATCAGCAACCAAAAGTTGGTTCTATGAAAAGATAAACAAAATTGACATCGAAGAATGTCACTGAGGAATCTTGGGGCAGGAGACTCAGGAAGGTAAATTGTATTTTCTGCTAAGCTGAGAAGAACAACCTTGAAGTTATTACCATTTGAACAGTAAAAGAATATGACTTTATTTTATACTCAAGCAAATGAAGACATACATGTTACTTATCTTTGTGAGTCATTTTACATAAGTGGGATCATAGTACACATGCTATTTTATAACTTGCTTTTTTCACTCACAATACGTTGTGGACATCTTTCTGTGAAATAAACATATAAATGTATAGCTGTATCATAAGTTTTAAAATCAGCTGAATGCTATTCCACTATATGTACAACTAGTATAAACCACCCCCAAAAATCAGGATAGAAATATTGTCACAGCCCTTTTTTTTTTTCCAATAAATCACTAGTGCCCCCATCTGCTAGGTCAATAGAAAATTCCACATCTCTCTCTTAGAGCTTCCTATTCTCTTTGAACTATCAAAAACTCCAGAGCCTTACACCAGTCTAAAAGGAGGTCATTTGACTTCCATATTCAGGGAGCAAGACACTAGTGTTGGTTCTGTCTTTGTCCCCCCAGCTCTTCCACTGGGGCTCTTGCATTAACATCTGACTCAGGATCTGCCCTGTCCTAGTTCCCAAACTTTACAAGATTATAGGATAATGGAAGAATCTGTAGTCCATGTATCTGATGAAGTTTGGTATCATTTGTCTTTGCAGTCTAGGAGTTCTAGTATGTATTAGTGAGCACCCGTGTTGCTCTCATGTTCTCAGATACTAAAGGAACCCTGTGCCCCCTGTGCCCCTTGAATCTTGGTGTTCGGTGTTCTTTTCTTTGTGTACTTTAGCTCTTGCTACACTGCCTCACTCTTGCCAATGCCCTCTTCCTAGGAACTTTGTCCCTGTCCCTTGCCTGGTGGCTGTGACCTAACTGGTGGGCCCCTCAAAAGTCTCCCTGACACTTGAATTATGGCTGAGCTCATCCAATATGTTAGATAAAATGTCTTTTAGGTCTGGTATCTCCATCTCTTAGTCCAAGGAGTTCTGGGACTTGATGAGACATGTCCCTGGCAGAGAATAGTAAACAAGAGAGTCTGGTCAGGGACCATAGCAGGTCTTCTGGGCCAAAACAGACATTGTCTGGAGATGCGGTATAGTATGTTGCTATCATTATCATGGTTATTTGCTACTCACTCTCCATCCACCTCAAGACCAAGAATGGTAATCCCTTTTCTTTTCCCAGTGATCAGTGTAGGAATGTGTCAATCCTGGCAATGAGATGTGAGTGGCAGTCTACTGGGATAGGCTTCTAAACAAGACTTCCTCATTCTTAAAATAGAGACTCAGAGAGAGATGGTCCCCTCTCCCTTTGCACATTGTAATGTTTAAATGGGGTTCCTGGAACCACTTTTGCCTCTTCGCGAGATGAAAGCAAATCCATGGTGGAGGAAAGAACCAAGAGGATTGCAGAGATGTATAGCTGGAACCCAGATGTGCTGACTCTGAAGGCCACCCTGTCTCTAGACTTAATAAGTGGGATTAATATATTTCCTTATTGCTTAAGACCATTTGAGTGAAGTTTCCTATTACTTGCAGCCCAAAACTCTATGAACCTTTTATGTAGATAAATTAGTATCTTTGAACCCTAGTCTCTTTATCTAAAATAATCCCTACGCTCCCATATTGTGAAGTTTAAGCAAGCTTTGTCATGCAGCTCTCATTATTAAAGATCATACTTCTCCATGTTTCTAATCTCGTTTCACAGTGAACTGCTCAGGTAGCTTGGACTCTACTTCATATTCTCTGAGGAACTTAACCCCACGGAAACTGGACTGAAGACCTTGAAACTGAGTAAATCTCAGCCAAGTCCACAAAGCTGCACAGTAGTGCAGTATCATGATTAGGAAAGTGGGATCAGGAAATCGATTGCCTCAGTTTAAATAATAGCTGCCAACTAACTGTGATCTTGGGTAAATGGCTTACCTTCTCTAAGGTCCAGTGCCCCTAACCATACATTGTAGGTTTTCTTCTTTTTATATAAATTTATTTATTTATTTATTTATTATTTTTTGGCTGTGTTGGGTCTTTGTTACTGCGAGCGCGGGCTTTCTCTAGTTGCGGTGAGTGGGGGCTACCCTTTGTTGCGATCTGCGGGCTTCTCATTGCAGTGGCTTCTCTTGCTGCGGAGCACGGGCTCTAGGCACATGGGCTTCTGTAGTTGTGGCTCTTGGGCTCAATAGTTGTGGCTTGCGGGCTCTAGAGTGCAGGCTCAGTAGTTGTGGAGCATGGGCCTAGTTGCTCCATGGCATGTGGGATCTTCCCGGACCAGGGATCGGACCCATGTCCCCTGCATTGGCAGGTGGATTCTTTTTTTTTTTTTTTTTTTTTTTTTATTTTATTTTATTTTTTTGGGGGGTACACCAGGTTCAATCAACTGTTTTTATACACATATCCCCATATTCCCTCCCTTCCTTGACGCCCCCCGCAGGTGGATTCTTAACCGCTGCGCCTGCCACCAGGGAAGTCCCTACACTGTAGATTATAGTACCTACTTCAGAAGGTTGTTTTAACATTCAAATGAGGAGATCTATATTAAGATTTTAGCCCACTGACATTGTTCACAGTTTAAAAAAATTAGCTATCATTACTTGGTCCAGTAGTATACTGATTTGTTGATACAGATTTGATCTTTGTTTACGTAGTACCTCATGTCTACCTGTACATGCTTTTATGAAGTTCTGCAAAATATGCTGAAATTGAAATGTGGTTGAGAGTTTTATTTTCTTACCCTTTAGTTTTATCAAGTATCATTTTGGGTTTCTTTACCTTAAAGTTTCTAACTGTGTGTTTGGAACTTGTGAGTCCATTTTTGATGTAAGTCTCATATGTGTCCAGGAAGAGAGATGGCTGCCTTCAGAACAAACCTCAGGGTCTATGTCTGACTCAGCTTACTTTATGTACCACCACTCTCCCCCTATTCCTAAGGCCTAAAGGTGAGTGGTGACTAAGGGGATGAAAACCCTTACTAGTATTGAAACAGATGAGGTGTCTCTGGAGGCCACCTCTCCTGAGATGTTTCACTTTTGAAAGGTGGCATGAGCTGACAGAACCAAGGAGATGGATCAGCACCACTTCAGGATCCTTTTTTTCTCTTTTTCTCTCTCTTTTTCTTTCTTTCCCTGACTCCTGGTTTGCTATGTCAATTCAGATAATCCTGACTCAAGAGTCAGTTTCTTTCAGTGTTTCCCTGCCTCTGCCTTACGGAGAAGAGGTACTCAAGAATCACACGGACCATTACAGAGTGAGGACCCTTGAGGCAGGTCAATAACAAAAACAGGGAAGGACAAAGAAAGCATAGGAAAATGCAAGCCCCAGGGAATAAATAACTTATGGCCTCTTTCACAAGACCCTGCCAGGGGCAGCGCAAATATTTGGGTCAACGAGATAAGAAAAAACTAACTCTGCACTCTGGCTTCTGCACATTGCTTCTGCATAGATAAACATAGCTATAGGCCCCCAAAAGTGCAGGAACTGGTCTATAAAAGGAGAAGCTCTCCTTTGGTTCGGGGCTCAGTCTTTGGATGTGAATCCACTGGGCCTGTACCGGTACAATAAACATTGCTTCCTGCATTATAACCCTCAGTGTCCTGCCTACCTCTACCAATTCCTCCAACATTTCTGGGGGCTCATCCGGGATCGGGAGATGGTATACAGAGATGGTGATTTCACCTCCCTTGTCTCTGGGGTACGATCCCTGGGATGCCAGCAGTGGTGACATTGCCTGGCACCAGCAGACCAATTGATCCGTAGGAGACTAGCCCCCCCAGCTTGGGGTGAGACTTCCAAGAGCACAACAGAACCCAGAGAGGTGCAGGAACCAGTGCAGGGAGCACCGCCTGACAGACTGGTAAGAACCTGGGTTTATTCTGGTTTAATAGGGCCATCCTTAAGTGACAGAAGGGGAGCGTGATCACAACCCCAGAGTCACCAGAGTAACCTCCAAGACCCTCTCAGGGGGAGAGGAGGAGGCAAAACTGTGACTCTAAGGTTAAAGGATTGAGCAGAGGGCTGGAGCTTGTTGAACGAATGTGAGTAAATAAGACAATCAATTAAGGTCAAAGCGAGTGTTGAGTCCTGATCCAGTTCCATGGCAATCCTCATACGGCTTAGGGTGGTTCTCTTCAGAGAAGTCCTGATGTGGGGTTTATTCAGTCCCATCAATGCTAAGAGGTGCCTGAAAATTTCCACAAGGGAAGCGGCCAGAGATGGATGAAGTGCATTTCCAAAACCTGATTTTCCTACTCCTATCCTCCCTTGTGTGTGTGCGTGTTGTCTGATAGGACGGGAGGAAATGGGTGACAAGCAAAGTAAACCCACTCCTTTAGAATGCATGATTAAGAACTTTAAAAAGGGATACTCACAGGCTTCCTAGGTGGCGCAGTGGTTGAGAATCTGCCTGCTAGTGCAGGGGACATGGGTTTGATCCCTGCTCCAGGAAGATCCCACGTGCCACGGAGCAACTAAGCCCATGCACCACAACTATTGAGCCTGTGTTGTAGAGCCCATGAGCCACAACTATTGAGCCCATGTGCTGCAACTACTGAAGCCCACGTGCCTAGAGCCTGTGCTCCGCAACAAGAGAAGCCACAGCAATGAGGAGCCCGCGCACCACAACGAAGAGTAGCCCCAACTCACTGCAACTAAAGAAAGCCTGTGCACAGCAAAAAAGAGAGACCCAACACAGCCAATAAAATAAATAAATAAACAAATAAATAAATAAATGAATTAATTAAAAAATTTCATTTCTAAAAAAAAAAAGGGATACTCAGGAGACTACAGAGTTAAATTGACCCCTAGAAAACTCTGTACCTTGTGCGAAATAGAGTGGCCATCATTTGGAGTAGGATGGCCCTCAGAGGGCTCCTTGGACAGGTGACTAATCAATAAGATATATAAAGTAATGACAGGGGACCCGGGATACCCAGACCAATTCCCATATATAGACTCTTGGCAGGATGTAGTCCTGATAAAGCCACCCTGGCTTCACTTATGCCTAGAGGAAAATTGTAAGATCCTGATGGCACAGGCAATAGCCTTCTCTAGGTGCAAGCCTAAACCAAAAAAGCTGGTCCTAGAGGGAGAACCAGAGGAAGTGCCCCACCATATATACCCTGATACCCTCCCCTACCCGCTACTGACTCAGCAAGGAATAGTGAGATCTGTCGCTCATCTGAAGCCTCCTCGCCCATTATGCCCCAGACATCAGACTCCAAACCACCTCCTGGGGGAAGTCCCTGAACCCTGGAGAACAGAAGGGAAATGAGAGCAGCCCAGCCCTCACTCGGGGCTGACGGGTGGCCCTAGAGATGCCATTGAGGGTAACACAGGGTCCTCTCTACTATGATCAGGGTGGACAGATACAGGGGGGACAGTGTACATTCGTATATCAGCCCTTCATCACAACAGACCTCCTAAATTGGAAAAACCATACCCCCTCATATACAGAAAAGCCCCAAGCTATGATTGGTTTGATGCAGTCCATAATTCAAACTCATAAGCCCACTTGGGTGGACTGTCGTCAGCTTTTATTGACACTATTTAACACCGAAGAGTGCCACAGAGTCACACAAGCTGCCCTGCGGTGGCTAGAGGAATATTCACCAGAAGGCACTCTTAACACCCAGGCACATGCCCAATGCTATTTTCCTGAGGAAGACCCCCAGTGGGACCCCAATGAAATCCAAGGCCTTCAAATGCTAGAATGATACCAGGAGGCCCTGTTACACGGAATGAAAGAAGGAGGGAAAAAGGCTATGAATATGAGTAAGATCACTGATGTGCCCCAGGAGCCTGGGGAAAGCCCAAGCCAATACTATGAGAGACTGTGTGAGGCGTTCCGCCTTTACACCCCATTTGATCCTGAAGCCACAGAGAACCAGAGGATGCTTAATGCAGCCTTTGTGAGCCAGGCCCAAGGGGATATCCGACAAAAACTGCAGAAGCTTGAGGGTTTTGCTGGGATGAATATCAATCAATTGCTGGAGGTAGCCATCAAGGTCTATATTAATCAAGACCAAGAAGCTAAGCGGGAGGTGGAAAGAAAATTAAAGAGTAAGGCAGATTTACTTGTGGCCGCTCTTACGGAAAGGAAAGGGTGCCCCTGAGGAAGGGACATACGAAGTCGAGGTCCAGGTCAAGGCTGCGGCAGGGGCCTGGAAATGAGTCTAGAGGGGAAACCAACCTATCCAAGATCCAGGCTGGGACAAAACCAATGTGCCCATTGCTGTAGGGAAAGACACTGGAAAAATGAATGTCCTCACCGATCAGAGGACCGTCACTCAGGCCATAAAGGAGAGGAAAGGGGGCGAGTAACCCAGGGACGATATCAGCCTGGGCGACGGAGACATGAGACCTCCTCCGATGACTTTGTGGGTTTGGCCGCCATGGAAGGATACGAGGAAGACTAGAATAGACCGGGCTCCATTTTACTAGGCCCCCAGGAGCCCATGGTCCAAATGACTGTAGGGGGCCAACCCATGGACTTTATGGTGGACACAGGCGCAGAACACTCTGTAGTAACACAACTGGTGGGACCTATTTCGAAAAAATAAACTACCATTGTGGAGGCCACAGGTGGTCAAGTGCACCATCCCTTTTTGTTACCTAGGCAATGCAGGCTAGGAGGCCATGAGGTGATTCATGAATTCCTATATCTTCCTGATTGTCCTGTAGCTCTAATGGGACGTGACTTGTTAGGAAAATTACAAGCCCAGATAACATTTAACTCACAAGGATGAGCGACTTTGACTTTGAGAAAGCCCAAGACTAGGATTTTGGCTCTTATTTTCCCCTGAGAAGAGGAATGGCACCTCTATAGTGCCATGAAGGACCCATGAGAAGGACCTGAGCTCCCTTTCCAAATACCTGGGGTATGGGCAGAAGATAACCCCCCTGGACTGGCTAGAAACATTCCCCCGGTGATGACAGAACTAAAACCCAGGGCTAGGCCAATCCGTCAAAGACAGTATTTCTTTCCCTGAAAGTCTCAGGTTGGGATCCAAAAACATTTGGAGAGGCTCCTAAAGTACGGGATTCTACGGCCTTCTCAGTCAGCATGGAACACGCCTCTCCTGCCTGTACACAAACCAGGCACGGAGGAATATAGGCCAGTTCAAGATCTGAGCCATAAACCAGGCTACTGTCACCCTGCATCCAGTTGTCCCGAACCCCTATATGCTGTTAGGACTTATTCCTGCTGAAGCAACATACTTTACTTGTCTAGACCTAAAGGATGAATTCTTTTGCATCTGTCTAGCTCCATCATGTCAGGACATTTTTGCACTCCAATGGGAAAATCCTGTAAATGGAGACAAGGGCCAGCTGACTTGGACTAGGTTGTCATAGGGTTTCAAAAACTCCCCGACCATCTTTGGGATGGCCTTAGCAGCTGATCTAAGGGCTTATCCAGCTGACTAGCTGGACTGTACCTTGCTCCAATATGAGGATGACCTTTTATTAGCCAGAAAAACCAAAGAAGGATGTATGGAGGGAACCTGGTACCTCCTTACCCTCCTATGGGAAGCAGGCTATAAAGTTTCTAAAAGAAAAGCCCAGATCTGCCAGAAAAGTGTAAAATACCTCGGGTTCCACCTTTCACAGGGACAATGATGGCTAGGCCCAGAAAGAAAACAAGCCGTTTTCTCAATCCCAGTCCCTACAACCTGACGCCAGGTCCGAGAATTCCTTGGGGCGGCAGGCTTCTGTAGAACTTGGATACCCAACTTTTCTATAATGGCAAAACCCCTGTATGAAGCAACAAAAGGGGGGGAAGGGGAACCATTAATATGGGAACAGGCACAACAGGAGGCATTTGAAAAGATCAAAAGAGCCCTCATTAACGCACCCAGTTTAGGGCTCCCGGATGTTTCAAAACCTTTCTTTCTGTATGTACGTGAATGTACTGGGATAGCAGTAGGAATGTTAACTCAAATTCTGGGCTCCTGGCACCGTCCCGTAGCATACTTGTCCAAACAGTTGGATACAGTTGCTAGAGGATGGCCCCCTTGTTTGCGAGCACTGGCAGCTACTGCTCTCCTGGTCGCTGAGGCTGACAAGCTCACTATGGGACAAGAATGAACTGTTCGGGTGCCACATGCGGTGCTAACTCTGATGGGCTCTAAGGGACAATATTGGCTGACCAATGCTCGGATGGTTAGATACCACGGGATGTTATGTGAAAACCCCCGTGTCCACCTAGAAGTGGTAAAAACTCTCAATCCAGCTACGCTGTTGCCGGTGGGACCAGGTCCACCAGACCATGACTGCATTGAAGTCATGGATGAGGTGTTCTCTAGCAGGCCAGATTTAATAGGTCAATCCCTCAAAGACCCTGATGTAGAATATTTTACTGATGGTAGCAGCTTTGTGAAGGAGGGAGAGCAGTTGGCCGGATACATGGTGGTGACATTAAATTCCACCATAGAAGCTAGGCCCTTGCCAAAGGGAACTTCTGCCCAAAAGGCAGAGTTGATTGCGTTGATCAGGGCTCTTCAATTGGCAGCAGGTATACAAGCAAACATGTATACTGACTCTAAATATGCCTTCACCATTCTCCTTGTACACAGAGCCCTATACAAAGAAAAAGGGTTAATTAATTCAAGAGGAAAAGATATAAAATATGGAAGAGAAATTCTTGAACTTCTAGATGCAGTATGGGCCCCCAAGAAAGTGGCAGTTATGCATTGTCGGGGACATCAGAAGGAAAACACAATAACCGCCAGGGGAAATCGGTGGGCCGATCGAGAGGCAAGACTAGCGGCCTCTAGAGAACATCAGGAAACTGCAGCCTTAACTACTGATTTACTCCCCATCCCCTAATAGAATGGAACCTTTGGTACTCTAAAAATGAGGAAACTTGGTTTAAAACTGAGAAGGGAAAATATCTCCCAAGTGGATGGCGGCAGTTTGAGGATGGCTGCATAGCCATCCCAGAAGCCCTTGCTCTGGCCTTTGTCAAATCATATCATCAAGGAACACATGGGGTTGGACAGCCTCAGAGGTTACCCTGAGCTGACACTTCTATGTTCCTCGGCTCTCTAGTATCACTCAGGCAATAAGCAAACAATGTGAACTGTGTGCCGAAAACAACCCACGCCAGGAGTCAGTAATGGCTCCCGGGTCACACAGTGTTGGAGGGACTACACTTGAAAATATTGTAGTAGATTTCACTGAACTCCCCTGCATCCGGGGCTGTAAGTACCTGTTGGTATTTGTGTGCACATTCTCAGGGTGGGGAGAGGGCTTTCCTACCCGTACGGAAAAGGCGCGAGAAGTAGCCCGGCTCCTTCTAAGGGAGATCATTCCCCGGTTTGGAATTCTGATTAGCATAGGGTCAGACAATGGGCCTGCATTTGTGGCAGAAATAGTACAGTTAATTGCCAAAGGATTAAAAATTACTTGGAAATTGTTACAGCCTATCACCCACAGCGTTCAGGGAACGTAGAGCGAATGAATAGAACTTTAAAACGACAGCTAAGCAAGTTACGTCAGGAGACTCATTTACATTGGGATCAACTGCTACCTATTGCCCTGTTGAGAATTAGGACAACCCCCACAAAATGGACTGGGTTTTCTCCATTTGAAATTCTTTATGGGTGACCGCCCCCTACAGTTAAGAGCATAAGGGGAGATTTAGAAGAAATAGGAAATATCACTTTCAGGCAACAAGTGCAGGCTCTTGGCTCGACCCTAACCGATACACATCACTGGGTTGGGGAACGACTGCCTGTAAGTCTACCTACTGACGTTCATTCCTTCAAGCCCGGAGATACTGTATGGGTGAAGGAATGGAATGTCCAGCCTTTGAAGCCCCTCTGGAGGGGACCATTCACTGTTATTCTATCCACTCCTACTGCAATAAAGGTGGCTGAGGTAACACCTTGGACTCACCACAACAGAGTGAAGCCGGCCTCTCCAGACTGGGACTGCATCCCTGATCCAACGGCCCCATGTAAACTGACTGTTCCAAAGAGACGAGTTGTGGTGCTTAGAACCCTGGAAGACAACAGCCCTGCCTCAGTCACTTCGGAGGCTTACTGATCTACACACGGCGGAAGCCTGAAAAAGGACACCACAGCAAAAGGACAGAGAAGACTATTATTACCTCCCCATGGACTGTAATCCCTTTTTCTTGATTCCAGTTGCACTTTTAGCACTAAATCTAGCTATGGGATTAGTGTCTACTGCTCCTGAAGGTTGGACATGGGGGGAAAGGACTTTACTCGCGCTGTTTTTCCTCGTGCTTATAAGTCGCTTGCTTGATATTGGATGCTTGGGATAATTGTTGTGATAGGAAGTACCCAAAACCCCTATTTCCCTATCAAGCTGACCATTAATGCGACTAGATCAGCCACTCCCTTTTCTGTAAAGTTTGATGCTTGCCAAGTCATACCCTGTGGAAATCTAAGTGCACAAAAACAACTTTCCCTGGTAGATAAATACCTCTGTCCTGAAACAGATAATAGCATGGGGCCACCCTGTCCGACTTGGAATGACATACGGTGGACCACTCAGTATCAAGGGTGGACAGCCAGCACAAGTCCATTCAGGTGGCAACTTAGGTGGGGATGGGACTGCCTGAAGCCAAAATTACATATTTACAAGGGAACTACATTCCCTAACTGCCAGCCGTTACAATGTAATCCGATAATTCTTTCTATTAATAACCCTGCTGAAATAAACACCTTCCCTGTAGTAACCCCTCGGACTTATGGACTGGGAGCTGATATGTCTGGAAGGGAACCCCAGGGAGAATTCAAAACAGTTTTAGTCAGTGATCCAGTAGTTAAATCTACTACCATAGCGCCTAACCCAAAAAAAGAGACATCGAAACGCCAGCCTGTAAATAACCTGAAACAAGTAAAAGTGATTGAAGTAAAGGATCTGAGACAGACCCTAGACATTAAAATAGGATATGTGGGGCCAAATGCCTGGATAGAGTGGGTAAAATTCTCAGTGTTGGCCCTAAACAAAAGTGACTGTTACGCATGTGCTGCAGGGAGACCCCAAGCACAGGTAGTCCCGTTCCCTCTCAGATGGGACAATGATCCTTCTGGATTTGGTTGCATGATGGCACTCTATCAAGACAAAAAGGCCTGGGGAAGTGAGACATGTAGGAGTCTGGCCCTGCTCCACCCAGCGATCTGCGAGTCAGACCCGAGGGTAACACCCTCCTTCTCGGTGGGAAAGGTGAACTACTCTTTGTGTCTCTCTAGATGGGGAGAAAAGTTCACTACTCCTGTGGGAGACCTGTCAGACTGCGTAAAGCCAAGAGACGTGTGGCACGAACCGAGAGCCAATTACTCTAACTTGAACATTCCTCGCACCGATGTCTGGTGGTACTGTGGGAACCAGACTCTCTTAGACAGATGGCCCACCGGATGGACGGGAACATGTGCCTTGGTTCCGTTGGCTAAACCATTCATTCTGGCATTCCGTCCCCCTACAAGGGCCAAAAGATCCATACAGGGATCTTTCGACCCAGATGTATATCTAGACTCAATAGGAGTACCCCGGGGAGTCCCCAATGAGTTCAAGGCCAGAGATCAGATAGCAGTGGGATTTGAGTCATTCCTTTTCTGGTGGGTAACAATTAAGAAAAATGTAGATTGGGTAAACTGTATTTACTACAACCAGCAAAGATGTATTAATTACACTAGAGAGTCCCTAGAAGGGGTGGCTAGCCAGTTAGATGCCACTAGCCACATGACCTGGGAAAATAGAATTGCCTCAGATATACTGTTAGCAGGAAAAAGGGGAGTGTGTGTCAGGCTGGGAGGGAACTGCTGTACTTTTATCCCCAATAACACCACCCCGGATGGCACCATAACTAAGGCCCTCAAAGGATTATCATCATTGGCAAACGAACTGGCTAGAAATTCAGGAATTAAACACCCTGTTACTGGCTGGCTGGAAGAATGGTTCTCAACTTTAGGTGGTTACAAGACTCTAATAATAAGTGTGCTCACAATATCAGGAATTCTATTACTTCCCTGTTTTGTCCCCTTAATTATATGGATAATTTCAAACCTCGTTGAAAATTTAGTCGAGAGAAAAACGGCCACCCATGCAATGATGCTATGGAAATATCAACCAGTAAGTCAAAATGAAAATGATGCTTATTGGACCTTAAGTCAGATCCAAGCATCAAAGGGGAGAATGAGGCAGGTTAATAACAGAAACAGGGAAGGACAAAGCAAACATAGGAAAATGCAAGCCCCAGGGAATAAATAACTTATGGCCTCTTTCACAAGACCCTGCCAGGGGCAGCGCAAATATCTGGGTCAATGAGATAAGAAAAAACTAACTCTGCACTCTGGCTTCTGCACATTGCTTCTGCATAGATAAACATAGCTATAGGCTCCCAAAAGCGCGGGAACTGGTCTATAAAAGGAGAAGCTCTCCTTTGGTTCGGGGCTCAGTCTTTGGATGTGAATCCACTGGGCCTGTACCGGTACAATAAACATTGGTTCCTGCATTATAAGCCTCGGTGTCCTGCCTACCACTACCCATTCCTCTGACACTGGCAGGCGGATTCTTAACCACTGTGCCACCAGGGAAGTCCCAGAATCAGAGTTTAACAAGATCCTCAGGTGAGTTGTGTGGCCCTTAAATTTGAGAAACCTTGCTTTAATCTAACTGAAGCTGAAGGATTTCTGACTTCTGGTGATCAAGTAGCCTTGTTATTAAATTTTTCCTTAACATGATGAAATTTCCAAATAATCATGTGCAAACCACCCTCTCCAGAAGCGAAAAAGTGGAATATTTCAGAGAAAAATAGAATTAACACTAGATGGTATATCTTGCTAAAAGTGAGGAGAGTTGAAATAATTTGAAAGTCTTTATAAAAAACAAACAGAGAAATTAGAGAAATTTCTTCCACACCCCATGTCACTGAGTCAAATGAAGATGATAAATATTTATTGGAAAAAATGAAAATATGAGGTGGAAGGAATATTTATCGGATAGCTTCACCAGGTATTTTACATAGTTTAATTTTTCATCAAAACATCAGACCATCACTGTATAGGATCTGATGGCAAAAAGAAATTAGATAAATTGTTCAAGGCCATGCAGAGTTAGGTCTGAATCCAGGTTTGTCTGATTCCAAAACTCCTTATGCCTCTCCCTGTGTGTGACCCACATACACTTGCTAGGTGCTGTGAGTCTCTGAAAGAAGTTCCTATATTCTCAATTCTAAGATGCTCTTTTTTTCCCCACAGCTTAACATTTCTGAAGTTAGGATGCTTCTTACAACTAACATCAAAAGACATTTGTCAAGGTACCAAGCAATTTCAATGTATATTGTAAAATTTTTTCAACAAATAGTGCCCAGAACAGCTGGATAGTCAACCAAAAAAAAAAAAAAAAAAAATGAACCTTGACTTATATCACATACCGCACACAAAGATTAATTTGGGATGAATCATTGTCTTAAATGTTAAAAACCAAAACTTTAAATGTGGAAGGATATAGTTGAAAACTTGGGATAGGTAAATATTTCTAAAAGAAGTCACTAAAAGCACCAAGTAACCTCATAGTCATTAGGATGACTACTGTGAAAAAAAAAGAAAAAGGGAGTTGGAAGGAATGTGGAGAAACTTGAAACCTTGAACACTGTTGGTGGGATTGTAAATGGTTTAGCCACTACAGAAAACAATATGGAGTTTCCTCTAAAAATTAAAAATAGAACTACAAGAAATTCCACTTCTGGGCATATATCCATAAGGATTGAAAGAAGGGTCTCAAAGAGATATTTGCACACCCATGTTCACTGTAGCACTATTCACAGAAGAGGTAGAAGCAATCTGCATGTCCACTGATGGATGAATAGATAAATAAAACATAGTATAGACATACAAAGGAATATTATTCAGCTTTAAAAAGAAAGTAAATCCTGTCACATGATGTAAAATGGATGGACCTTGAGGGCATAATGCTAAGTGAGATAAGCCAGTCACCAAAAGACAACTACTTTATGATTCCACTTGTATGAGGTATATAGAGTAGTCAAAATCATAGAGATAGAAAGCAGAATTGCTTGTCAATGAAAAAAATGTTGCCTCACATATCAGTAAACAAAGGATGTTGCAGCCATCAAGCCATCACTTTACAGCTGCCCTGACAGTGAGCCCTGAGGGAACTCAGGATAGAAACAGGATGTCTGCCATCAAGTCACTGCAGCCACTCCCCAATGGTGCACCCTGAGGAGACTGAGAAAGAGAAAGCACAGGATATTGGCCCCAGATAGCTGACGAGCTTATCAAAGGAATGGTTTTAATGAGCCCAGAGCTTTGCATCTTCCCATATATAGAAAAGCACTAAATTCATTAACTTGAGATGTCTATTTTTTTTTTTAAATCAACTGTAATCATTTGAAGTTCCAACTACCTGGTCTTTGTTGTAAAAACTCCTATACATCCTGGTTCCCCCTTACCTCTTTGGAGCAGTCTTTCTGAGCTGAGAGGCTGCAATCCCATGCTTAAGTCCTCAGTTTTATTGCCAAATAAAACATAATTCTCAACTTTTAGGTTGTGCATTTTTTTCAGTCTACAGGTTGTTACCAGAGCCTAGAGGAAGGGAGAAGAGGAAGTTATTGTTTAATACGTATAGGGTTTTAGATTTATAAGATGAAAAATTTCTGGAGATCTGTTTTATAACAATGTGAACTACTTAGCACTATTGAACCATATACTTTAAAATGGTTAAGATGGTAAATTTTATGTTATGTGTTTTTTACCACAATAAAAATTTTTAAAAAATCTTCACAGAACAAAAGCACTTAGCATAAAAGAAAAAATGATTTATTTGACTTCATAAAAATTGAAATTTGCCATCCACTGAGAAACTGAAAAGAAAATGAAAAGGCAAATCACATACTAGGAGAAAATATTAATAATACACATATCTGCTGTGGATGCTGTGATGCTCCCTCTAGATTTCTCTTCCACAATTGCCAGGAGTTTGAGCTGCTAGAAGTTCAGCAATTAAGTCTGCCTCTAGACATTGCCCTTGACCAGAAGAGAGAGAGAAAAAAAAAGTAAGGGTCAAGAGAAGAAGAAAGATAAGGGCATCCACAGAGATGGGAGGGAAAACTAGGATTGTGTGGAAACATGAAAATCAAAGGAAGAAGATGCATCAAAAAAGAGGTAGTTTGTCAAATGTTTCTGAGCAATTACATAAGAGAAAGAGTAAATAATACATATCAGATTTAGCAATATGGAGGTTATTGGAGACAATAGGTAAGAGCAGTTTAGTTAGTAGTGGGGACAGAAGCCAGATTGTGGTGTGTACATGAGTAGGAGATAAGGAAATAGACACAGTAAGTGAAACAACTCTGAAAAATCTTCGAATGCCAAGGGGAGGAGTGAATTAGTTTAGCATCTGGAGCAGCTATGTGGGTTGGATGGCAAAATGTTTAAAAATTCAATTTAATTATTTTTGAATAAGTACTAAATTCACTTGGATTAAATTTTTTAAATTTTACATTGAGTAGTCTTACTCTACTTCACCACAATCCACATCCTCTACTCTGACCTTTACATGTAACCACTATCTATTTTAGTTTTTTGGGAATCTTTCCATTGTTTCTTTAGGCAGATATGACCAAATGCTAATGTAAGTTAATAATCCTCCCCCTCTTTCTTACACAAAAGCAGTGCAGCTTTGATTTTCTTCATTTAACAATAGATCCTGTATATCTTTCTAGATTAGTACCTATAGAGGGACACAGGTTGTTTCTGTTTGCTACTGTAAATGATGCTGCATTGGATAACCTTATATAGTTGAAAGTTTGTATCTATAGGTATATTTTTAGGTTAAAATTCCACAAGTGGGATTTCTGGATTAAAGATTGGTGCATTTTAAAAAATTAATTAATTAATTAATTAATTTTTTGGCTGTGTTGGATCTTCATTACTTCATGTGGGCTTTCTCTAGTTGCAGAAAGTGGGGGCTACTCTTTGTTCCAGTGCAAGGGCTTCTCATTGCGGTGGCTTCTCTTGATGTGGAGCACAGGCTCTAAGTGGGCAGGCTTCAGTAGTTGCTGCATGTGGGTTCAGCAGTTGCGGCTTGCGAGCACTAGAGCACAGGCTCAGTAGTTGTGGTGCACGGGCTTAGTTGTTCTGCGACATGTGGGATCTTCGCAGACCAGGGATTGAACCTGTGTCCCCTGCATTGGCAGGCGGATTCTTAACCACTGCACCACCAGGGAAGCCCCAAGACTGGTGCATTTTTAATTTTGATGGATGTTGTCATATTGCCTTCCTTGAGGTTTGTATCATTTTGTTCTCCCAGGCATTATATGAAAGTGTCTGTTTCCCCTAGCTCCAGTTACAGAACATGCTATCATACTTTTGGATTCTTGTAATCTCATGCGTGATCTTTGATACTTTATTATACTTCTATTTTGCATTTATCTTGTTATGAAAAGAGGTTGAACATGTTTTCGTATGTTTAAAGGCAATCTGTATTTTTTTATAGTGAACTCTGTCTCTCAAATAGTCTTATTGTTTGTCTTTATTCATTTTTTTTTGCTTGGGTTATTGGCCTTTTTCTTCTCAATTTCTAGGAGCTCTTTATATATTAGGGGAGAGGGAGCTATTAATCAAAAAGTGAAAGGTGGATAATAGAGCAAGCTTATTAAGAAGGAAGGGGGAGTGATATCAAAAGCAAAAATGCAAATATTGACCTTAAGTAAGAGGAAGGATACATTTTGTTATGTTACAACAAAAGGGACAGAGGGAATTTGGTCCACATTCCAGGTGGGTATGAGGATTTTGTGGTAGGGTTGCAGGAGTACCAGTTTATCAGCTTCTACTTTCACAGTGAAATAAGAGGCAGGTTCATCTGCTGAGAATTGATAAGGGGGTAGGGGTGGGAAGAGACATAGTTGGAACACTGAGAATGTGTTGTCTGATTTAGTGATTTTATAGGCAAAATAGTTTTAGGTGAAGACAAGGTCCAGGGTGTAATATTGGGAGTGTGTGGCTGAGGTGACAGGGGTGGAGGTCACTGAAAATAAAAAGATCAAGAGACCAAAAGTCAGGATGTTGGATGATTAGTACTTTCTAGACATGGAAGTCACTCATGTTGATGTCAGGTGTAAGGGTGCAGTGGAAGGTTTATGAGCTGAGTGCCTGAGTCTGCAATGAATGAGAGGTAGAGTCTAGGATGTCAAGAGATGACAGGCACAATGAAGACTAGAAGGTGATAAAGCCAAATGTCATGGACTATGAAAAAGCAGAGATTTTTACAAGCAGATAGAAGAGTATGGGTGAAAAAGCAACACTAAGAAACAAAGAGAAAAGAGGCTTCTGACCTCACTTGATATACAGAAATATTGATACACAGGGTTGTGAAAGAGCAAATAAGCAGACTTCACTTGAATGGGCCGTAGTATCATCTGCCCCTTGGGGAATCTTCTTTATGGATTTAGAAGTGTGGAGCAATTAGATTTGCGTCACCATTTATGAACATGAATGCTCTTCTCCTTACTGACTGGGGACAGCCAGCTTTAAGAGTCATCTTGTAGGAGGCATTTGCCAAATGTTAACACCACCTATAACTCTAGTTCCATCATTTCAGGTGAAGGCTTGTGATATTGCAAATGCGTGTCAGCTTTTACACTGGAGCTTTCCAGGGAGTAGTTTGAACGAGAGAGGAAAAGGGGATAAGGACATTGGATGCTTGAGGGAGGAACCCTCCCAGAGTGAGGGAAAATTCTAAGAGTTCACCATCTGTCAGACCCTGTTCTAAGCACTTTATGTATAAAAACTCATTTAAACTTCACCAATAACCTAATGAGGTAAGCTATAATAAAATCACTCTCATTTTTCAAATGAGGAAACTGAGGAAAAGAGATGTTAAGTAACTTGTGCTAGTTGTGTCACACAATTAGTAAACAGCAGAGCCAGGATAGAGGTTCAGGCAGTCTTGGCCGCAGAAGCCATACTCTTAACCACCCTGCCATACTCTTTATTGATCAACTACATCCAGATGCAGCCTTGGAAATCCTTAAGGATGATATGGGTTTTCCTAGGCAGCTGTTCTGGAGCCTTCCCATTGTCCCCCAAAGAAAATCTCTCAGAGATTAGTCCTGCACTGTGCAAAGCATTAAACTGGGGGAGAGAGAGACAAGAGAATCTGTTTATATCGTAAAAGCAAAATAGGCTAACAGTGTTCAATAAGGTAGGAAGATTTTGTTAAGTGAAACCAAAGAGTAGAATTGGCCTTTTCTAGGGCTCCTCTGTCCTTAGTCATTCTCTTGACCTCCTGGTCTGGGACTCTGAGGGAGGCATAGTTATTCTGGAGTAGTGCTGTGAGCTAAGCTCTTAAAATCGAAGAGGTGGGGGAGATTGTGGGGAAGAGAGAGGAGATGCCTCTCTTCTTCCTGTTTCAGTCTCAGAATTGACCTTACAAAGACCTACCCAAGTCTTTGGGGTCTTTTGACGAACCCAACCCAAGGAAGTCTCTGATGTACTTCAAACAGCTATGGAGTCTTTGCTATAACCACAGTAAACCATTATTTGTTTGTTTTTTTAACCAATTGTTCAAGATAGTAAGTCACAAAATAGTACATGCTGTTTGAGCCCACTTTTTATTTTTCCCCCAACAAAAATGTCTGTATCTATATACAAAAAACTTTAGATATAACCAACAGTAGTTAAATCCTAAGGGCTATTATAAGTATTTATAAATTCATTTTTGTCATCTATAATTTTCTTCTTTTTTGACAATGAACATAACATGAAATTTTAAAAATTAATTAAAATAGTTAATTACAACATCAATAGTGGGCCATGAAACCATTCCACAAGAAGAGGTCAAAAAAATAAAAATGATCTTCCTGAAAGCTGTGTGTTTGAGAATTCCTTCTCTCATCAAGTTTCCTCCACAGCTGTGTCTCAGAGATAAAGTTGGAAGAATGCCCCCTCTCCACACAATGTGTCTACTTTCCCCATAATGACCAATCACTGCAGGGTCACATCAATTGCTGGCACCCTCAGTTTGACTTTATCTGATTTTCTCTGATTCATTCCCCTCTTGGAAGCTTCACATGTTCACTGTCAGGCCAGGAGACCTGGGGGTAGTTCTCCATGCCTACTGCCCCCATTACCAGTGCTGTGCTGGCCGAGGGACACAGTTGTACACTTTCCGGGACTCAGTCATACTTGCAACTACTAGCACCATCCCTGCCACCCCCTGATATGGCAATCCTCTCATTTATCCTTTGCCTTTTCCCAAACATTCCTGGCTCCTCTGCTGTGTTAAATTATTAAACCCCAATGACAAGTTTAATTCTCTCTCTCCTACGTGTTCGGAGTAGAGGATGGCAAAAAAGGAAGATAACGTCACCCCTCAAAAAAGTGATGCTCGTGAAGCTTACTCCAAAAAGGTTCAGCAACATCCCAGTTGTCTAATGAGGTATGGTCCTGCGGTAAAGCTGTAGTTTTACCTTAACCTTTTCTGCTGGGGCTTGACTGGAGTAGCTCCCCTAGCATCATCCACATGCTGGATGTGCTCAACTTTTCCTCATGCTTGACTTACTATGTGGGTTGAGGGCGTGGCCCAGACTCTTGACATCTTTCCTTAGGCATTCTACTAAATAGGAGCCGTTTTATCCTGCCAAAACACTAGATCATATATGCGAGAGAATTTCTCAGATTGTTTCACTGGGCTTCTCTTAATTATTTCACCAAGCTTCTCTTACCAAGCTTCTAAGAGTTTGGTAACATGCAAATATGCTCAGATCATTTGGTCATTACCTCTTCATGACATTTTTCTCCTGCTAAGAAAGACCAGTTAGGCTCTGATTAACCAGGAAACACCACCAATGTCCCTTAAACCAAGACAAATGTGCAACTGGCTGAGTTATTGAGAATTAAATGGAGCAAGATTGGATGTGAACACTCAACAGTATTATTGATTTTCTGTTGCTTAGAAGTACCATGCGGCATATGCCTGAGAAACTATCACTTTTCTAAAGACTGGGAGTGTCTTATCCCCAGAAAATACTCTTTGATGATGTTGAGGTTCGGCTCTCATTGTTTAAAATATCTAGAGCTTCTTAATGAGTGGTTAAGTCCATTATTAAAGAAAGGAGTGGAAAAAGGAAGCCTGGGTGTTTTTCAAGTGTTGGAGGATTGAAAAGTCTGGTCCCTGGAGAGGCAGATTAGCAAACAGTGGGAAAAGGGCAGTTGAGGTAAGGAAGTAGTGGCTTTCTTTTAGAAATCAGAGCCACTCAAACGTAGTGCGCTGGAAAAATATAGGTAGCTGCACTATTCCAGGGCAGAATGCTCAGTGCTGTGGCAATGTTCCCCATGGCTGAGTGGGCACAACTGAACCATCTACTTCTGTCTAATGTGATATCTAATGAAATGCGGTCTTGTGGCAGAACTCATGAACTAAATGCGATGGGGCCTTGAGCCTATCTTTGATAGTGATCACAACAGACTGAAGGCCAGAGGTACCTCTCCCGTTTACCCTGGAACTGAATAAGCTCTGGAATCCTGGCAAAATCCAAAGAAAGATAAAAAGAGCCATGAAAAATGACTGATATTGAACTTTTCCCTCCTCTTGGCATAAGATTTGATTTGACAGAGAAAAACAAAACATGTCACATTATTGGTACCTGCTGTGGTAGTGGGAAAGCCTGGAGGAATCAGTTTCCTTGACGCAATCTGGGTGACCCTCATGTTAGTGCTTCAAGGCAGAGTCAACCTTCTAACACAAAATCTTATTGCCAGGGTCCCCAGAGATTTTTACATTATGTCACACATAACATGTATGAAAGTTAATTTCGTTAACTGAGTACCTAAAGCTGTCCTCTGTCCTTTCTCAGCAGGAGTATGCACGTATATAAAATAAAATTAAATATTGTATATAATTTTAAATGTATACTTTTAAACAATTATTTTAGTTTATATTTCTCATAACGGAAAGTTTGAAACAAGGGCTTGGATTTAGGAGGTAATATCAGGAAGCAGGAGTGAGAGAATAAAGAAAATGAGACATAAACAGAAACTGCCAATAAAAGATGTGTTATTGAGTTACTATGTGGATAACTGGGGTTCAATCCCTCTCTGAACCCTCTGAAGAACTACACAAAATGGGACTCAGAATTGTCCTTCTTAAGGATGGGAAACGAGGGCAGTTTTTGTTGTTGTTGTTGTTTTTGTTTCTGATTGCCACCCTCCATTGAGTCTTGCTCCCAGGAGTGCTTCTGGACTACCCTGTGGAGGGATGACAGATCTTCAACCGTGACGTTGAACATCAAAGCACAGGGAGAGCGAGAGGCAGGAGGACTTAGACATGGAAACTGTCTACCACAGCTGCTACTAAAACCCAAGCTGGCCTGAGAGGATGCAACTTGGGGCATTAAAAAGCACATGCTACATAAACCTGTATCAGGAAAGTGAATGGAAGATGACTAATCTTTTAGAGAAGAATCTTTCTTCCCCTCAACTCCCCACCCCAGTTTGTTGGGTAAGAGGGTGGGTATTGCATGATCTGTTGCCTTTGCACATGTATTTAAACCTCACATGAATGCCCTGTTCTTAGCAGCAGTTCTCAGTTCTACTCTGTCTTATCTGATGACTTTGACTCCGAAGCCTTTTTGGGTTTGCCAGACAGATCTCCCTTCTGGCTATATAGCAGCCTCCCTGAAGCTTATTCTAGGCTGTGGATTCTTTTGTTATCTAGTAACACATTGTTTTCTATTTTCCGTCTTCTAGAATTTTGTTAACAATTTTTTATCTCCTGATGGAGAAATGTCTACTCTGATCCTTTGCCCCTATTTTATTTATTTGGGTTATTTGTCTCTCTGTGGTTGAGCTGAAAGTGTTCTTTATGTATTCTGGATTCTAGTCTCTCTCTCTCTCTTTCTCTCTCTCTTTCTCTCTCTCTTTTTTTGGCTGCACCATGTGGCATGCGGGATCTTAGCTCCCCAACCAGGGATCAAACCCGTGCCCCCTGCACTGGGAACAAGAAGTCTTAACCAATGGACTGCCAGGGAAGTCCCTGGATTCTAGTCTCTTATCCAAGATACGATTTGCAAAAAGCTTCTCCCAATATGTAGATTGCCTTTTCGCCTTCTCAGTGGTGTACTTTGAAGCACAAAAATTTTAAATCTTGATGAAGTGTAATTAATCTGTTTTTCCTTTGGCTGCTTCTGCTTTTGGTTTCATAAATTCAAAATGACACATGTACCCCAATGTTCACTGCAGAACTATTTACAATAGCCAGGACATGGAAACAACCTAAATGTCCATCAACAGATGAATGGATAAAGAAGATGTGGTACATATATATAATAGAATATTACTCAGCCATAATTTATTTATTTATTTGGCCATGCCATGCAGCATGTGGGATGCAGGATGTGGGATCTTAGCTCCCTGATCAGGGATCAAACTGGTG
Source organism: Hippopotamus amphibius kiboko (assembly GCF_030028045.1). NCBI lineage: Eukaryota > Metazoa > Chordata > Mammalia > Artiodactyla > Hippopotamidae > Hippopotamus > Hippopotamus amphibius. The sequence goes on along the minus strand of NC_080194.1, from coordinate 30,879,175 downwards.
ACCCCTGCATCAGGAGTGCAGAGTCTTAACCGCTGGACCACCAGGGAAGTCTCTTGAGGAATTCGTTTAGTTTTTGCTTATCTTAGAAGATCTTTATCTCTTCATCAATTCTAAATGACAATCTTGCTGGCTAGAGTATCCTAGGGTACAGGTTTTACTCTTTTAGCACATTGAATATACCACACAACTCCCTTCTGGCCTGCAAAATTTCTGCAGAAAAATCACCTGATAGACTTATGTGGGTTCTTTTGTACAGGATTTTTTTTTTTTGTACAGGATTCTTTATTTTTCTCTTGCTGCCTTTAGAATTCTCATTTTATCTTTAACCGTTTTAGTCATGTTACATCTTGGTATGTGTCTGTTTGGGTTCATCATGTTTGGGATCCTCTGTGCTTCCTATACCTGAATATCTGTTTCCTTCCTCAGGCTTGGAAAGTTTTCAACCATTATTTCATCAAATACATTTTCAACCACCTTCTCTCTCTCTCCTCCTTCTGAGAGAATGTTGGTAGACTTGATGCTGTTCTAGAGACCCTTTTTTTTAAAATTAATTAATTAATTTATTTATTGGCTGTGTTGGGTCTTTGTTGCTGCATGTGGGCTTTCTCTAGTTGTGGACAGTGGGGGTTACCCTTCGTTGGGGTGCACAAGCTTCTCAGTACAGTGGCTTCTCTCATTGAGGAGCACGGGCTCTAGGCATGTGGGCTTCAGTAGTTGTGGCACATGGGCTCAATAGTTGCGGCTTACTGGCTCTAGAGTGCAGGCTCAGTAGTTGTGGCACATGGGCTTAGTTGCTCCTTGGCATGTGGGATCTTCCTGGACCAGGGTTCAAACCTGTGTCCCCTGCATTGGCAGGCGGATTCTTAGCCACACACCACCAGGGAAGCCCTGTTTTAGAGATCCTTTAAACTGTTCTCATTTTTTAAATTTGATTTTCTTTTTGATATTTTGATTGGGTGATTTCCATTATTCTATCTTACAGATCACTTATGTGTTCTTTTGTATCACATATTCTGTGGTTAATTTCTTCTAGTGTTTTTCATTTCAGTTATTTGTATTATTCAGTTCTGACTTTTTTTTGAATTGAAGTATAGTTGATTTATGATGCTCTATTAATTTCTGGAGTATAGCAAAGTGATTCATATATATATATATATATATATATATATATTCTTTTTCATGTTCTTTTCCATTATGGTTTATTACAGGATATTGAATATAATTTGTTGTGCTATACAGTAGGACCTTGCTGCTTATCTATTTTATATATAGTTTATATCTGCTAATCCTAAACTCCTAATTTATCACTTCACCACTCTCTTTCCCCTTTGGTAACCATAAGTTTGTTTTCTAAGTCTGTGAATCTGTTTCTGTTTTGTAGATAAGTTCATTTGTGTTATATTTTAGATTCCACATATAAGTGATAATGTATGGTATTTGTCTTTTCCTTTCTGACTTACTTCACTTAGCATGATAATCTCTAGGTCCATCTATGTTGCTGCAAATGGCATTATTTCATTCTTTTTATGGCTGAGTAGTATTCCATTGTGTATATACATACCACATCTTTATCCATTCATTTGTTGATGGACATTTAGGTTGCTTCCATGTCTTGGCTATTATAAATAGTGCTGCTATGAACACTGGGGTGCATGTATCTTTTCAAAGTTTTCTTCAGATATATGCCCACGAGTGGGATTGCTGGATCATATGTCAACTCTATTTTTAGTTTCTCAAGGAACATCCATAATTTTTCCCATAGTGGTTGCACCAAATTACATTCTCACAAACAGTGCAGGAGGGTTTCCTTTTCTCCATATCCTCTCCAGCATTTGTTACTTGTAGACTTTTCAGTGATGCTCTTTCTGACTGGTGTGAGGTGGTATGACTTGTTCTTTTTTTTTTTTTTTTATTTTCTAGGTCCTTGTTAAAAGTCTCACTGTGTTCATCTAGTCTTTTCCTAATTCAGTTAGCATTATTATTACTAATGCTTTGAATTCTTTATCTGGTAAACTATTTGTTTCATTGGTTGTTTTTTTCAGGAGTTTTTTCTTGCTCCTTCAATTGAAACAAATTCTTCTGTCTTCTCATTTTCCTTAACTTTCTTTGTCTTTATGAAATTTGATGAAACAGTCACTGACTGTGGTCCCAAAATGTGTCCTTGTGTGCGTGTGTTCCTATACAGTCTGTGTGTGCCCAATGGCTTTAGTGGGAGAGCTGGATCTGATGGGAACACAAGTTACATCTTTCCCCAGGGTGTTCTGGTAGCTACCACGTTGATAGGAGGTAAGGCTGGAAATGGAGGGGCTAGGGACAGAGCCAGGTGTGAGCTGGGGCTTCTCCTTTGCCCATTGGCCATCAGCACCCTATTAGGGGTGGGTCACAGGTTGCTGGAGCAGAAGCTTGAGGGTTGAGTCCAAGCTGGTTCTATTTCAAGGATATCCTTGTCTGAGAGGTTAGGAGTGCTGGAGCATAAGCAGCTAGCGCAGGCACTTGGTGTGAGTCTGAGCACAGGCTGTGGCAGTCCAGCTGCAGTCATGGGTGTAGACTGCCCTGATCAGATGCTGCTCTGGGTCTGAGCCTCCTTTGTCCCTCACATCTGAGCTCTCCCCTCAGCTGATGCTGGCCTTGCCCTGTTGTGGAGCTTTGCTGCAGAGTGAGTGAGGACTGTGTGGGTGCTCAGAGTGAGTGAGGGCACAGGCTTTGACGGTCTGGCCATAGTCAGAGATCCAGACTGCTTCTGATTTGCTGCCTGTGTAAGCGCTAGCAATGGCTGACCCCACCTTGCTTCGGTGTCACTTTGGGTCTGAGCCACCTTTGTGCCTCACAGTCAAGTTCTCTCCTTGGCTTAGCAGCCTGCACCTCACTGTGCAGCTGCATCATGAAGCAAGAGTAGTGGCTTTGCTCAGGCTGGGGTGCACACCTGGGCAGTCCAGGAAACTGGCCAGCAACCCATGCAGTTTCAATTCATCCCCTCCACGTTGTTTTGGGAGTGAGCAAATGTGTGAATTCCCATCATGAGTGGAGTCTAGGCTTCCCACAGGCCTCCTGTTAGTCTTGCTGGCCCTCCAACCAGCCTAGGGAACTCATCTTCCCAGTGCCAGACCTCAGGGCTGGGGCACCCAATATGTGGTTCAAACCTCTCACTTCCCAGGGAGCATCTCCCCTATGTAATCTCCCTTCTCTTCTGAGTCCCATCCCAGAGGCACAGGTCTCTGATCACTTCTCTTCTCTTTCTACCCAATTCCATGTGGATCTTTCTTACAGACTCAGTTGTACAGGAGTCTCTCTGCAGGTCTCCAGTTAGTTTTCAATGAGAATTGTTCAACATGTAGATGTATTTTTGATGTGTTCATGGGGGGAGGGTGAGTTCTGTTCTGTATCCCTCTAGCCTGCCATCTTGATCTCCTTGCACTGCAGGGTTTTTTTTTTTTTTTTTCTTCTTGTAGTTAATTTCTAGTTTCATAGTGTTGTGATTAGAAAAGATGCTTGATGCTTGATATGGTTTCCATTTTCTTAAATTTACTGAGGCTTGTTTTGTGGATTAGCATGTGATCTATCCTGGAGAATATTTCATGTGCACCTAAAAAGAATGTGTACTCTGCTGCTCTTATGTAAAAGTTCCCTATATATATGTGTGTGTGTGTGTGTATAAAATCTATTTGATTTAATGTGTTATTTAAGGCTAGTGTTTCTTTATTGATTTTATTTCTGGAGAAACTGTCTATTGATGTAAATGGGGTATTAAAGTCCCTTACTATTATTGTGTTACTATCAATTTCTCCCTTTATGTCTGTTGCTATTTGCTTTATATATTTAGGTGCTCCAATGTTCAGTGCCTTTGTTATATCTTCATCTTGGATTGATCCCTTGATCATTATGTAATGGCCTGCTTTGTCCCTTTGTTTTAAAGTCTATTTTATCTGATATAAGTATTGCTACCCTAACTTTCTTTTCATTTCCATTTGCATAAAATACTTTTTTCCATTCCATCACTTTTGGTCTGTGTATGTCTTTAAATCTGAAATGAGTTTCTTGTAGGCAGCATATATATGAGTCTTGTTTTTATATCCTTTCAGCCACTATGTGTCTTTTTATTGGAGCATTTAGTCCATTTATATTTGAAGTAATTATTGATAGGTATGTACTTATTGCCATTCTGTTAATTGCTTTGGGGGTGGCCGAAGTATTTTATAACATAAATCAGATAATTTCATTGCCTTTATCTCAAATGTCAAATCAGTTTCCATTATCCTTAGAATAAAATCCCAACCCCTTGCCTTGGCCTACAAAGTCTTACATAATCTGGCTTTGATTGTGTCTCCTTGGATCCTCCTCCTCTTTCCCTGCTCACTACACTCCGGCTACACTAGTCCTGCTGTTCTTCAAATACAAGAAGCTAGTTCCCAACTCAGGGCATTTGTGCTTAGTGTTCTCTCCAATAGAAATGCTCCCAGATGAGTCACATGGCTTACTGCTTCACTTCAGCCCTGTCTTTAATTATCACCACCTCAGAATGACCTTGCCTGTTTACCTTACCTAAATAACCTCTCACCCTTCTTGACTCTCATATCCCTCATTGTTTTGTCTTTTTGTTTACTAATTAATTTCCTTTTCCCTTCCCCATTACCTACCTGACACTAGAACATAAATGCAATGAGGAAAGAGATTTCATTTGTTCCCATCTGTATCTACTGCCAGGAACACAGGCACTCAAAACATATTTCTTCATTCATGATTAATAACAGTAAAAAAAAAGAGTTGTTTACATTTAAAAACTGTAACAAGACAAAGCTGAAATGAAAGCTTTGAAGTTCAGATTCTACTAATGTCACCCCTCAGATTCATTTGCAAGGGTATGGCCAGAAGAATTAGGATACTTCTTCTCTTCCCACACATATCTAATTATATCCGCAATTAAGCACAGAAACAAAGATATTGAAAGAGGTCTGATGGATTGGAGTGAGTCTGGCCAAAACCTAAATAAATGATATGGGAACACTGACCATAAAAATACACTCTTTATGAGGATAAAATTTGTGTGGGTCACCTTTTACATTGAGTTCTGAGGCCAAAGGAAAAACACTAGTTACAGAAACAATTTCTACCCTCCCACCCTGGTACTGTGGGTTATTATGTGAAAAATTGTTTTGTATGTGTAAATTTAAAGAGCTGTACCACTAAATAAATATATCACGTGGAACTCGGGCTGTTTCTGTTGCAGGACATTATGGCAGAGACTTTTTACCTGGTCCCAGTAGTCATTTCTCTTCTATAGCAAGGTCAACAAACCTTTTCTGTTAAGGACCAGAGAGTAAATATTTTTGGCCTTGAGGGCCATATAATATAAAAAAATGTTCATGACTATGTTCAAATAAATATTTATTTACAAAAAGAGGCAATGGTAAGATTTGGCCCCCAGCTATAGTTTGTCAATCCTTGATTTAGAATAGTAAAATTTTTAACTGAGTACATGACTGCCTAGCTAAAGACTATGTTTCCTAGCCTGCCTTGTAGCTATCTGTGGCCATGTGACTAAATTTAGCGTCTATATAGATTACTGTTATTCTTAATTTCAGGATTACTGTTATTCTTAATTTCAGAACTACTGTCATTTTAGGCCAGATAATTCTTAATTTATTTTTATTGGGATATAATTCATACCATAAAATGCATTGTTTTAAATTACAGTATACAGGGACTTCCTTGGTGGTGCAGTGGTTAGGAGTCTGCCTGCCAATGCGGAGGACACTGGTTCGATCCCTGGGCCAGGAGGATCCCACATGCTGTGGAGCTGCTGGGCCCATGTGCCATGACTACTGAGCCTGCGTGCTGCAGCTACTGAAGCCCTCGCACCTGGAGCCTGTGCTCCGCAACAAGAGAGGCCACCACAGTGAGAGGCCCACACACTGCAATGGAGTGTAGCCCCAGCTCTCTCTAGAGAAAGCCTGCAAGTGGCGGCGAAGACCCAATGCAGCCAATAAATAAATAAATAAATTTAAATTGCAGTATACAATTCAATGTTTTTTACTATATTCACAAGGTGTGTTCAATCACCACTGCTATCTATTCTAGAACACTTTCACCACTCCTAAAAGAAACCCTGTATCAATTAGCAGTCACTTCCCATTCCTCCCTCTCCTCCATACTCTGGCCACCACTTACCTACTTTCTGTCTCTATACATTTCCTTACTCTGCACATTTCATATAAATGAAATTATACAATATGTGGCCTTTTGTAACTGGCTTCTTTCATTTAGCATAAAATTTTCAAGCTTCATCTATGTCATAACAAGTATCAGTACTCCATTCCTTTCTCATGCCTAAATAATATTCCATTGTACACATATACCACATTTTGCTTATCCATGCATGGACATTTGAGTTGTTTCTACTTTTTAGCTATAATTAAAAATGCTTTTATGAAACTCATGTACTAGTTAGGTCATAGAATAGAGGAACTTCCAAACTATTTTCCAAAGTGGCTGCACCATTTTATACCACCAGCAATGCATGAGTGTTCCAATTTCTCCACATCTTCACCAACACTTATTAATGTCTGTTTTTTTTTTATTATAGCCATCTCAGTGTGTGTGAAATGGCATCTCATTTTGGCTTTGATTTGCATTTCCCTAATGACTAATGACATTGAGCCTCTTTTCATGTATCTATTAACAATGTATATATCTTTAGAGAAGTATCTACTCAAATTTTTGTCCATTTAAAAAACTGCATTTTCTTTTTATTGTTGAGTTGTAAGAATTCTTATATATCTCAATACTAGATCCTTATCAGATATATAATTTGCAAATATTTTCTCCCTTTCTCTGGGTGGTCTTTTCACTTTCTCAATAGTGTTCATGGAAGCACAAAAGTTTTTAATTTTAATAAATTCTGATTTATATATTTTTCTTTGGTTGCACATACTTTTGCTGTCATATCTAAGAAATGTTGCCTAATCCAAGGTTATGAAGATTTATATATTTTCTTTTATGAGTTTTATACTTTTAGTGCTTGCATTTAGGTTTTTGACTCACTTTGAGTTAATTGTATATATGGTATGAAGTAGAGAATCCAAATTTATTCTTTTGTATGTGGATATCCAGTTGTCCAGATAATTCTTTATTACAGAGGGTTGTGCACTGTAGGATGTTCAGCAGCAGTTCTGGTCTCTCCATATTAGATGTCAGTAGCACACTTCTCCTAGTTGTGACAATCAAAAATGTCTCCAGACACTGTCAAATGTCTCCTGGGGTGTAAGCAGGGGGAGCAAACTTAACCCTGGTTGAGAACCCCAGATCTAGATAATGGGATTTTTCTTGAAATGGAGTGTACAACCTTTAGACTTTACACTTAAAAGAAAGGCCTTCTCCTTGACTATTTCTTTTTTAAAAAAATATTTAATTAATCAATTTATTTATTGACTGCATTGGGTCTTTTTTGCTGAATGCAGGCTTTATGATACAGTTGTGGGGCTGCTCTTTGTTGTAGCACGTGGGCTTCACATTGTGGTGGCTTCTCTTGTTGTGGAGCACAGGCTTCTAGGTGCATGGGCTTCAGTAGTTGTGGCACATGGGCTTTATTACTCTGCAGCATGTGGGATCTTCCTGGACCAGGGATTGAACCTGTGTCCCCTGCATTGGCAGGTGGATTCTTAACCACTGCGCCACCAGGGAAGTCCCTTGACTATTTCTTCTTGCCTACTGGCTGGAATGTAGATGTTATGGTGGGTGTTGAGCAGCCATTTTATTCACAAGATAGACTCCACAGGTAACAGTACTGGAGCAATAATGCAAAAAAGCCTGGGCCCCTTATAACTATAGAGCCATTACACTGATCCTAAATTGTTTATCCAGATTTACCCAAGAGTGAAAAAAAAAATCTTCTAATGTATTTAAATCACTCTTATTTTAGATCACAGTAGCTGAACCTATATCCTAACAAATACACTTTTTTTTAAATCAAGGAGGAGTGTTTTACTCTTTCTCCACCCCAAACTTTTACATCAACTTATAAAATCTTTGTTGCCCGAACAAATCTCCGTAGCTCTCCCAGAATAATGATCACATAGCTAGCAGCCACACTTTGCCATAACACGGGTAGACTGTTCCTGACTCTGTCAGACATTCCAGTAAGAAATTGCACGTGTAACTGCATGGAGGAATATAACAGCATGACTTGTTGGTGGGAACAATGAGGAATTCAACTCAATTGACATATAAGGTCCAAATGGAAAAAAAGTGGAAAATGTAGGTATAAGCAAGGTTTTGAAGGGTCTATCTCATCTTTCGAAGAACTTGATTTTTTTCTGTAGGATGTGGTGAGTCATTGAAGTACCTGATTGGATATCCATTTTAGAAAGATAACTTAGGGCAGTGTGACAAATAGATTGGATGGAATCATGACATGGGGAGGGAAAATTGAAAGGATGACTGGGACTTCCCTAGCAGTCCAGTGGTTAAGACTCCATGCTTCCACTGCAGGGGGTATGGGTTTGATCCCTGGTTGAGGAGCTAAGATCCCACATGCCACTCAGCCAAAAAAAACCCCAGAAAACAGGAAAAAAAAATTGAAGGGATGACTATTTGGAGAAAAAAATTAAATGAAAGCAAGCTTTAGAAGATAAACTAGCTAGTTTAATAAAGAAGAGAGAAAAAACAGAAAAACATAAAATGAGGAATAATATTCAGGGGGTAATAGAGAGTAAATTAAAATAAAGAAAATTATATGTCTACCTCGTCTTTCCTCATCCCCATTCCCGCTTCCCTCCTCCTATAGGCATTCATCTTAGTATATTAAATGAATTATTTAAAATTCACCCTCCATACACACATTTTTATAAGTATCTATATATTCCTGAAAAATATTACACTATTTTGATTAAAAAATTTTTTATTGAAGTATAACATATATACAGATATGTGCACACATTGTTAGTGTGCAGGTCAATAAATTACCACAAGTAAACATGCTCTAGTAGTTACACCAAAATCAAGAAATAGAATATTGCCAGAATCTCAGAAACTTGTATCTTCACCCCTTCCTGCAACTACCTCCTCCCTAATGTTTATCACAAAATGACTTCTAGCACCATGGCTTAGTTTTTGCCTGCTTTGAACTTCAGATAAATTCATTCATTAGGTGTGTGTTCTTTTGTGTCTGGCTCCTTTCATTAAACATTACATTAATGAGATTCATCCACATTTCATGGACCAGTAGATCTTATTTTTTTTTTTTTGCTGTATAATATTCCATTGCTTGGCTATACCATAATATTTTTATCCATTCTATACTACTGATAGGCTTTTGAGTAATAGCCAATTTTGGATATAATGAATTATGCTTCTGTGAACATTTCATTACATATCTATCAGTATTGTGATTTCATTTTCTAAATCAAAGATTAAAAATTGTTGCACTAAAACACAGCACTTTCCCAGTGGTCCAGTGATTAAGATTCCATACTTCCAGTGCAGGCAGCACAGGTTTGATCTCTGATCAGGGAACTAGGATCCCACATGCCCCACAGTGCATCCAAAAAAAAAAAAAAATTATGCACCAAAATATATTTCCATCAGCAGTGTTTTCAGATTGTTTTAAATTTTCCCAGACATGGTATTGTCAATTTCTTTTTAAAATTTTTTAGTCATTTTGGTAGATGTATAGTAGTATTACACTGTGGTTTTAATTTTCATTTTTCTGATGACCTTCTCAAATGTTTATTGGCTGTTTGGATATCCTCGTTTGTGAAGTGCCTCATCAAGTTTCCTGTCCATTTTTTAAACTGGGTTATTTATTTTTTCCCTATTGATTTATAAGTATTCTTTTATATATTCTGGATATTAGGCTTTACATATCTTCTCAAAGTCTTTCCTCTCAATGGTATTTTTTGATATTTCTTAATTTGAATCTAGTCCAATTTATCAAGCATTTTTGCATAGTCCAAAATCACAAAAATATTCTCCTCTCTAATACTCTAGAACTTTGTTCTTTCATAAGAGTATGGTGCTATTCTTGGCTCTTTGCTTTCCCATATACATTTTCAAATTATCTTGTCAGTTATCGTATATACAAAATATCTGCTGGAATATTGATTACAATGGCATTGAATCTAGAAACCTTTGGGGAAATAATTGATTTTTTATAGTAATGGGTTTATAATCCATGCATAATTAGATCCCCTTTAATTTCTCCCAGCGTTTTGCAGTTTTCTATATAGATCTTGTACACTTTTTGCTAGATTTTTTCCTAAATATTTTTATGTTCTTTTAATTTTAAAGTATGTCATTTAAGAGTTTTATTTTCTACTTGTTTCTCATTGGTTTATATACATATTGCCTGATTTGCTTTGCTAATATTTTGTTTAAGAGTTTTGCCTCTATGTTCATGAGTGAGAATTACTCACAATTTCTTTTCTTGTTATGTTCTCAACAGGTTTTTGTATGAAAGAAATCCTTTGTTTATAAGATAAATTGATAGAGTCTCCCCACTTTTCTATTCTCTGTAAAGATTTGTGTAGGATTGGTATAATTTCTTCCTTAAGTATTTGGAAAAACTCACCAGTAAAGCCATTTGGGAAAGTTTTTAATTATGGATTTAATTTTAAAATAGATATAGGACCATTCAGATTTCTGGTTCTTCTGAGTAAATTACATATTTTTAAGAATGTACCATTTTAATTTAAATTTAGCACAAAGATGTTCATAATATCCTCTTGTGACCCGTGGAATGTCTGGTACTAAGTTTTACTTCCTGACATGAGTAATTTGTCCCTTCTCTATTTTTAAAAAAATTAATCATAGTCACCAATTTAGGAAAGTTTTTATATTCCAAAGAACCACCTCTTGCCTTGCTGAATCTTCATATTATTTGTTTTCTGTTTCATTAATTTCTGCTCTTTCTTATTTGAATTTCTTTTGCTGTTACCTTTTCCAATTTACTGTGATGGATGCTTAGCTCAACTCTGTTAGGTATTTCTTTTTTTTCTAAAAGATGTATCTAAGGCTACATATTTCCCTCTGATCATGGCTTTAGATGCATCTCACAATTTTGATATAAAGTATTTTTATTATCATTCAACTAAAAATACCTTTATTAAAAGTAAAATTATTGTAAAAATATTCAAGTATACACAAAGAAATAGAGAACAGCATAATGAAACCCCATCTACCCACCACTCAGCTTCAACAACTTCCCACATTTTACAAATCCTTTTTCTTTTATCCCTTTCATTAGCATTTTTAGGGACATGGGATATTTTCAAGCAAACTCCATACATCACATTACTTTATCAGTAAATCCTTTAGCAAGTTCAAAATATTTTCTAAATCCAAACAGGAGAAAGGAGCCGAACTGGAGCAAAAAAAGCAAATGGGAAAAGTTATTGTGAGGATGGAAGATAGAGGGAGTCAGACCATGCAGGGCCTTGGAGACAAAATTTCCAATAATTTTAAGAGCACTGGAGTACAATCAAATTGTGATTTTGAAAGATCTCTATAGCTACAGTGTGGAGAGAGAGGGGATTGTAACGGAAGCAAGAGTACATGCAAGTAAACCAGTTAAAAGGAAGATGAAGTTAAAGAAAGGAAGATGGCACTTTCCCGGTGGTCCACTGGTTAAGACTCTGCACCCCCAATGCAGGGTGCCCTGGTTTGATCCTTGGTCAGGGAACAAGATTCCACATGCCACAACTAAAAGATACCATGTGCCACAACTAAGACCTGGCACTACCAAATAAATAAATAAATAAATAAATATTAAAAAAAAAAAAGAATGGGAGGCAACTACCTGTAACAACCCCCATTCCAAGCAGCTTCCAAATATCCTTACACAATTGAAATGTTATTAATATCCCCCACCCTGTTCTGAGAGAAACTACAGTGATTAAGAATCTGCCTGTCAATGCAGGGGACACAGATTTGATCCCTGGTCCAGGAAGATCCCATATGCCATGGAGCAACTAAGCCCGTGCACCACAACTACTGAGCCTGTGTGCTGCAACGACTGAAGCCTGCACACCTAGATCCCATGCTCTGCAGCAAGAGAAGCCACCGCAATGACAAGCCCATGCACCACAACGAAGAGTAGCCCCCGCTTGCCACAACTAGAGAAAGCCAGTGCACAGAAACGAAGACCCAACACAGCCAAAAATAAATAAATAAATAAATAAATAAATAAATAAATCTATCTTTAAAAAAAAAAGTTCCATCATTGTGAAAACCTGAGCCCCTCTGAGTTGGTTTGCTAAATTAGGGTTTTGTGGAAGTGGGCCATTGGGTCATTTTATCACCCATGATAAGGACTGACAGTCTTGGAAGTATCGTTGCTTACAATGTTTCATTTTTCTGAAAAAGAAAGGGCTTCTAGCTGGATTGATAAAAATCAATAAATGGTGTTTGGAAAACTTGACAGCCACATGCAAAAGAATCAAACTGGACTACTTTCTTACACCATGCACAAAAATAAATTCAAAATGGATTAAAGACTTAAATGTAAGACCTGAAACCATGAAACTTCTAGAAGAAAACACAGGCAGAATGCTATTTGACATCAGTTTTTGTAACATATTTTTTTCGTATATGTCTCCTCAGGCAAGGGAAACAAAAGCAAAAATAGGACTACATCTAACAAAAAAGCTTTTGTACAGCGAAGAAAACTATCAACAACAAAAAGGCCACCCATTGAATAGAAGATATTTGCAAATGATATATCCAAGAAAGAGTTAATATCCAAATTATACGAACTCATGCAACTCAACAACAAATAAACATTTTGATTAAAAAATGGGCAGAGGATCTGAATAGACATTTTTCCAAGAAAGACATACAGATGGACAACAGGCACATGAAGAGATCACTGGACATCACTAGTAATCAGGGAAATGCAAAACAAAACCACAATGGGACTTCCTAGGTGGCGCAGTGGTTAAGATTCCACCTGCCAATGCAGGGGACATGAGTTCTATCCCTGCCCCAGGAAGATACCACATGCTGCAGAGCAACTAAGCCCATGTGCCACAACTATTGAGCCTGCACTCTAGAGCCCATGAGCCACAACCAATGAGCCCATGTGCCACAACTACTGAAGCCCATGCACTTAGATCCCATGCTCCGCAACGAGAGGCCACCACAATGAGGAGCCCGTGCACCACAACAAAGAGTAGCCCTGCTTGCCACAACTAGAGAAATCGTGTGTGCAGCAACGAAGACCCAACACAGCCAATAAAGTAAATAAATAAATAAATTCAAAACAAAACCACAATGAAATGTCACTTCACACCTGTCAGAATGGCTATTATTAAAAAAAAAAAAACAATAAATAACACGCATTGGTGAGGTTGTGGAGAAAAAGGAACGCTCATGAACTGTTGGTGGGAATATAAATTGGTGCAGCCACTATGGAAAACAATATGGAGATTCCTCAAAAAATTAAAAATAGAACTGCCGTATGATCCAGCAATTCTACTCCTGGAATTCCAAAGAAAACAAAAACACCAATTAGAAAAGATACATGTTCATTATAACATTATTTAAAATAGCCAAAATATAGAAGCAACCTAAGTGCCCATCAATAGATAAATGGACAAGACACACAAATACCAAACCCAATAGAACATAAAACACTAGAAAAAACTGACAGAACCCCAGTATGCAATCAGACAATCAAAGAAGAAACCAACAAAAATTCAAAATCAACCAACCAAACAAACAAACAAAAACAAACACACATACACACACACACACAAACACAAATCCAGGGAAATTTTGAAAGCGAGGATCGAATATAATAAAGAGCAAGAGAACAACTAGACAGACTGAAGATTCCCAAAACAAAATCAGACAATTATAATTAGAACTTAGATAAAGACAAAACCTAATAAGAAAAACCAAAGCAGTGTGTCATCTGGAGAATAAAGCTAGGAAACAGAGCAGACTGATAACATTGATTAAAAGTACATTAAGATAAAATAAACTAAAAAAGGATAGAAGACAGGGCAACAGAGAGCGTAGTATGACTGGAAATATGAAAGGAAAAAGAAAAAAATAGAAATGTATAAAAGAGAAGAAAAGAAGGTAGGAGGGATAAAGTCAGCACTACAAAAATCTTAGCTAGAAATAGAAATATATAAAAAGGCTAAAAATAAAAAAAGAAGAAAAAATAGAATAAAAATATGTTATAAAATGTGTAGATCCCTTAGGACTAAGATTGTAATTAAAAAAATAGATAAATGGATAAAGATGTGATATAGTCATATGTTTACAATGGAATATTACTCAGCCATAAAAAAGAATGAATTCTTGCCATTTGCAACAACATGGATGGACCTAGAGGGTATTGCGCTAATTGAAATAAGTCAGATGGGGAAAGAGAAATACCTTATGATTCATCACAGGATGTGGGATCTCAAAAACAAAATAAATGAGCAAACATAACCATTCAGAGTCATAGATAAAGAAAACAAACAGGTGGTTGCCAGAGGGGAGAGGAGTGGAAGGATGAGTGAAATACGTCAGGGAGATTAAGAGGTAACAATCTTCCATTACAAAATAAATAAGTGAAAGGTATAAAATGTACAGCATGGAGAATATAGTCACTAATATTGTAATAACTTTGGATGTTGACCGGATGGTAACTAATTGTGGTGACCATTTTGTAACATATAGAAATATTGAATCACTATGTTGTGCACCTGGAATGAATATAGTGTTGTAGGTCAATTACACTTTAATTCAAAAAATGTAAAACAATGCCATTCATCTCACTATGGCTGACCCTTGAACAATCTAGGGGTTAGGGGTGATGACCCTCCGCACAGTGGAATGTTCACCTATAAGTTTACAAGTTGGCCTTCCATTCTGCTGTTCTACATCTGTGGATTCAACTAACCGCAGATCATGTAGGACTGCAATACGTATTTATTGAAAACAAAAATTCACATACAAGTGGACCTCCACAGTTCAACCCCATGTTTTTCAAGGGTCAACTGTGCTTTGTATTGGAAAATAAAGCTATTCTCCATAAAAATGTTATTACTGCTAACACACAATGTGATGATTATTATTGTTATTTTTAAGTGCATTAAAAGTAAAGATTCTTAAAATATCTCAGTTATAATTTATAATATAGGAAATACTGATAGCTATAACCCTCATAAACAAAAGCTCTTTGGGGTTCTTAACAATTTTTAAGACTATAATAGGGTCGTGAAACTATTTGAGAAATGATGTTCTAAAGATCACACTTAGAAACTGAATGGATTTTCTGGACCATAGGGAATGCATCATATTCAACTTCAGTATACAATGCCAGGTTGTTTTCCAAATTAATTATACCAGTTTACACTCCCACCAGCAATGGAGTGCTTTAGTTAAAGAACTTGGTACTTTCTGTGATTTCTGACTTTTATTTGATTTGTAAAAGACTCTATAATATTGCAAAGGTAATTAAGACTTTTGGGAGCGAGTGAGGTGCAGCAGTCTGGGCTCCACCATTTAGTAGCAGGGTAGTCTGAGACACATTAACCTCAGTGTCCTCATAAGATTGTTTTTATGATCACATGAATCACATGTAAAGCACTAGAACTGTGCCTAGTGCTATTACATGCTGTACATAATTGTGCTTACTAAATGTTGGCTATCATCACGGTCCTTGTCATCAGTTCTGTGGAAATATGGAATTACAAATGTGATATGGTCAGCAGTGTCCAGCTCTGGGATTGTAGCTAAACTGGTGAAATAGGTATTTTATTTAGGCTTCAACTTACTTCCAGAGGGTGGGGTTGAGGGTGGTAGGGGTGGGGCGGGGGGGGTTGGTGTCTAAGAATATAAAATATATGAACTTACAGAAATGGAAAAATGAGACCTCTTTGTAGCAAAGGTGGGGAGTCTGGGTTTTCTCTTCTATTTAAGTAAAATGAAAGCCCACATGGTATTTCCATCCATTCGGGATGAGGAATTTTCTCAATCCAGACCCAGAAAGGAATCATTTAGGTTCCACAAAAGACCCAGGAAGATAAAGGGACTGACTATTAATAAAGAGATAACATTAATTGAGTGCTTAAGATGTGCTAGACACTATTCTAAGAAACTTCCATTTGTTTTGTCATTTCACTGCATTACAATTCTACATACTGGGTACTTTTCTTAACTCACCTTGCTGAGGCATGCCTGCATATTTACCAAGCCTACATATTTGTTAAGGTGTGGAGCTCAGCTTCAAGCCAAGGCAATCTTAATTATTCTCTGAGATTGCCTCACTGGAATACATAATCCTCAAAAACACATTGTTTAAGTGGGTGGGAGAGACTGATACACACTTTAGGCAGGTCAATGAACCTGTGTGATAGAAACGTTAGAAATGATTTAGCGTTGATGTAAGAGCAGTGTTGCTGACCTGATGGGGGGAAGCATGGACACCGTCCCAGGCTGGTATGTATTACTATGACAGGATGAGGGATTAAGCTGGGCTTGGCCCAAAATGAGCCTCCGTGGACAGTCCATCCCGTCTTTTGGCAGCTCTTCACCTCCTGAGATTTTACATTATTGAGTTGATCTGAAAGATCAACTTTCTAACTCTTTTGATCTTGTTAGCATTTTTCCTTTTACAATGCCTTTCTCAGCAACCCAGTGAGGGAAGCAGGGTAGATATTCTTATTCTCATTTTACAAATCAGTTAAATGGTTTGCTTAAGGTCACACTGTAGCAGAGTCAGTATTAGCTTAGATTATTGTCTCCAAATTCTGGGCTTTTCACATTCTGTCACAATTGGCATTCTAAAATATCAACCCCTCCTTTTGGGGCTTTCTCTTTGTTTTTTAACTTGTTCTCTTTTCCCCCTATAGTTTATTGTACTGAATAATTATATGCAGCAATAACAGGATTTCCTTATTATTCATGCCTATTTTATCAAGAGATCTTTTTTAAATTTTAAATTTTTATTAATTTTATTTATTTATTTATTTATTTGCTGCATTGGGTCTTCATTGCTGCACATGGGCTTTCTCTAGTTGTGGAGAGTGGGGGCTACTCTTCATTGTGGTGTGCGGGCTTCTCATTGTGGTGGCTTCTCTTGTTGCGGAGCACAGGCTCTAGGCGTGCAGGCTTCAGTAGTTGTGGCACATGGGCTCAATAGTTGTGGGCTCTAGAGCTCAGGCTCAGTAGTTGTGGCACACAGGCTTAATTTGCTTCCCAGCACGTGGGATCTTCCCAGCCCAGGGAATCAAACCTGTGTCCCCCTGCATTGGCAGGCAGATTCTTAATCACTGCACCACCTGGGAAGCCCTTATCAAGAGATCTTGATGACACAGTTCAAGTGTTTCTTGAAAGATTATTTGGGGATATATTTCCTTTCTGATAAATTCTCTGGTTTTTAGATGTTTGAAAAAGCTTTTCTAATGAGTTCTTCATATGGCTAAATAATCGATTCAAGGCATTAAAAAAAATATATTACCTGAGATTCACCTGGCTTTCTTTTTGGCAGAATCAAATCAGAAATTAGCCTAATATGTTTTCTCTGCCCACCACTAATCCCCTCTATCTTTAAGAAGACAAAAATATAACCAAAGCTTTCTTTCAGCTGAGTCACATTGATCAGTCCAGAATATATTTATTCAGAGTTAGTATAGTCACCATTTAAATCTTGGATTTTGAATCTACTTTTTGTTGTCATTATTAATATCTCTCCATGTAAAAAATATTTTAGATAAGGCTGAAATCTCCTTCAATCACTTTCAAAAATCTGGATCCATCCCTTTTTTTTTTTTTTTTTGGGGGGGGGTACACCAAATTCAATCATCTGTTTTTATACACATATCCCCGTATTCCCTCCCTTCCTTGACTCCCCCGCCTCGAGTCCCCCCCACCCTCCCCGCCCCAGTCCTCTAAGACATCTTCCATCCTCGAGTTGGACTCCCTTTGTTATACAACAACTTCCCACTGACTATCTATTTTACAGTTGGTAGTATATATATGTCTGTGCTACTCTCTCGCTTTGTCTCAGTTTCCCCTTCACCCCCCGCCCCCTCCCATACCTCGAGTTCTCCAGTCCATTCTCTGTATCTGCGTCCTTGTTCTTGTCACTGAGTTCATCAGTACCATTTTTAGATTCCGTATATGTGAGTTAGCATGCAATATTTGTCCTTCTCTTTCTGACTTACTTCACTCTGTATGACAGATTGTAGTTCTATCCACCTCATTACATATAGCTCCATCTCATCCCTTTTTATAGCTGAGTAATATTCCATTGTGTATATATGCCACATCTTCTTTATCCATTCATTTGTTGATGGGCATTTAGGTTGCTTCCTGGATCCATCCCTTTTCATCATAGGTAACCACAAATATCACTTTAATTTTTGACCTCTAAACTTTTTTCTCTGCACTTATATTCATACATACACACATTCCCAGAGGAAACAAAGTTATTTTGGAGTTTGGTTTAGGTTTTACGTAAATGAAAGAATGTTCTGAAACTTGCTTTTTTCCATTCAACACTATATCTTAGGAATCTTTCCATATTAACATTATTTTTTCAATGATTATACAGTAAATATTTTTTGGTCTGATTTTACCACAATTTATTTCTCTACACTGGTTGGCTTGTTTCTTATTTTGGGGTTTACAAACAATGCTGCAGTGAATATCCTTGTACATGCTTCCTTATGCACCTGTACTGCTATTTCTTTGGGGTAGGCATGGAGAAGTAGAATTGCTGGGTCACAAAATGTGTATGTTTAGTATTTTAATACTTTATTGCCAAATTGCCCTCCAAAATGATTGCAATTTAACCTACTAGTAGCAGTGTATGAGATAATCTTTTTCCAATGCATCGTCACCCTTGATATTTTCAAACTTTTTCAATTTTGCAAATCTACTGAGTGAAAATCCTATCTCATCATTCTAATTTGCATTTTTCTGTTTTCTAGTAAGGTTCAGTGTCTTCTCATTTCTTAAGGCTATTTATGTTTTGTGAATTGTCTGTTTATATCATTTACGCTTTTTCTATACAGGTGGTCTTTTTCTCACCACTAATGTCTTTTTGGTGAAAAGAAATTTTACATGTTGATGAAGTCAGTTTATGACTTTTGATTTTTTTAAATTAAGGTAAAAATCACATAATGGAAAATTTACCATTTTAACCATTTTAAACTAAATTCGGTGATTTTAGTACATTCACAATGTTGTGCAACCATATCATTACTAATTCCAGAACATCATTACCTGAAAAAGAAACCCTGTAGCATTAGGCATTCACTCCACATTCCTCTTCCCCCAGCAAGCCCCTGGCAATCACTAATCAGCTTTATGTCTCTATGAATTTGCCAATGCTGGACATTTCATACAAATGGAATCAAGTAATATGTGGCCTTTTGTGTCGGGCTTCTTTCACTTAGAATGTTTTCAAGGGTCATCCATGTTGTAGTATATATCAGTACTTCATTCCTTTTTATTGCCAAACAATATTCCATTATATGGATATACCACATTTTATTTATTCATTCATCAATCACGGGCATTTTGGATTGTTTTCATTTTCTGGCTATTATGAATAATGCTGCTATGAACATTCCTACACAAGTTTTTGTCTGACCAATTGTTTTCAATTCTCTTGTAAATATACCTAGGAGTAGAACTGCTGAGTCTTATGATAACCCTACGTTTAACATTTTGAGGAAATATTAAACTCTTTTTTAAAATAACTGCATCATTTTACATTCTGATGAGCAACTTACAAGGGTTCCAGTTGCTCCTCCTTCTGCCAACACTTGTTATTTTCTTTGCTTTTCTTTCCTTCTTTCTTCCTTTCCTTCTTTCTTTCCAGCCTCATGGCATGTGGGATCCTAGTTCCCTGACCAGGGATTTAACCTGCACCCTCTTCATTTGAAGCACAGACTCTTATTAACCACTGGACTGCCAGGGAAGTCCCTCCTTTTCAATATTTTTGAATTATTCCCACCCTAGTGGGTATGCAGTGGTATATCATTATGGTTTTGAATTGCATTTTTCTGATGATTAATATTGTTGAACAACTTTTCATATGTTTATTGGCCATTTGTGTATCTTCTTTGGAGGAATGTCCATTCAAATCCTTTGCCCATTTTTTAATTGTGTTGTTTGTCTTTTTGTTGATGAGTTGTAAGAGGTTTTTAAAAATATATTCTAAATACTAGGTCCTTATCAGATATTTGAGTTGCAAATATTTTCTCCCACTCTGTGGGTTGTCTTTTAACTTTCTTGATACTGTCCTTCAATGAACAAGAGTTTTTAATTTTAATGACACCTAACATCTATTTTTTCTTTTTTTTAAATTTATTTTATTTTTAATTTAATGTAATTTAATTTTTTTCTTTGTTATTTTTGGCTGTGTTGGGTCTTTGTTGCTTCGCACCAGCTTTCTCTAGTTGTGACGAGTGAGAGCTACTCTTCATTGCGATGCATGGGCTTCTCATTACGGTGGCTTCTCTTATTGCAGAGCACAGTCTCTAGGTTCTCAGGCTTCAGCAGTTGCAGCACTTGGGCTCAGCAGTTGTGGCACATAGGCTTAGTTGCTCTGCGGCATGTGGGATCTTCTCAGACCAGGGATTGAACCTGTGTATCCTGCATTGACAGGCAGATTCTTAACCCCTGTGCCACCAGGGAAGTCCCTATTTTTTCTTTTCTACTTCTTATATATTTTTTGCTTATGTTTTTAATGTCCTATCTAAGATTTCACTGCCAAATCCAAGAAATGGAAATTTGCTCCTATGTTTTCCTAAGAATTTGAATATCTCATGTTAAATCTTGATCTGTTTTGAGTTAATTTTTGTGTATGGTGTGATGTAAGGGTCCAACTTCATTCTTATACATATGGATATCCAGTTGTCTCAGCACCATTTGTTGAAAAGACTATTCTTGTCCCACTGAATTGTGTTGGCATCCTTGTTGAAAATCAGTTAACCATAAATGTGAAGGTTTCTTTCTGGACTCAAAATTCTATTTCATTGATCTTTATGTCTATACTTATACCAATACCACACTGTTTTGATCACTGTGGCTTTGTAGTAAGTTTTGAAGTTTAGAATTGTGAGTCTTCTAACTTTGTTCTTTTTCAAGACTGTTTTGGCTATTATGGATCTCTTGCTATTCCATATGCATTTTAGGATCAACTTGTCCATTTCTGGAAAACAAGCTGAAATTTTGATAGGAATTGCATTGAATCTGTAAATTTAGGGAATATTGCCATCTTGACAATATTGTCTTCCAATCAATGAACACGGAATGTCTTTTTATTTATTCAGGTTTTCTTTAATTTCTCTCAGTGGTGTTTTATAGTTTCCAGTATGTGAGTCTTGCACCTCCTCAGTTAAATTTATTCTTAAATGGTTTATTATTTTTGATGATAGTGTATATAGAATTGTGTTCTTAATTTCATTTTGAGGTTGTTCATTGATACAGTATAGAACTGATTTTTGTAAGTGGTCTTGTATCCTGCAAACTTGCTGAATTCATTTACTAGCTCTAATAGTTTTTGAATAAATTCTTTATGGTTTTCTATATTTAAAATTATGTCATCTGTGAATAGAATAGCTTTACTTCTTCTTTTCCAAATTGGATGACTTTTGTTTCTTTTTCTTGCCTAACTGCCCTGACTAGAACTTCCAGTACCTGATAATGAACAGAAGTGTGAAAGCAGATATCCTTGTCTTATTCCCAATTTTAGGGAGAAAGCTTCAAGTATGATGTTAGCAGTGAGTTTTTTCATTGATGCCCTTTATTAGGTTGGGGAAGATTTTGTCTCTTCCTGGCTTGTAGAGGGTTTTTTTTTTTTTTTTTTCTTTCATGAAAGGGTGCTGGAATGTGTCAAATGCTTTTCTTTTTTGCATCTATTGAGGTGATCATGTGACTTTCCCCCTTTTATTTTCATAATATGGTGTGTTACATTGACTGATTTTCATGTTGACACACCCTTACATTACTGGAATAAACCCTACTTGGTCATGGTGTATAATCCTTTTAATTTGCAGTTGGATTTCATTTGCTACTATTTTGCTGAGGAATTTTACATCTTTATTCATAAAGGATATTGGTCTTTTTTTTTTTTATTGTGATTTCTTTGTCTGGCTTTGGTAATTAAGTAATCAAAGTAATACTGGCCTCACACAGTGAGTTAGGTAGTGTTATCTCCTCTTCCTTTTTTTTTTTTTTTTTGGAAGAATTTGAGAACTGGTGTTAATTCTTCATTAAATCTTTGATAAAATTCACTAGTGAAGGCATCTGAGCCTGGGCGCTTATTGCTTGGAACTTTTTATATAACTGCATCAATCTTTTTACTTGCTAAAGGTTTATTCAAATTTTCTCTTTATTCTTTAGTCAGTTTTAGTTTTTTGTGTGTTTCTAGAAATGTGTCTATTTTATCCAGGTTATTCAATTTATTGGTGTACATTTTTCATAGCATTCTCTTATAAACTTTCTATTTATGTAAGATTGAAAGTAATGTCTCCATTTTCATTCTGGATTTTATTAATTTGAGTCTTCTCTTTTGCTTGATCAGTCCAGCTAAAAGTTTGTCAATTTTATTGATCTCTTCAAAGGACCAACATTTGGTTTCATTGATTCTTTCTATTGTTTTCCTATTCTCTATTTTGTTTATCTCTGCTCTAATCTTTATTGTTTTCTTTCTTCTAGCTGCTCTGGGGTTAGTTTGCTTTTCTTTTTCTAGTCCTTAAGGTGAAATATTGGGTTGTGGATTTGAGATCTTTGTTTTTTTTTTAAAAAAATATAGATGTTTACATCTATAAATTTCCCACTGAGAACTGCTTTTACTGCATCTCATAAGTTTTGGTATGTTGTGTTTTTGTTATCATTCATCTCAAAGTATTTTCTAATTTCCCTTTTGATTTCTTATTTGACCCATTGGTTGTTTAAGACTGTGTGGTTTAATTTCCACATATTTGTGAATCTCCAGATTTTCTTCTTTTATTGATTTCTAATTTCATTCCATTGTTGTCAGAGAAGATACTTTACATATATATATTTACATATATATGTGTATATAAATATGTATATATGTATATAAATATGTGTGTATATATATATATATATATATATATATATATATATATGTCATATATATAAATATATATGTATGGGAGTACCTTTGTGGCATGTGGAACCTCCCTAACCAGGGATTGAACCCATGCGCCCTGCAGTGGAAGGGTGAAGTCTTAACCAGTGGACCACCAGGGAGGCTCTCATTTCAATATTTTAAACTTTATTGAGATTTTTTTCATGGCCAATATGTTCTATGCTCAAGAATGTTCCATATGACCTTGGGAATAATGTGAGTCCTGCTGTTTTTGGCTGAAGTATTCTATATATGTCTGTTAGGTCTAGTTGATTTATAGTGTCATTCAAGTCTCATATTTTCTTGTTTATCTTTTATCTAGTTGTTCTATTGATTACTGAAAGTGAGGTGTTGAAGTCTCCAATTATTGTTGTTGAAATGTCTATTTCTCCCTTCAGCTCTGTCAGTATTTGCTTTAGGTCTCTATTGTTAGTTGCATATATGTTTGCAATTGTTGTATATTCTTGATGAATTGACTCTTTTATCATTACGTAATGTCCCTCTTTATCTTGTGTAACAATTTTTATCTTAAAGTCCATTTTGTCTGATATTAGAATGGCCATTCCTGTTCTCTTTTGCTTACTGTTTGCTCTCTTTTGGTTACTGAAATATCTTTTTCCATTCTTTCATTTTCAGTCTATTTGTGACCCACATCTAAAATGAGTCTCTTGTAGACAGTATATAGTTTGATCAAGTTTTTATCCATTCTGCCAATCTCTGCTTTAAATTTGAGAATTTAATCCATTTATATTTAATGGAATAATTGATAGAAAAGGATTTACTTTTGTGATTTGTCTATTTGTTTTACATATGTCTCATAACTTCCTTAGTTACCCTATTACTGTCTTCTTTTCTGTTAAGTGGATGATAATTAGTTAAACAGTTTTCTAGTATACTATTTTTCCTTTTCAATTCCTTTACTATATATTTTCTAGTTATTTTCTTAATGGTTTACCATGGGGTTAAAATTAATATCTTAATTTATCACAAGATAGTTCAAGTTAATACAAACAGTTTCAATAATATGTAAAAACATTGTTCCTGTATAGCTCCTCCAGTTATTGTCTCAAATTACATTTTTACACACTGTGTGCCTAACACAGTCTTATAATTATTGTTTTATGTAGATTTTTTATATCAAATAGACTAAAAAGAGAAGTTATAACCAAAAATACATTGACTAACTTTTATATTTAGCTATGTGGTTACCTCTATTAGTGGATATTTCTTCATGTGGATTAGAATTTACTGTCTAGTGTCCTTTTATTTCAGATTAAAGGGCTCCTTTTATCAGTTCTTGTAGGGGAAGGTTTACTAGAAACAATTTCTCAGTTTTTATTTATCTGGGAAAGTGTTGGTTTCTTCCTTTTTTTTTTTTTTTTGGTTAGGTTTTGTGTGTGTGGTGTAAAAAAAAAACATGATATAAATTTACCATCTTAACAACTTTTAAGTATATGTTACAATAGTGTTAACTATATGTACATAGTTGTACAACAGTTCTATACAACTTTTTCATCTTGCATAACTGAAACTCTATATTCATTGAACAACAATTCCCATTTCCTCCT
This sequence comes from Hippopotamus amphibius kiboko, assembly GCF_030028045.1. Lineage (NCBI taxonomy): Eukaryota > Metazoa > Chordata > Mammalia > Artiodactyla > Hippopotamidae > Hippopotamus > Hippopotamus amphibius. Next base: position 30,854,506 of record NC_080194.1, on the reverse strand, counting down.
CACCCCAGCCCCTGAAAATCACTATTCTTTTGTTTCTATGAATTTGATTACTTTAGCTTTCTCATATAAATGGGATCTTTTGTGTATTTGTCTTTTGTGATTGGATTATTTTATTTAGCATACTCTCTTCAAGATTCATCCTTGCTGTAATATAAGACAGGATTTCCTTCTTTTTTGAGGCTGAATAATGTTCAATTGTATGTATGTTCAATATTTTCTTTATCCTTTAATCCAATAATGGACATTTAGGTTGCTTCCACATCTTGGCTATTGTGAAAAATGATGCAATAAGTATACCTCTTTCATTTCTGCAAGATCATTTTGCTAGATATATAATTCTTGGTTGACAGTTTTTTTTTCTTTTAGCATTTTGAATATGTCATCTCACACCCTCTGGCCTCTGTGGTTTCTGATGAGAAGTCAGCTGTTCAGCTTATTGATGATCCCTTGTACTTGACAGGTAATTTCATTCTTGTTGATTTCATGATTGTCTTTGTCTTTGATTTCTGATAGTTTGATTATAATGTGTCTTGGTGTGTATCTCTTTGATTTTGTCCTACTTGAAGTTCACTGAGCTTTTTAAATACAAAGATTTACAATTTTCATCAAATATAGGAGGGTTTCAGCCATTATTTCTTCAAAGGTTCTTTCTGCCCCTTTCTCTTTTGTTCTGGGACTCCAATTACCTATATATTGGTATGCTTGGTGGTTTCTCACAAGTTTCTGAGACTCTTAATTTTTCTTCATTCATTTTTCCTTGTGCTCCTCAGATTGGATAATCTCAATTGACATATCTTCAAGTTTACTGACTCTTTCTTCTGCATGTTTAAATCTGCTATTGAACTCCTCAAGTGAATTTTTCACTTCTGCTATACATTTTTCAACTCCAGAATTTCTAATTGGTTCATTTTTAATAATCTCTATTTCTTTATTGATATTCTCTATTTGATGAGATTTTGTTCTCCTGGTTTCCTTTACTTCTTTATACACAGTACCTTTTGAATATTATGAAGCAGCATCTCCAGAAATTATATTCTTCCCTCCCCAAGATTTGTTGTTGCTGCTTGTTGTAGTTGTTGTTTGTTTACTGAGTTTTCTGAATTAATTTTGTAAGCTTTTTTTTTTGTCATGTTGGCCACCGACATCTCTGTTCAATCATCTTAGTGATCAGCTAATGATCTGACAGATTTCCTTTAATGCCTGGAAAAAAACAACAGAAAACCTCCCAGTTTATTAAGGATCTCCATGTGCATGTTATGACACACATTCAACACTCATCTAGATGCTAACAATTCTGCCTTAGCCTTCACTTCCTGCTGGAGCAGAGACTAAAGACCAGCTAGAAGGGAGAGCCCAGGGTCTTCTCAGGTCTTTTTGAACACACACCAGCCCTGGGCATGCACTGGCCTTCTAGAGTCTTGGGAACATTTCAGAAGCCTTATTCCCCAAAGCATATCATTTCCCAGGATTTCCTCCCAAGCTTTTCTGTTTCTTGTTCCAACTGTTACTTTTTTGCCCCAGGCAGCAACAGATAATACATTTGCCTTTAAATGTTTTGGACAAATACCTCCAGGGAGAGATCCAAGTTAGGTGAAATAAAGGCAAGATTTTTGACCTGATCTTTCAGGGAACCACCAGACAAGTAAAATGAAACTACCACAATTCTTTGAGAATAAGGTTTGCTCTGCTCTCTCTGTAATAGGGAAGAGCTTAATTGGACTCCATGCTGGATCTGCTTCTTTGACTTTAACCTTTGCTTTTTGTTGCTTTAATCATACACAATGGCCTTGTTTTGGTTTTGTGTACCCTTTTGTGTTACAAATCAACAGATTCAATTCAATTCTGGAACTTCGGTTCCATCTGGGAACTTCAGTTCCATCTGGGGAACTCTGGTTCCATCTGAGGCTATGAGTCAACAGACTTGATTTGATTCTGGATATTAAGTTGCTCCAGCGTGCACACTGGGAATATATTCCCCTCTCAATTTGGGCTTTTCCTTTATGGGATAAGCCAATTTGTTTGATTGGGGTACCCTATTGGAGAGGGGGATTGTTGTTGGACAATACCTGATTTGGGGAACCAGTTCATTGGGAACTAGTTCGTTGGTTTTTATTTTTGTTTTGTCTTGGTTTTGTGTGCATCAATGCTATAATTTGTTTGTGCCTTTTGTATTGGAATTTGTCTGCATCTTTTGTGTTTTGGTGCAACTTTTGGTTTCTTCTTAGGATCAGAAGAATGATGGCCCCTGAATGGCTCACTCAATTATTATACCATCTCGCAGTTAGAAGTATTTTGCAAAACATCAGGGAAAAGAGATGAGATTCCATATGTAGAAGCATTTATGCTATTGCATCAGAAGGAAAAGGAGTCAGAGGACTGCTACTTTATGGTGCAGTAATCTGAAAGAAAACCTAAGGGGAAACCTATTCTATAAGGGGAAGAGAGAGAAAATGAGAGTGGGGACATATTGCTCCTGAACTTAAACCCCCCTCAGCCTATCCAGCTCTCCCACTGGCCGAGCAGGCTGCACCAGCAGTTGTTCCAACTGCCTCCCCCATGCCACCAACATATTCACCCCTTTCACCATCTCCTGTTTCACCCACCCATGGGGATCAGATAGAGTTTCTATGGTAATCCCCAGGGCACAGGGACCTAGTTTATTATCACCATCTAAAACCCAACAGGGCACCCAATTTGGACCAGTAGCCACATTCACAGAAGGGCAATTTCCCTGGCGCCTATATCCTGTAGGAGGCTTTAATGCAAATGGCCAACCAGCTGGGTTCCTATGGATGCACAATCCATTCTCCACTTCAGATTTGCTTAATTGGAAAAACCATAACCCTGCTTATCAAGAGGACCCACTCCATATGACTGAACTTTTCACCTCCATATTTGCCACTCATCGTCCCACATGGGCTGACATTCACACTCTTATGAATAGAATGCTTACTGGGGATGAAAGGAGGATGCTCATTGACAAGGATCTAGAGGAAGCACACCAGCTCCATTTAGTGGATCCAAATGGAACTCCAGAAGCAGATCTGGCAGTCCCTTTTGCTGAGCCTAACTGGGATCCTAATAATAGGGGCACGCCACTTCTAGAACTTTATAGGAGATATGTCTTAAAGGGTCTTTAAAAGGGGGTACCTAGACAAAAGAGCTTAAACAAGATTCAGGAGATAAAACAAAAACCAAATGAAGATCCATCAGAGTTTCTAGAAAGAATTATTCAAGCTTATAGGCACTACACGGATGCAGACCCTGAGGCACCTGAGAACATGAGGATGGTAAATATGACTTTCATCGGGCAGAGCGCCCCAGATATAAGGAAAAAATTACAGAAGTTAGATGGTGTGTTTGGAATGAACCCTTCTCAATTAGTAGATGTTGCTTTTAAAGTGTTCAACAACAGGGAACAATGACAGACTCAAGAAGATGTAAAACTGAATGCAGCTTTTCTGGCAGCAGCATTGCATTCCCAGAAGGTGAGTAACCTAAAGGAAGGTAAGCCACCATTGGGGAAGCAACAAAGTGCTTACTGCAAGGTTGAAGGGCATTGGAAAATACATTGCCCTAGACTAAAGAATACTAGAAGGAGAACAGGAGTCTCTCACATGATAAAAAGAGAGGGACACTCTGATAATGAATGAAGAGGCCTGGGGACTCCCTTGGACTTGAGGTGTCTGATTCTAATTTCCCCATAAGAGCCCCGGGTAACAATAATAGTGGGGAACGAGTTGACTGACTTTCTAATAGATACGGGAGCCACATATTCTGTGGTAAACACCAAGGTGGCACAGAAAACATCTCAGTCTATGCTGGTCATGGGAGTTTCTGGAGAAGTACAAAGTCGTTCATTTTTACAATCTCTAGAATGCCAACTAGGGGACCTCACCCTTAAACATAGCTTCTTATATATGCCAGAGTACCCAATCCCCCTTTTGGGATGAGATTTCCTTTGTTAATTAAATGCTCAAGTAACATTTTCACCAGACAGCTTGACATTAGGGTCCTACTGGAGCATGCTTTAAGCCTACAAATGGCACTCATGGAAACCCCAGAGAAGGAGACTGAGCTCTTTCACCCTGAGGTCTACAAAAAGATATGGTCAGAAGTGTGGACTGATGGCACTCCAGGGAAGGCCAAAAATGTAAGACCAATACAAATCCCATTAAAAAGGGATGCTGGGACACCTAATCTAAAACAATGTCCTCTGAGACAAGAGGCCTAAAAGGGAATTCAGCCAATCCTAGAGGTTTTTGAAAACAGGACTGATTAGGCCTTGCAGGTCCCCATATAATACCCCTATACTCCTTGTCAAAAAGCCAAACTCAGCAGAGTATTGGTTTATCCAAGATTTGAGGCTATTAATGAAGTAGTCCAAGACTTATACCCTGTGGTACCTAATCCACACACTCTGCTCATAGCTATTCCGGGAGAACATGGCTGGTTCTCAGTCCTGGACTTGAAAGATGCTTTTTTCTGCATTCCTATTGCAGAAGAATCACAGCAGGTATTTGCTTTTGAATGGAAGGATCCAGAAACACAGGTAGTCCAACAGTTTTGTTGGACAGTCCTGCCTCAAGGATTTAAGAATCCCCCTACCTTGTTTGGGGAGATGTTGGCTAGAGACCTTAGAGACTTTATATTGGACAAAGGACTCTTGCTCCAATATGTGGACGATTTGCTCACAGCGAGCCCTACATATGATAAATGTCTACAAAATACTATCAGAACCCTGAACTATTTGGCCAATTGTGGATATAAGGTCTCGCAGAAAAAAACCCAGATATGCAAAGAGCAAGTCACATATCTGGGCTTTGTCATCTCCCACAGGCAGTGAGATCTTTTGCCTGACAGAAAGTAGACAATTGCAGGATCGGGGGCACCCAAGACCCGCAGACAACTGAGAGGCTTTCTGGGAATGGCAGGGTTCTGTCAGATTTGGATTCCAAACTACAGGCTCATAGTAAAGCCCCTCTATGAGGCACTGAAAGGACACAATCTTGAGCCCCTTACTTGGACCAAAGAGTGCCAAACAGCCTTTGAAACAATAAAAACAAAGTTAGTCTTAGCCCCGGCTTTGGGACTACTGGACTTAAAGAGACCTTTTAAACTGTATGTATATGAGAGACAAGACATGAGCCTTGGGGTGTTGTCAAACTCTGGAGACTACCCCCTCACCCCCAGCTCCACTTCTCAAAGCAACTAGAACAGACTGTTAAAGGGTGGCCTCCTTTCCTTTGAGCTATAGCAGCTACTTGTGACATACTTCAGAAAGCTGAGTTTACCCTGGGGCAACCCACCACTATGTACCTTCCTCGCCATGTCCTTTCTTTGCTGGAACAAAAAGGGAGTTATTGTCTGACTTCTGGGAGAATGGGAAAGTACGAAGCCATTCTCCTGGACAATCCTAACATAAGACTTCAAGTCACCTCAGCCCTAAATCCAGGCACATTGCTCCCAATTGATGCTGCACAATCCCCAGAGCATGACTGCCTGCATGTCATCAAGCTCGTGTACTCTAGCAGACCAGACTTAACAGACCAAACCTTGGCAGAGCCAGATATGGAATTGTTCACCGATGGAAGCAGCTTCATGGACCAAGCAGGTCTGCCTATCCAACTGAGGTAACTTTGCATCCTTTCTGACCAGAAGATAACATCCTGCTTAAAACCTGGAGAGAACAAGGGCCTGAGCAACAGCTGACTGTAAAGTGGACAGGATCACATGTGATGCTACTCACCATGCATTCATCTATCAAATTGGCTGGGATAAAACTTTGGATTCATCACACTTAGATTAAAGCTGCACCACTGTCATCAAAGAACAAGCCAACTCCTGAGAGGCCTAGAGAGCAGTGGGCTTGTGAACCCTTAGAAGACTTAAGTTTGCTCTTCAAAAAGGGTAAGTGTTGAGATTGCAATTTCCTTACAGCTGGAGAAGGGTGGGTCAATCTGCTTGGTTAATCCTGATCTACTGAACAGCACAGCATCAGGTCCGGATAACTGAGAATTGTACTATTTACTAAAAATTCTAAGAATTATTCCCTACCCAGTGCTGATCAGTTCCAGTCCACACTCACCCCTCATTGCCCCTACACAGCAGGAAGTAGCTAAGAGCGATCATTGCCCCTTACCCCACAAGATTGTGGAATGCACACTGACAGTGGGGAATTGTAACAGGGAAGAGCTAAATTGGACTCCATGTTGGATCTGTTTCTTTGACTTTAATCTTTGCTTTTCATTGCTTTAATCATACGCAATAGCCTGCCTCAGGGAACCCTACCCACCTGTGAAATTAACACAACCCTTCCCTGAGGCTAGTCATTCCAGGAGATGTTTTGGAAGACTGATAACCCTTTTTTACTTTACCTCCCCACCTCTCCCCCTCTGATTCTATCAAAGGAACTGGCATCCAGACCTCCCTGAGAAGATGGTTTTTTCAGAGACATTAGTCTGCCATCTTCTCAGTCTGTTAACTTTCTGAATAAAGTCATATTCCTTGCCTCAACACCTGTCTCCAATTCATTGGCCTGTTGTGAGGCAAGCAGAGTGAGCTTGGACTCAGTAACACCTCTGGCACTTGGAACTTAATCTATAATACAAGATATTCTGAAGGCTGTGCTGCTGAATGAACCAGGGAGTGGAGAATGGAGGATCAGGAGTGAAAAATTAAAATTCCACAAAGCTCTTTCACCAAGATTCAGCTGTTGTTTTCTTTTCTCTCTCTTTTTTTTTATTCAGCTGTTGTTTTCTTAATTAAGCATTTGCCTGGTTGCTGTGAACTTATTATTATCTTCTGGAGGTTCTGATAAAGTTGGTTTTGATATTTTTTTTTTTTTTGTCCAGTATATTTACTGTTTTTATAGAGGGACAGAACTTTGGATTTCCCTCTTTACTTTAAAATTTTCACTGATGTGGGAGTTCCCTTGTGGTCTAGTGGTTAGGATTTGGCTCTTTCACTGCTGTGGCCTGGATTCAATCCCTGGTTGGGGAACTGAGATCTTGCAAGCTGTGCAGCATGGTCAAAATGAAAAAAAAAAAAAAATTTTGTTTTCACTGATGTCACTCTGATTTAGATTCCTGAAACTCATTTAAGGACTTTCTACATCCAAGATTATAAATAGAGTCCCTTAAATTTTCTTTTATTCTTTGGAAGATATGTTTTTTAAAAACTCATGGGTCTGAAATTCATCCAAATTTATTTTTGTGAATGATGTGAGAAAGAGATTGTGGTAGGCTGAATAGAGGTCCCCCAAGACCCACTGAATGTTCTCATATATGGCAAAAGGAACTTTACAGATGTGATTAAGGACTTTGAAATGGGGAAATTATCTGTATCATCGGAGTGGGTCTGAAGTAATCACAAGGGCTCTTAGAAGAAGGAGGCAGGCAATCAGAGTAAGTAGTACTAGGAGATCTGACAGTGGAAGTAAGAAGCTAGAGAAAGCCCATGCACAGCAACGAAGACCCAACACAGCCAACAAATAAATAAATAAATAAATAAATTTATTTTAAAAAAAAAGAAGGCAAAGGTACATTCTTTCCTGAAGCCTCCAGAAGGAATGTAGCCCTGCTGATATCTTGAGTTTAGTCTTCTGACCTCCAAAACTGTAAGAGAATAAATTTGTGTTGTTTTAAGCCACTAAGTTTGCAGTAATTTTTAAAGCAGAAATAAGAAACTAATACAGATTTCTTATTCTAAATTTTAGCCAACAGAATGACCTCACACCTGTCAGAATGACTACCATCAAAAAGTCTACAAATAATAAACGTGGGGAAAAGTGGACCCCAATACAATGTTGGTGGGAATGTAAATTGGTGCAACAACTCTGGAGGACAGTATGGAAGTTCCTCAAAACACTAAAAATAGAGTTACTATATGATCCAGCAATTCTACTCCTGGGTATATATTCAGAAAAAAATGATAACACTAATTCAAAAAGATCCATGCACCCAGATGTTCATAACAGCATTATTTACAATTATAACAGCCAAGATATGGAAGCAACCTAAGTGTCCATCAACAGATGAATGGATAAAGAAGATGTGGTATATATACAATACAATATTAATTAGCCATAAAAAATGAATGAGGCATCACTTGGTGTGGTGACAGTGAGGAGCGTGGCGTGGGGCAGAGTGGCAAGGGGAGTTTCCTGTGCTCACCAAGTTGAGCCCAGCTCAGAGCTGTGCCAGAGCCTTCAGTCTGGGCCCACAGTGCTGGGCACCTGCCGAGTCCAAAGCAAGAGTCTGGTGGAGTGTTCCGCCCCCAAAAATAGGGAACAGTTTTGGGGAAAGATGGTGGTGAACTAGAAGGACGTGGAATGCATCCCTCTCCATAGACGCATTAGGAATACACCAAAAGACACAATAATTCCTACAGAGAACCAGCTGAACAACAGCAAATGACCTCGGACACCAGAAAGGACTGCGAAGATCCCAAAATAACTGGTAGGGAGACATTTGTGACTGTTCAAAGAGGGTGAAGCAGCTGAGCTGTGGCAGACGGGAGGGAGTGAGAAACACATGGAGGGTCCGCACCATGGCTCAGCGTGCCTAGACTGGGACATCGATTCGCAGCTGAACAGGGGATCTGGGAATGGGAGTGTGGGAACCAGAGAGTTTGTTCAGGGTGAGAAACATTGTTGGTGGTGGGGAGATGGACTGAGGGGACAGGAGGGAAGAAGTCCACAGTGAGGAGTGCCTATCGCAGAGGACTGCGAGACCATAGTGGCAGCTGGATACTGCTGACTCAGAAGCAGGGGGGAGGAGCCACGGGTGTAGCCTCTCTCTCAGCACCTGGGATGGACAGAGGAAGGACTCCGGTGGGCCAAGCTAAGGCACTCAGGGATAACAAAAGCCCCCGGGCAGGGCTGGCTTAGAGTGCCTGCAGCCAAGAGCCAAAAGCCCCACAGAGTGGCCCGACTCTGAGACATTCTGTTTACACCTGAGTCACCAGCGTCCCTCTGCAACAGGTACCGCCACACCCGACTGTTTCTTTCTTTTTATTTTCATATTTCCAGTCACACTACACTCTTCTGTTGCCCTGTCTTCTATCCCTTTTTAGTTTATTTTATCTTAATATACTTATAAGCAATATTATTGGTCTGCTCTGTCTCCTTGCTTTATTCTCCAGATGACACACTGCTTTGGTATCTATTATTAGGTTTTTGTCTTTATCTTAGTTCTAAGTATAATTGTCTGATTTCATTCTGAGAATCTTCAGTCTGTCTGGTGGTACTCTAGTTCTTTATTATATTTGATCCTAGCTTTCAATATCTCCCTGGATTTGTGTTTGTGTGTGTGTGGTGTTATTTGTTTGTTGGTTTGTTTTTGCTTTTGTTTCTGTTTTGTTCTGTTTTGGTTTTGAATTTCTGTTGGTTTTCTCTTTGAAGGTCTGATAGCATACTGGGGTTCTTATGTCAGGTCTTTCGAGTGCCTTTTGTTCTATTGGATTCATTATTTGTGTGTCTTATACATGTATGTGTTTCCTTAACTTAGTATTTGTTTGACTCAACAATCTGCCATTAGTCTGGGGCTTGGACAGTCTTCTTTAAACCCCTTCATTGTGAGGACACGCAACCTCTGAAGTTTGGACTACCTTGAGAAACAAAGAAACACCATGCAAGCAAAGGAGTAAGGAAAAAACCTACAAGACCAAATAAATGAAGAGGAAATAGGAAAAATGCCTGAAAAAGAATTCAGAGTAATGATAGTAAAAATGATACAAAATCTCAATAACAAAATACAGAAAATACACGAAACAGTTAATAAGGATTCAGAAGAACTAAAGAACAAACAAACAGCAATGGACAACAAAATAACTGAATTTAAAAATACTCTAGATGGTATAAACAGCAGAATAACTGAGGCAGAAGAATGAATAAGTGAGTTGGAAGATAGAATGGGGGAAATAACTGCCACAGAACACAAAAAAGAAAAAAGAATAAAAAGAATGGAAGACAGTCTCAGAGACCTTGGTGATAATATTAAGTGCACCAACATTTGAATCATAGGCATCCCAGAAGAAGAAGAAAAAAAGAAAGGGTCTGAGAAAATATTTGAAGAGGTTATAGTGGAAAAATTCCCCAACATGGGGAAGGAAATAATTAACCAAGTCCAAGAAGCACAGAGAGTCCCATACAGAATAAACCCAAGGAGAAACACACCAAGGCACATATTAATCAAACTAACAAAAATAAAACACAAAGAAAAAATATTAAAAGCAGCAAGAGAAAAGCAACAAATAACATATAAGGGAAAACCCAGAAGGATAACAGCTGACCTTTCTGCAGAAACTCTGCAGGCCAGAAGGGAATGGCAGGATATACTGAAAGTCCTGAAAGAGAAAAACCTACAGCCAAGAATACTCTACCCAGCAAGAATCTCATTCAGATTCGACAGAGAAATCAAAAGCTTTACAGACAAGCAAAGTTAAGAGAATTCAGCACCACCAAACCAGCCTTACAACAAGTGCTAAAGGAACTTTTCTAAGTAGGAAACACAAGACAAGAAAAACACCTACAAAAACAAACCCAAAACAATTAAGAAAATGGTAACTGAAACACACGTCAATAATCACCTTAAATGTAAATGGATTAAATGCTCCAACTAAAAGACACAGACTGGCTGAATGGATACAAAAACAAGACCCTTCTATATGCTGCCTACAAGAAACCCACTTCAGACCAAGGGATACATATAGATTGAAAGTAAAGGGATGGAAAAATATATTCCATGCAAATGGAAGTCAAAAGAAAGCTGGAGTAGCAATACTCATATCAGACACATTAGACTTTAAACTAAAGACTATTACAAGAGACAAGGAAGGTCACTACATAATGATCAAGGGATCCATCCAAGAAGAACATATAACAATTGTAAATATCCATGCACCCAACATAGGAGCACCTCAATACATAAGGCAAATGCTAATAGCCATAAAAGGGGACATTGACAGTAACACAATAATAGTAGGAGACTTTAACACCCCACTTACATCAATGGATAGATCATCCAAACAGAAAATAAATAAGGACACACAAGCTTTAAATGACACATTAGGCCATCTCAACTTAATTGGTATTTATAGGACATTCCATCCAGAAACTACAGAATACACTTTCTTCTCAAGTGCACACAGAACATTTTCCAGGTTAGATCACATCTTGGTTCACAAATCAAGCCTCGGTAAAATCAAGAAAATTGAAATCATATCAAGCATCTTCTCAGACCACAACGCCATGAGACTAGATATCAATTACAGGAAAAAAACTGCAAAAAAGACAAACACATGGAGGCTAAACAATGCACTATTAAACAACAAAGAAATCATTAAAGAAATCAAAGAGGAAATCAAAAAATATCTAGAAACAAATGACAATGAAAACACAACAACCCAAAACCTATGGGATGCAGCAAAAGCAGTTCTAAGAGGGAATTTGATAGCAATACAGTCCTACCTTAAGAAACAAGAAAAATATTGAATAAACAACCTAACCTTACACCTCAAACAATTAGAGAAAGAAGAACAAAGAAACCCCAAAGTGAGCAGAAGGAAAGAAATCATAAAGATCAGAGCAGAAATAAATGAAAAAGAAAGGAAGGAAACAATAGCAAAAATTAACGAAACTAAAAGCTGGTTCTTTGAGAAGATAAATAAAATTGATAAACCATTAGCCAGACTCAACAGGAAAAAAAGGGAGAAGACGCAAATCAACAGAATTAGAAATGAAAAAGGAGAAGTAACAACTGACACCGCAGAAGTACAAAAGATCATGAGAGACTACTACAAGCAACTATATGCCAATAAATTGGATACCCTGGAAGAAATGGATAAATTCTTAGAAAAATACAATCTTCCAAGACTGAACCAGGAAGAAATAGAAAATATGAACAGACCAATCACAAGCATGGAAATTGAGGCTGTGATTAAAAATCTCCCAACAAACAAAAGCCCAGGGCCAGATGGATTCACAGGTGAATTCTATCAAACATTTCGAGAAGAGCTAACACCTATCCTTCTCAAACTCTTCCAAAATATAGCAGAAGGAGGAACACTCCCAAACTCATTCTACGAGGCCACCATCACCCTGATACCAAAACCAGGCAAAGATGTCACAAAAAAAGAAAATTACAGACCAATATCACTGATGAATTTACATGCAAAAATCCTCAACAAAATACTAGCTAACAGAATCCAACAGCACATTAAAAAAATCATACACCACGATCAAGTGGGGTTTATCCCTGGGATGCAAGGATTCTTCATTATACACAAATCAATCAACATGATACATCATATCAACAAATTGAAGGATAAAAACCATATGATCATCTCAAGAGATGCAGAAAAAGCTTTTGACAAAATTCAACATCCATTTATGATAAAAGCTCTCCAGAAAATGGGCATAGAAGGAAATTACCTCAATATAATTAAAGCCATATATGAGAAACCAAAAGCCAGCATCATTCTAAATGGTGAAAAACTGAAAGAATTCCCTCTAAGAACAGGAACAAGACAAGGGTATCCACTCTCACCATTATTATTCAACATAGTTTTGGGAGTTTTAGCCACAGCAATCAGAGAAGAAAAAGAAATAAAAGGAATCCGAATTGGAAAAGAAGAAGTAAAATTGTCACTCTTTGCAGATGACATGATATTATACATAGAAAACCCTAAAGACACTACCAGAAAACTGCTGGCACTAATCGATGAATTTAGTAAAGTAGCAGGATACAAAATTAATGCACAGAAATCTCTTGCATTCCTATACATAAACAACGAACGAGCAGAAAGAGAAATTAAGGAAACTCTCCCATTCACCATTGCAACAAAAAGAATAAAATACCTAGGAATAAACCTGCCTAAGGAGGTAAAAGACCTGTATGCAGAAAACTATAAGACACTCATGAAAGAAATCAAAGACGACACAAACAGATGGAGGGACATAACATGTTCTTGGATTGGAAGAATCAACATTGTGAAAATGACTGTACTACCCAAAGCAATTTAAAGATTCAACGTAATCCCTATCAAATTACCAAAGGCATTTTTCACAGAACTAGAGCAAGATATCTTACGATTTGTATGGAAACGCAAAAGACCCCGAATAGCCAAAGCAATCTTGAGAAGGAAAGATGGAGTTGGTGGAATCAGGCTTCCTGACTTCAAACTATATTACAAGGCCACAGTGATCAAGACAGCATGGTACTGGCACAAAAATAGAAAGGAAGGTCAATGGAATAGAATAGAGAACTCAGAGGTAAGTCCAAGCACATATGGGCACCTTATCTTTGACAAAGGAGGCAAGAATATACAATGGAAAAAAGACAGCCTCTTCAATAAGTGGTGCTGGGAAAACTGGACAGCTGCGTGTAAAAGAATGAAATTAGAACGCTTCCTAACACCATACACAAAAAGAAGCTCAAAATGGATTAAAGACCTACATGTAAGGCCAGACAGTATAAAACTCCTAGAGGAAAACATAGGCAGAACACTCTACGACATCCATCAAAGCAAGATCCTTTTTGATCCACCTCCTAGAATAATGGAAATAAAATCAAGAATAAACAAATGGGACCTAATGAGCTTTTGCACAGTGAAAGAAACTCTAAACAAGACAAGAAGGCAACCCTCAGAATGGGAAAAAATACTTGCAAATGAAGCAACGGACGAAGGATTAATCTCCAAAATATATAAGCAGCTCATGCAGCTTAATACCAAAAAAACAAATAACCCAATCCACAAATGGGTGGAAGACCTAAATAGACATTTCTCCAAAGAAGACATACAGATGGCCAACAAACACATGAAAAGATGTTCAACATCACTAATCATCAGAGAAATGCAAGTCAAAGCCACAATGAGGTATCACCTCACACCAGTCAGAATGGCCACCATCAAAAAATCTAGAAACAACAAATGTTGGAGAGGGCGTGGAGAAAAGGGAACTCTCCCGCACTGTTGGTGGGAATGTAAGTTGGTACAGCCACTATGGAAAATAGTTTGGAGGTTCCTTAAAAAACTACAAATAGAACTACCATATGATCAGTAATCCCACGACTGGGCATATACCCAGAGAAAACCATAATCCAAAAAGAAACATGTACCGCAATGTTTATTGCAGCACTATTTACAATAGCCAGGACATGGAAGCAACCTAAATGCCCATCAACAAATGAATGGATAAAGAAGATGTGGCATATATATACAATGGAATATTACTCAGCCATAAAAGGGAATGAAATGGAGCTATATGTAATGAGGTGGATAGACCTAGAGTCTGTCATACAGAGTGAAGTAAGCCAGAAAGAGAAAAACAAATATTGTATGCTAACTCATATGTACGGAATCTAAAAAAAAAAAAAAATGGTACGGATGAATCCAGTGACAAGACAAGAATAAGGATGCAGATGCAGAGAATGGACGGCAGGACACGAGGTTAGGGGGTTAGGGGGCGAAGGGGAAGCTGGGATGAAGTAAGAGAGTAGCATAGACATATATATACTACCAACTGTAAAATAGGTAGCCAGTGGGAAGTTGCTGTATAACAAAGGGAGATCAACTAGATGATGGGTGATGCCTTAGAGGGCTGGGACGGGGAGGGTGGGAGGGAGTCGAGGGAGGGAAGGGATATGGGGATATGTGTATAAATACAGCTGACTGACTTTGGTGTATCTCAAAAACTGGTACAAGAGTGTAAAGCAATTATATTCCAATAAAGAGCCTTAAAAAAAAAAAAGAAATAGAAAAAGAAAAAAATGAATGAAATTTTGCCATTTGCAAAAACATGAATGGACCTGGAGGTTATTATGCTTAGTGAAATAAGTCAGATGGAGAAAGACAAATACCGGATGTTATCACATATGTGAAATCTAAAAAATAAAAGAAGCAAATGAACATAAAACAGAAATAGACTTACAGATAAAGAAAACAAACTATGGTTATCAGTGGGGAGAGGGAAGTGGTAAGGGGCAAGAGAGGGATAGGGGATTAAGAGGTACAAACTACTATGTATAAAATAAGTATGCTACAAAGATATATTGTACAGCACAAGAATATAGGCAATATTTTTTAACTTTAAATTTATAAAGTCTATTTAATCTGTACAAATACTGAATCACTATGTGTTTCACCTGAATCTAATATTTTAAATCAATTATGCTTCAATAAAAAAATTTAGGCAAAGGACTATCCAATTATACCCAATGCCAAGTTCTAAAAATGTAACCTCTCACTGACTGGAAATGCAGGGGTTGGATTGGGGTGGGAGGGTTGTGTAACAGGATCTGAATTATGTCTTAAAAGGATCATTATGGCTGCTGTCTTAACAACAGACTATGTGGGAAGGTGGGGATAGAAACAGAGGAAGATAAGTAAAGAGGCTATTAACTAATCCAGATGAGAGCTATGGTAGCTTGAAACAGGGTAGCATAAGTGGTGGTGATAAATGGTTAGATTCAAGTTATATTTTAAAGGTAGAAGAAATAGGATTTCCGGAGGGATTGGATGAGGTGTTAAAAAAGAGGAATCCAGGATGATTTTTCAGTCTAAGCAATGGATAGAATGGAGTTGCCACTTATTAAAGTAAGCAAAACTATATGAGGAGCAGGTTTGGAGGAAGAAAGAGTGTTGGACATGCAAACTTTTATACCTTCCAAGTGAAAACAGATAAGAATTTTGGAGAGTCGTCAGCATATAGATGCCACTTAAAGTGATGATACTGGATGAGATAACCTAGGGAGGGAAGGTAGACAAAGAAGAGGGCTGAGCATTCAGACTTGGTAGACTGCAATAAATGTTGAGGAGGAGAAATCAACAATGGAGCCTGTGAGTGAATGGTCTATGAGGTAGAAGGAAAATCAGAGATATGATGCCCTTAAGTCCAAGTGAAGAAATATTTCAAGAAAGAGGAAATGATCAACAAACACTGCTGCTGTGTCAACACTACTGAAGGTTAATAAGATGAAAATGAAAAATAATCTTTGGTTCTGGAAACACAAAGATTGATAACTTTGCCAAAGTTGTAGAGCTAAAACCTGACTGGAATGAATTTAAGAGGGAATATGAGGATATGAAATAAAATAGAGATAATAGACAACTCTTTTGAGGAGTTTTACAGTAAAGTGGAATTGAGAAATAAAGCAGCTTTTGCAAGGGGAAGTGTGGTCAAGAAGCACTTTTTGAAAGATGGGACGTACGAAATTATATGACTCTGAGCATTCTCTAGCTAGTGATCTGAAGCAGTATCGTATTCCTCTGCAACCTCCCCAATCCACTCTGCCCTCTGAAGTCTTTGTTGTAAACAAAATATTCCATTCCCTCAATCTGCTCTCTGAAACTTTGCCTATTTATATGGATCAGCCCCATGTACGCAAGCTGGGCTGGGAGCAGAGAAGATCAAATCCCAATCACAGATGTTCCCTGCTCCTTCTCCTTTATGGGGAATTTATCACTAGATACCTTCTGTTTTCAAAGATGCATTTTCTAGGGATTCTCAAATTAGAATCACTTCTGGCCTGTATTAATGACGTAAATACCTTGCTTCTACCCCAGACCTACAGATCAGAATCTCTTTAAGCACATACAAGTTTGGGAACTACCGCTACGTCTTACTGTCTCCGTTTCTTCTTTAAAATTTATGTATTTATTTTTAATTGGAGTATAGTTGCTTTACAATATTGTGCTAGTTTCTGCTGTACAAGGAAGTGAATCAGCTATATGTATACATATATCCCCTTCCACTTGGACCTCTCTTCCCCCTAATTCCCACCCATCTAGGTCATCACAGAGCACCAAGCTGAGCTCACGGTGCTATATGGCAAGTTCCCACTAGCTATTAATTTTACACATGGTAATGTGTATATACCAAACCTAATCTCCCAAAATCCCACTCCCCCTCCCCTGCTCTGTTCACATGTCCGTTTTCTACATCTGCCTCTCTATTCCTGCCCTGCAAATAGGTTCTCTGTACCATTTTTCTAGATTCCATATATATGCATTAGCATACGGCATTCGTTTTTTCTTTCTGAATCACTTCACCCTGTATGACAGACTCTAGGTCCATCCACATCTCTACAAATGACCCAATTTCATTCCTTTATATGGCTGTGTAATATTTCATTGTATGTATATGTACCGCATCTTCTTTATCCATTCATCTGTTGGTGGACATTTAGGTTGCTTCCATGTCCTGGCTATTGTAAATAGTGCTGCAGTGAACACTGGGGTACATGTGTCTTTTTGAATTATGGTTTTCTTGTATATGCCCAGTAGTGGGATTGCTGGGTCATATGGTAGCTATATTTTTAGTTTTTTAAGGAATCTCCATACTGTTCTCCATAGTGGCTCTATCAATTTACATTCCCACCAACAATGCAAGAGTGTTCCCTTTTCTCCACACCCTATCTAGTATTTATTTTTTTGTAGACTTTTTGATGATAGCCATTTTGACTGGTATGAGGTGATACCTCATTGTAGTTTTCATTTGCATTTCTCTAATAATTAGTGATGTTGAGCAGCTTTTCATGTGCCTCTTGACCATCTGTATGTCTTCTCTGGAGAAATGTCTGTTTAGGTCTTCCATCCATTTTTTGATTGCGTTTTTGTTTTTTTTTTTATATTGAGCTGCATGAGCTGTTTACATATTTTGGAGATTAATCCTTTGTCAGTTGCTTCCTTTGCAAATATTTCTCCCATTCTGAGAGTTGTCTTTTCATCTTGTTTACAGTTTCCTTTGCTGTGCAAAAGCTTTTAAGTTTAACTAGGTCCAATTTGTTTGTTTTTGCTTTTGTTTCCATTACTCTAAGAGATAGATTCAAAAAAATATTGCTGCAATTTATGTCAAAGAGTGTTTTCCTTATTTTTTCCTCTAAGAGTTTTATAGTGTCCGGTCTTACATTTAGGTCTTTAATCCATTTTGAGTTTATTTTTTTGTATGGTGCTAGGGAGTGTTCTAATTTCATTCTTTTACATGTAGCTGTCCAGTTTTCCCAGCACCACTTATTGAAGAGGCTATCTTTTCTCCATTGTATATTCTTGCCTCCTTGGTCATAGATTAGATGACCAAAGGTACTTGGGTTTATCTCTGGGTTTTCTATATCATTGATCTATATTTCTGTTTTTGTGCCAGTACCATACTGTCTTAATTACTGTAGCTTTGTAGTATAGTCTGAAGTCAGGGCACCTGATTCCTCCAGCTCCACTTTTCTTTCTCAAGATTGTTATGGCTACTCAGGGTCTTTTGTGTTTCCATACAAACTGTAAAATTTTTTGTTCTAATTGTGTGAAAATTCCCTTGGTAATTTGATAGGGATCATACTGAATCTGTAGATTGCTTTGGGTAGTATAGTCATTTTCACAATATTGATTCTTCTAATCCAAGAACATGGTATATCTCTTCATTTGTTTGTGTCATCTTTGATTTCTTCATTAGTGTTTTATAGTTTTCTGAGTACAGGTCTTTTGCTTCCTTAGGTAGGTTTATTCCTAGGTATTTTATTCTTTTTGCTGCAATGGTGAATGGGATTGTTTCCTTAATTTCTCTTTCTGCTCTTTCATTGTTAGAGTATAGGAATGCAAGAGATTTCTGTGCATTAATTTTGTATCCTGCAACTTTACCAAATTCAATGATTAGCTCTAGTAGTTTTCTGGTGGCATCTTTAGGACTGTCTGTGTATAGTATCATGTCATCTGCAAACAGTGACAGTTTTACTTATTCTTTTCCAATTTGTATTCAGCAAATGGGTGCCTGGTCAGGGCTTCCATTGCCGAAGAGTCACTGCACTGGTGGGCCAGGTCCCATAGCAGCAGCATGGCTTCATCCATCAGGCAGGGGCTGTTGGACTTCAGCTGACCAGCCAGTCCTTTCATGATGTCCAGGGCATACTGGCTGAGGTCGAGAGTCACTGATGCCAACAGACTGGACATAATTTCAATAACATTCTCTGGACTCCTCAGTAAGCACTACTCTATGGTTGGCAGTATGAGATCCTTAAACACTGAGTGGGACATGTATTGGAGCAGAGGGGCACAGTTATCCAACAGATACTTCTGAGGCTTTACTTTGCTCATCAGGATGTTCTTCATATAAAAATCCAGAAGGGCACTCTTGTGCTGATTGACCATGTCTATCTCCTTGTGGCTCGTGCAGAACTGCACCAGCAGCCCCAGAATGCCTGGGTGGGTTCTAGGCTGAGAATGGTTGAGAAGTACTGTTCCACCAGCCCCGGGGTTCTCTTTCCACAGCTGGGTGAGCTTCTTCACAGCACCATCCATCCACAGCATGCTTGTGGGAGCCACCCAGTACCTCCAGCAGGAGCAGGCACTGCACCTCCACCAGTTTGTTCCAGATGTCGCATTGATGCTTGGCTCTTAAGGGAAAGACAATGCACACCAGCAGGTAGGTCCATTACAGGGCCAGCAAGGCAGCTGAGCCACTGCTCTTACTGGGGACACCTGCTTGGAGCCAATGCCTGAAGACTGCAGAGAGTGCAGCAGGTTCTTAGCAGTGGCTTCCGGATGGGCCTCAGCCAACTTCTAGATGGCTGCCTACAGGACCCTGCGCGAGGCTGCATCTCTGTATCGATGCAGAGTCAAGCAGAATAATTTGCAGAGGCTTTTCACTGCTCCCTCCAGCAGGTCTTTTCCAGCAACACATTTCCCCAGCTCACTGAGAATTTTCCTCTGTTCCTTCACACTAGCTGTTGTCACCTTCCCTACAAAATGCTTTAATGTCTCAGAAACCTGTGTGTCCGCTGCCCCTAGGCTCCTGATACCTGCTTCTGGCATTCCTGACTATGTAAGACCCATTTTCTATACACTACTCTATTTCAACCTTAGATATGACTTTATTACTCACTATTTGCCCTTAGGATCTTTGACAGCATGTAAAATATACTCCATCCTTAGCCTCACAGGCTTACAGTTCAAGGAATCAGACAGCAGCCCTAAACCTATTTGAGTTACCTTGGAAGGCAGCCAGATAGAAAACTTTGTGGTTGGATGGTCAACCAAAGATGTGACAGTGTTAGAGAAATTGAGTTAAATATGCCACTTACACTTTGAATATGTAAAAAATGGCATAGTGGGGTCATACAAGAAAGTCATTTCTAAGGGAAAGAAAGACACAATTATTTGTGAACTGGACTTCTTTAAGTATTTAACAATAGTATGAACATAAGGGCAAACAAATTTTTATAAGCAGTATGTAACTGTTACCTAGTCATCATCTGCAATGATGCAAGGGAAAAATAGTATTAAGAACCTAACAGGTCAGAGTTTGATTTTATTTCTGCCGCCTATCCATTGGGTGATCTTAGGCAGTAGGTTACTAAACTTCTCTGAATTTCATTTTTTTCTCATCTGTAAAGTAGAGATAATGGTACTTATTATAATGAGCAGTTTGTGGACTGAATAAAATGTATGATGTATATATAGTGCTTAGAACACAATATATATTCAATAAATGGTATGTTCCCCACCCCCCACCCCCATGCTCCCATGGGAATCCAAGGCTTAATTAAATATGGGCAACTTGATAAAATTTGACTTGAGGAACTTTGTTTTAAACTTAGTTTTGAGCAGAAATATCAAGCTTATCAGGTTCTATACAAAGAAGGAAAACGATTTAGTGATTCCGAGAGGACACCCCTAGATTTAGTAAAACAACAGTCTTTGAAAGTCTCATCTATAGCAACATAAGGCACAAGCCCCTTACCTCCCTGCCCCTGAGGTAAAATTAGCAAATTTTTAAAGGTCTTTTAAAAAGTGAGAATTTTTTTCAAAATTGAAGTTGGAGCCAGGTAAGGAAGGCACTATCTCAAAGAAAGGTATTTCAAACGTACAATAACTACACAAAATATTTTTAAAAAATAAAATAAAAACCTCACAAAACCAAAAATCTTCCTGAAGGTGGAAGTAAAAGGAAAGGAATTGCAAAATCTTTTTCAGCCTCTGGCTCTTGTCTATTTATGTGTCATCTGTTTAAGCTTGAAAACAAAACATAACAAAATTAAACAAAATAAAATAAAATGCAAAATAATGTCCTGTTGAATGTGGTTCTAAGCCAGAGGTTGTCTGTCCAGCAATTTGTCCCACTTGCTTGTTTCTTCTTGGGCTGCGCAAAGGAAACTCAAAGGACCAAATAAAGGGCTACATTTTTAGTGCTAGAAAACCAGTCACACCACTCCTACAAGATGACCAAACACCTCTAAAGTCCCCTCACTATGTAGTGAACTCCTTCTTTCACCTGCTCTGTTTCAGTCTTTGGACACTTGCTCTTCCTGTGATAAATGCACAATGCTACTCAGTAGAAGCAGAAACTTCAATGAGGAACTTGGGTTACTTCTTGCACCATTGTTTTTCGGGGGACAGGGAGGGGCTGTGTGCCAAATCTTAGAACACTGTGTTTTTCTCTGTGTCTGCACCAAGCTCCTCATTTTGATTGTGACTTACTTGGAATTATGTTGAATACCAGAGAGCGCCATCAAGATATTTGCCATGTTCCCAGCCCAATTTACGGCCCATGTTGACCAAGTAACACTTTCTATATCATGTGACCACCTCGCCCCATATCACATGGCCACAGCTGATTGAGGCCAGGTAGGCACCTGACTGACAAACCACCAATACATAGGCTGGCCCACATCCTATGCAGTGGAATGACATGAAATGCTTTGCCTTAACTGAGGAAGGAGTTTGCTTACTAAAGGCTGAAACATAAAAAAATGTAGATGCAAGAACATTTTCATTTTATATGCTGCAAGCACCTTCTGCCACACAGGATGGAAAAAGAGATTACTTTTAAGAGCAGACCCTCCCCGTACTCTGGAAAGTATTATTTTCACATGAATTTTTAGTTATATGAATATGAATCAAGTATCTATCAACTTTCCTTGGGGAATTCAGTAAAAATATACAAATATAGAGGGTTTATGTTGAAAAATTGAGTGTCCTATTTAGAAAGGTAAATTGGTATTTTTTTTTTTTTTTAAGCAGAACCATATCCCTGAAAATGATCTTAAAAACACTTTTCCTAAGGAAAACACCTACAAATACAAACCCAAAACAATTCAGAAAATGGTAATTGGAACACACATGTCAATAATCACTTTAAATGTAAATGGATTAAATGCTCCAACCAAAAGACACAGACTGGCTGAATGGATACAAAAACAAGACCCTTCTATATGCTGCCTACAAGAAACCCACTTCAGACCAAGGGATACATATAGACTGAAAGTGAAGGGATGGAAAAAGATATTCCATGCAAATGGAAGTCAAAAGAAAGCTGGAGTAGCAATACTCATATCAGACAAATTAGACTTGAAAGTAAAGACTATTAAAAGAGACAAGGAAGGGCACTACATAATGATCAAGGGATCCATCCAAGAAGAACATATCACAATGGTAAATATCTATGCCCCCAATATAGGAGCACCTCAATACATAAGGCAAATGCTAACAGCTATAAAAGGGGACATCGACAGTAACACAATTATAGTGGGAGACTTGAACACCCCACTTACATCAATGGACAGATCATCCAAACAGAAAATAAATAAAGACACACAAGCTTTAAATGACACATTAGACCATCTCGACTTAATTGATATTTATAGGACATTCCATCCAAAAACGACAGACTACACTTTCTTCTCAAGTGCACACGGAACATTTTCCAGGATAGATCACATCTTGGGTCACAAATCAAACCTCAGCAAATTCAAGAAAATTGAAATCATATCAAGCATCTTCTCAGACCACAACGCCATGAGACTAGATATCAATTACAGGAAAAAAACTGCAAAAAATACAAACACATGGAGGCTAAACAATTCACTATTAAACAACCAAGGAATCACTACAGAAATCAAAGAGGAAATCAAAAAGTATCTAGAAACAAATGACAACGAAAACACAACAACCCAAAACCTATGGGACGCAGCAAAAGCAGTTCTAAGAGGGAAGTTTATAGCAATACAGTCCTACCTTAAGAAACAAGAAAATGATCGAATAAACAACCTAACCTTACACATAAAACAACTAGAGAAAGAAGAACAAAGAAACCCCAAAATGAGCAGAAGGAAAGAAATCGTAAAGATCAGAGCAGAAATAAATGAAAAAGAAAGGAAAGAAACCATAAGAAAAATAAATAAAACTAAAAGCTGGTTCTTTGAGAAGATTAACAAAATTGATAAACCATTAGCCAGACTCATCAAGAAAAAAAGAGAGAAGATGCAAATCAACAGAATTAGAAATGAAAAAGGAGAAGTCACAACGGACACCTCAGAAATACAAAACATCATGAGAGACTACTACAAGCAACTATATGCCAATCAATTGGATAACCTGGAAGAAATGGATACATTCTTAGAAAAATACAATCTTCCAAGACTGAACCAGGAAGAAATAGAAACCATGAACAGACCAATCACAAGTACAGAAATTGAGGCAGTGATTAAAAATCTCCCAACACACAAAAGCCCAGGACCAGATGGATTCACAGGCGAATTCTATCAAACATTTCGAGAAGAGTTAACACCTATCCTTCTCAAACTCTTCCAAAATATTGCAGAAGGCGGAGCACTCCCAAACTCATTCTATGAGGCTACCATCACCCTGATACCAAAACCAGGCAAAGATGTCACAAAAAAAGAAAACTACAGACCAATATCACTGATGAATATAGATGCAAAAATCCTCAACAAAATACTAGCTAACAGACTGCAACAGCACATTAAAAAAATCATACACCACGATCAAGTGGGGTTTATCCCTGGGATGCAAGGATTCTTCAATATACGCAAATCAATCAACGTGATACATCATATCAACAAATTGAAGGATAAAAACCATATGATCATTTCAATAGATGCAGAAAAAGCTTTTGACAAAGTTCAACATCCATTTATGATAAAAGCTCTCCAGAAAATGGGCATAGAAGGAAATTACCTCAACATCATAAAAGCCATATATGACAAACCAAAAGCCAACATTGTTCTCAATGGAGAAAAACTGGAAGAATTCCCTCTAAGAACAGGAACAAGACAAGGGTGTCCACTCTCACCACTGTTATTCAACATAGTTTTGGAAGTGTTAGCCACAGCAATCAGAGAAGAAAAAGAAATTAAAGGAATCCAAATTGGAAAAGAAGAAGTAAAATTATCACTCTTTGCAGATGACATGATACTATATATAGAAAACCCTAAAGACTCTACCAGAAAACTGCTAGCACTCATTGATGAGTTTAGTAAAGTAGCAGGATACAAAATTAATGCACAGAAATCTCTTGCATTCCTATACACTAACAACGGAAGAGCAGAAAGAGAAATTAAGGAAACTCTCCCATTCACCATTGCAACCAAAAGAATAAAATACCTAGGAATAAACCTGCCTAAGGAGGCAAAAGATCTGTATGCAGAAAACTTTAAGACATTGATGAAAGAAATCAAAGATGACATAAACAGATGGAGGGATATACCATGTTCCTGGACTGGAAGAATCAACATTGTGAAAATGACTGTACTACCCAAAGCAATTTACAGATTTAATGCAATCCCGATCAGATTACCAATGGCATTTTTCACAGAACTAGAGCAAGAAATCTTACGATTTGTATGGAAACGCAAAAGACCCCGAATAGCCAAAGCAATCTTGAGAAGGAAAAATGGAGTTGGTGGAATCAGGCTTCCTGACTTCAAACTATACTACAAGGCCATAGTGATCAAGACAGTATGGTACTGGCACAAAAATAGAAAGGAAGATCAATGGAACAGAATAGAGAGCTCAGAAGTAAGCCCAAACACATATGGGCACCTTATCTTTGACAAAGGAGGCACGAGTATACAATGGAAAAAAGACAGCCTCTTCAATAAGTGGTGCTGGGAAAATTGGACAGCAACATGTAAAAGAATGAAATTAGAACACTTCCTAACACCATACACAAAAATAAACTCCAAATGGATTAAAGACCTACATGTAAGGCCAGACACTATCAAACTCCTAGAGGAAAACATAGGCAGAACACTCTTTGACATACATCAAAGCAAGATCCTTTTGGACCCACCTCCTAGAATCATGGAAATAAAATCAAGAATAAACGAATGGGACCTCATGAAACTTAAAAGCTTTTGCACAGCAAAAGAAACCATAAACAAGACTAAAAGGCAACCCTCAGAATGGGAAAAAATAATTGCCTATGAAACAACGGACAAAGGATTAACCTCCAAAATATACAAGCAGCTCATGCAGCTTCATACCAAAAAAGCAAATAACCCAATCCACAAATGGGCAGAAGACCTAAATAGACATTTCTCCAAAGAAGACATACAGATGGCCAACAAACACATGAAAAGATGCTCAACATCACTCATCATCAGAGAAATGCAAGTCAAAGCCACAATGAGGTATCACCTCACACCAATCAGAATGGCCATCATCACAAAGTCTGGAAACAACAAATGTTGGAGAGGGTGTGGAGAAAAGGGAACTCTCCTGCACTGTTGGTGGGACTGTAAGTTGGTACAGCCACTATGGAAAACAATTTGGAGGTTCCTTAAAAAACTACAAATAGAACTACCATATGATCCAGTAATCCCACTCCTGGGCATATACCCAAAGAAAACCATAATCCCAAAAGAAACTTGTACCATAATGTTTATTGCAGCACTCTTTACAATAGCCAGGACATGGAAGCAACCTAAATGCCCATCAACAAATGAATGGATACAGAAGATGTGGCATATATATACAATGGAATATTACTCAGCTATAAAAAGGGATGAGATGGAGCTATATGTAATGAGGTGGATAGAACTACAATCTGTCATACAGAGTGAAGTAAGTCAGAAAGAGAAAGACAAATATTGTATGCTAACTCACATATACGGAATCTAAAAAAGGTACTGATGAACTCAGTGACAAGAACAGGGAAGCAGATACAGAGAATGGACTGGAGAACTCGAGGTATGGGAGGGGGTGGGGGGTGAAGGGGAAACTGAGAAGAAGCGGGAGAGTAGCACAGACATATATATACTACCAACTGTAAAATAGTCCGTGGGAAGTTGTTGTATAACAAAGGGAGTCCAACTCGAGGATGGAAGATGCCTTGGAGGACTGGGGCAGGGAGGGTGGGGGGGAATCGAGGGGGGGGCGTCAAGGAAGGGAGGGAATATGGGGATATGTGTATGAAAACAGTTGATTGAACCTGGTGTACCCCCAAAAAAAATAAAATAAAATAATAATAAAAAAAAAAAAAAAAAAAAAACACTTTTCCTTAATCTGGAAGTAGGATAGCCTACACCTAAAAATCACTGTTTTGAAGAAAGGGATGTGATTTTGTCCAAGTAACTAGACATAGGAAATTAGAACTGAAGACAAGCCACAATTATCCAAAAGAAGCTTGACTGTTTGGTTGTGAGCCTATGTGTGATATTATAAAAAACTGAGTCGTTCATATTTTGAGAAATGGACTGCTCATTATTTTCAGAAGAAACTTATGATGAGAACCTAAGGTAAGGGAGGATAGCTCCAAGAATGGGGGGGTGAGAAGAATGTGTGCTTCCACCTTTAATCACCCTGGGACAAGGTAAATTCTGGAGCATAAAACGAGGACTCTGTGGGAAAGATAAAAGCAAACGCCCCCTCCCAGAACCTTGGAGATTTGAGGAATGTACCTTAGGGAGGGGAAACTGGCTCAAGGGTGGTCTAGCAAGCATTGGCCTGGTCCTCTAAACATTGTACTGAGTCAGTCCGGGGTGAGACCAGTAGGACCACCGGGGGAGCAACATGTCAGGAGGTGTTCCCTCTTGGGGTTGTACAAGTGCGTGGTTGGCATCACAGAATGTATGCCTTCTGAAATGTTGTTCTCTGGAGACCTTGCTTGCTTCACCCTAGTTCTGGCCCTGTGTGGCACTCTGATTATTGGGGAATGAGTTGTGGCGGAGTCTCACTCACAGGAGTTTAACCGCTGAATCCTGAAAGTTTCCGTAAATTAAAGATGAGAGCAGTTGCTCAGAAGTCTGATCCCTGAGGGGAGCAGAATATGCTGAACGGGAATCCAAATATGCAGCTTTGGCACATTGATTATTTTGAGTGGTAGGCATTTAAACAACAGCAGATGCAGGAAGGGATCTCTGAACTTCTCCTTTTTACCTAAAAGCAGATCATGAAATTTCCCACAAGAAAAGCATCCTCCATGTATCAGGAAGAGAACATTCTTATCACCAGAGACTGGGAGCCAAAATGGATCTGTACAAACCAAACTACTAAAACAACCCTTATCTTTCATTACTTTCCCCTAATATTTCCTAGTCACTTCCTCACAATTTACCACTCCTGAAAGGTTAAACTGTTCTCCTTTGTCTTGTCACTTCTCCACAAGTTTATTGTTTTTTTTTTTGTTTGTTTAAAAAAAAAAAAAGTACATAAGCTCTTGGTCCTAACTGCTTCTTTGGGTCTTCAGTTTTCCTATAAAGGCTCCAAGTGCATATAACAATATTAAATAAAATTTGTATACATTTCTCTTGTTAATCTATTTTATGTTAGTTTAATTCTCAGGCCTGGCCACAGAACCTAAGAGGGTAGAGGAAAGGTTTTTCCTCTGCTGCAGGGGCCATGAGTATGTTGAAGGGAATAACTGAAAGTTTGGGTATACAGGAACTGTGAGCTGGAGAAAAGGTAAAGGGTGAGGAAGAATTCGTAGTAGGGAGAGAAACAGTTGCAGAGTAGCAGACAAAAAGTAGTTGATCACATTGCACTGGAGAGAATTTCTACTGCTGAGGACCCAAGACCTGTTTTGGATTCTGCATGACCACCCAGTCTCATGGGACCCAGCCCTACCAAGGTTCCAGCCATTCGTGAGTGAATCTTTCTGTGGCAAGCTGCCCCAAACGGCTCTGACTATCTTAAGCAGAAGGGGATTTATTCAAAAGGCATTACGGGTATAATCAAATTGACAGGAGGTGGGAGAGTCAGGCTTGAGAACTGGTGGGAAGCAAGACAGCCCTAGAGGCAATAGATGTCTTGGTGGCAGGAATGGTTTTGTCAAGGTGCTGCTGTACAGACAGGAGGGAAATTTGATCATTGATAGCTTCAGTCTCTTTGTCCCTGTGGTAGAGATTCAAATTCCAGGGCAGGAATATACAGTGCCCTAGCTTGGGTCATGGGCCTGCCCTCCTATCTTGGGTTACAAATCAAGTCTCAAATAATAGCTCCAAATTAATCAAAGTGGAAGAGGCAATAGGGGAAAAGGAAATTGGGGTGCTAAGAAGGGGAAAAGATGAATATTGGGAGGCCAAACCAAGAACTGTCCACTGCCTAGCAACATGGCTTTCTGTCTTTTCCTTGTTGCCACAGGCCTTCCCACATAATTCCGACTCCTATCTTTTGATTCCTGTGAGTACCATTACCCCAGCTATCCCATAACTGTTACTTGAATAATTCTCAGTCCCTTGCAACAGAGACAGCTGAGGCAGATTGTGAGGAAAAGAGTACTCTTCTGCTTTTTTTTTTTTTTTGTCTGTCTCCCCTCAGAAATTATTAAAACCTCTCCAAGAAAGACCCCAACTTGCTTCTTCAGAGAGTGTTTGGCTCTGCTGGATTCTCTTGACTTGTCAGCTTTCTCTTGGGACATTTTCCATGTGGGAAGGGAAAGGGGTCATAATATTACAGTATTTGCTTTCTCAGTTAATGTTTAGCATGGTTTGGCTCAGAGATCAGCCCAAACAGGAGCTATACATGGGCCCTTACACTCCCTCATTCTTTTTTTTTAATTGAGTTATAATTCACATGCCATAAAATTCACCCTTTTAAGGAATGCAACTCAGTGGTTGCTGTATATTCACAAACTTGTGCAACACTCACTACTATATAATATTAGAACATTTTCGTCAGTTACTCCCCATTTTCCCCTCCCCTCAATCCCTGACAACTACTAGTCTATTTTCTGTCTCTATGAATTTGCCTATTCTGGACATTTCATATAAATGGAATTATATAATGTGTGGCATTGTGTGTCTGGCTTCTTTCATTTAGCATAATGTTTCAAGGCTCGTCCATGTTGTAACATGTATTAGTACTTTATTTCTTTTTATGGCTAAACAGTATGCCATTGTATGAATACATCACAGTTTATTTATCCATTCATAACTGACAGATACTTGGGTTGTTTCCACTTTATGGCTGTTGTAAATAATGCAGTTATGAACATCATGTACAATTTTTTTGTGACCATGTGAGTTCTCAGTTCTATTGGGTACATACCTAGGAGTGTAATTACTGGGTCATGTGGTAATTTTATGTATAATATTTTGAGAAACTGATAAACACATTCTGCAAAGTATAAGGTCGTATTCCAGATCCTCGACACTTGCCCCTCACTTTTATTTCAACCATTCTAGTGGGTGTGAAATGGTATCTCATTGTGGTTTCCATTTGCATTTCCCTAATGGCTGATGATGCTGAACATATTTTCATGTGCTTATTGGCTATTTGTGTAACTGCTCTGGAGAAATGTCTATTCAAATCCTTTGCCCATATTTTAATTGGATTGTCTTTTTACTATTTAGTTGAAAGTGCCCTTTATGTACTCTGGATACTAGTCTCTTATCTGATATATAATTTGCAAATATTTTCTCCCATTCTGTGCTTAGTTATTTCACTTTCTTGACATTCAAGCACAAACGTTTTTAATTTTGATGAAGTCCAATCTGTCTATTCTATTTTTTATTTGGTGGCATATTTAAAAAATCATTGGCTAGTCCAAGGTAAAAAACCTTATACTCACATTTTCCTCTAAGAGTTTTATAGTTTAAGCTTTTACATTTAGTTCTTTGGTTCATTTTGAGTTAATTTTTGTACATGGTGTGAGGTAGAGGGTACAAATTCACTCTTTTGCATATGGATTGTCGTCCCAGCATCATTTGTTGAAAAGACTATTCGTTTCCTCACTGAGTTGTTTTAGTACCCTTGTTGAAATCAAATGACTATAAATATAAGGGTTTATTTCTGGACTGTCAACTTGATTCCATTAATCTGTATTGCTGTCTTTATGCCAGTACTATACTGTGTTCATTATTGTAGCTTTGTAGTAGTTTTGAAATAAAAAATTGTGTGTCCTCCAACTTTGATCTTTTTCAAGATTGTTTTCACTATTCTGAATCCCTTGCTATTCCATGTGAACTTCAGGATCAAAAGAAAAGCTGCTGGTATTTTGACAGGGATTGCACTGTATATCTATATATCAACTTGGGGTATACTGCCATCTTAACAATATTAAGTTTTCTAATCTGTGACTATGTCTTTGCATTTATTTAGGTCTAATTTTTTTTCAAATTTTTTAGTAATTAAAAAATTATTTCTAAGTATTTTATTTGTTTGATGTGATTGAAAAATGGAATTATTTTCTTAATCGTATTTTCTGACTATTTGCTGGTGTACCTAGGTACAATTGATATTTGTATATTGATCTGCTATTTTGCAACTTCAGTGAATAAATTTATTTTTCAGTTTTAATGGTTAATGGTTTTAATAAAGGCTTGGGATTTCCTATGTACAAGATTCTCTCATCTACAAACAGAGGTAGTTTTACTTCTTCCTTTCCAGTCTGGATGGCTTTTCTCGTTTTCTTTTTTTTTTCTTTTTGCTTAATTGCACTGATTAGACGCTCCAGCATGATGTTGAATAGAAGTGAAAAGAGCAGGTACTTGTCTTGTTCCTGATCTTAGGGGAAAGCTTTAAAATTTCACCATTAAGTATGATGTTAGCTGTGGTGTTTTCAGATGCTCTTTAACAGATTGAGGAAGTTGCCTTCTATTCTTTGTTGAATGTTTTTTATCAGAAATATTGAGATGATCATATGATTTTTTAACTTTATTCTATTAATGTGGTGTAGTGCACTGCTTGATTTTTGTATGTTAAACCAACCCTGAATTCTTAGGATAAGTTCCACTTGGTCATGGTGTATAATCCTTTTATATGCTGTTAGATATGGCTTGCAAATGCACAAATATGCAGCTATTATTTTACTGAGGATTTTTATGACTATATTCACAAGGGATATTGTTCAGTAGTTTGGTTTTGTCTTTTTCCTTGTGATGCCTTTGTCTGGTTTTGGTAGTAGGGTAACACTAGCCTCATAGAATTAGTCAGGAAGTTTTCCCTCCTCTTCCATTTTTTTTTAGAAGTTTGGAAAGGACTTTAGTAATGTAACTAAGGCCAAGAAAATGAGAGACTGTTTTGTGCTGACTAATTCTACCCTTCTGGTTTATAAGAATACAAAATATTACATACAAAGATAGACTATTATGAATAAGATACTAAATATTTAAAAGACAAAAATTAAGCCAACAAGTTTTGTCCCAGATTAAGTTTACCCCCTCCTAAAATCCCTAGAGATAGTTTACTTAAGCTATATCACAAATTTATTTTTATATCAATGATTACTGTATTTGTGAAAATGCAAATATAGCATACTCTTTGAAAAGCATTCAAGAAGCACAGCAACACATTAATATGAAAATAAAAAGAAATAAAAATACTACCATCCAGAAATAATCATCAGAAATATTTGGTGAACACCATGTCAGACCATGCTCTATATCACAGTTACTTAACTCCATATTTAAATGTATTCATTGTTTACCACCAGTCTTCTTACTTTACCTTCTCTATACTTAAATCTCATGGATATACGGATTTTTTTAAGTAGTTTTGTGCTAGGACTCCTGGGCACTGTGATTCCTGAGTTCCTTTCTGCTTAGGGATGTTCATATGCTTCCTTATATGTGTAGTATTCTTGTCTCACATATTAACTTTCTAGAGATTGTTCTATTATTTTCTGGCATGAATATTGCTATGGAAGAGTTAAAGGATAATCCAATTTCCTCCCTTATAGATGACCTTCTTTTTCTGTGTTGATGCTTGAAGAACATTCTTCTTTTATTTTGTTTTATTTTTTTAAATAAATTTATTTATTTATTGGCTGTTTTGGGTCTTTGTTGCTGCACACGGGCTTTCTCTAGTTGTGGCGAGTAGGGGCTACACTTCATTGTGGTGCGCAGGCTTCTCATTGCCGTGGCTTCTCTTGTTGCGGAGCACAGGCTCTAGGCACGTGGGCTTCAGTAGTTGTGGCACATGGGCTCAATAGTTGTGGCTCACATGTTCTAAAGCGCAGGCTTAATAGTTGTGGCACACAGGTTTAGTTGCTCTGCAGCATGTGGGATCTTCCTGGAGCAGAGATCGAACTTGTGTCCCCTGCATTGGCAGGTGGATTCTTAACCACTGCACGACCTAGGAAGCCCGAAGAACATTCTTTAATCCTTGAAATTCAACTTAATTTGACACGTTTCATCTCAGGGAGATCATTCTGGAATGATCAAAATCAGCCCTTTAATTTATAGATTCAGTTTCTTTTAATACTTATTTTTTTCTGCTGCATTTTTTGGTCACTTCTATTTAGGTCTTTTAAAAAAATTTTATTACAGTATAATTGATTTACAATGTTGTGTTACTTTCTGTTGTACAGCAAAGTGAATCAGCTATTCATTTACGTATATTCACTCTGCATTTTTAAGCTCACTCTTTTAGGGATAATAATTAGTCTTATCTTGGATAATGTTTGTCCTCTGTGATGACTAAGTTCTTTCACCTTTGTTTTTTTCTCTTATAAATGATTAACCAGACTTTGTTTTGTATTAGAAACCTCTTTTCAGTTGTGTCCTTTCTATTTCTTCCTATTTCATATTAATTTGTTAGAGAAAGGTAGTGTTATTTTGGTCCTTGAATTGTTTTCATAACTCTGCAATTTCTCTTTCCATCTCCTGTTGTCATTTTATCTGGTATTTGAGCTCTTGCTTTATTGAACTGAAATTCTTATTAAGTCTTCTTTAGGTGTACTTATGAACATTTTTATTCTGCAAAGTATTTAAATAGTACAGATGTTTCTTCTTTAATGTTCCACACTCATCTAAACTTTCACCATTTGAGTAGTTTGCAGGGAATGGAGAATGCTTAATGCAGGTCCTTATTTCTGTTATGTCTTAATCTTATCAGTTAGGATGCTTTTGCCTGCAAATAACTGAATCTGTAACTAACAATGTTAAACAATAAAGACATTTTGTTATCTCACATATCTAGTACCTAGAGGTAGTCAGCTCCAAGGTTATTTCTGCAGTTTAACTATGTCATTGAGGATATAAGCTCTTCCCACTTTTCTGTTCTGCCATACCTCAAAATCATAAGATGGCTGCCACAGCTCCAAGATTCAAGTTTATACACACCAGCATCCCAGGCAGCAAAGAAGGGGAAGGGACTAAAAGGGCCTTATCATTTTTTATCTCTCTTTTTTTCAGAAAGAAAAGTTTTCCTCAGAACCTCTCTTCCTTCCACCCCATCCCCTAAATAGACTTCTCCTTTCATTTTGCCAGAACTTGATCACATGCTCTTCCCCAAATAAGTCACTGAAAAAGGAGAACTAGATTGGCATGATTATCTAAGACAGTGATTCTCAACTGAGGGTGATTTTGACCTCCAGGGAACATTTGGCAATATCTGTGAACAGTTTTGTTTATTACAACTTCAAACCAAAAGCAAACCACAACCAGTATTGGCAAGGATAAAGGGGAGAACAGCAGTTGAGCATATGCGCTACCTACCTATACACCATTGTCTAGTGGGAGGAAACGCATTTTCAGCTAGAATACTAATGAATAGTTTATTTTTCTCACCAAAAGGATTGTTAAATTGTCCTTCCTTTGCCATACAAAGGATAAAATAGAACTCAGAGAGAATGTAGAGGTCCTAGATATGTAGAGAGAAATGCTTCAAAATCATGAAGTCAGAAAAAGAAAAATGCAATTGGGGTTTAACAAGTGAAAAATACTACTAAAGAGTATGAGAAGAATAAACCTATGAAAATAAACTAATCAAAACAGTCCTTAATGTGAACTTTATAAATATCAATAACTTTATGAATAAAAGTAAAAGTTAACTAAAACAGAGAATAAATTAGAAAAAAGGACATCTATGGTAGACAGAATAATAAGTCCTCAAAGACACTCATGTTCTAATCCCTGGAATCTGTAAATGTTACCTCACATGCAAAAGGGGTTTTTAAGATATGAATAAGTTGTCATGAAATAGGGAAATTATTTTTTGATTATCCTCTGAGGCCCAATGTAATTCACAAAAGTTCTTACAAAGGGAGACAGAAGGGTCAGAGTCAGAATAAGAAATGTGATAACAGAAGCAGAGTTGAAGTGAATGCAGATGGCCTCCTCAAACTGGAAAAGGCAAGGAAATGGGTTCTCCCCTGGAGCCTTCAGAAGGAATGTAGCCCTGCTGACATCCATTTGAGACTCGATCTCCAGAACAAAAAAAGATAATAAATTTAAGTTGTTTTAAGCCACTAAGTTTGGGATAATTTGTTACAGCAGCATTAGAGCATCCAAGTACAGGCTGACATAGAAAGAGAACAGCATGAGACAAAGCAAAGATCATCTACAGTCCTGTACAATGCAAAGACAAGAGGATTCAAGACTGGATCCATACAGAGGCAATACATAGCTAAACACTAATTAAGAGTTTTCATCATTTTTCATAGTAAGAAGGAAACTGGACATTTCTATGGCAATTCACTGTGTATTTGTTACAGTTTGATATATGTATTAGTTAAGGTTCTCCAGAGAAAGAGAACCAATAGGAGACTTTATGTATGTGAGGTGTGGCTGTGTGTGTGTGTGTGTGTGTGTGTGTGTGTGTGTTAAGGAATTGTCTCAAACAACTAGGAGGGCTGGCAAGTTTGAAATCTGTAGGGCTGGCTGGCAGCCTGCCAATTCAGGTTGCTGTTGCAGTATTGAGAATTCTATAGGGCAGCAGGCTACAAACTCAGGTAGTGCTTTATGTTGCAGTTGTGAGAATTCCTTCTTTAGACCTTGAACTGACTGAATGAGGCCCAATTACATTATGGAGGGTAATCTGTTTTATTCAAAGATTTAAATGTTAATCACAAGTTCAAAACAAAACAAACGAAAAACCCTTACAGAACATCTAGTCTGTTGTTTGACCAAACAACTGGGCACATAATCTCACTGACACATAAAATTAACCATCACAATGTACACATGTACATTTAACTCTATAGTAGAATACACTCATTAATTAACAACAAATCTCTTGTTGTGTTCATCAATCTGCCTTACTAGTGTTTAGATAAAGATTCTTAATCTGGAATCCATGGACCTCTAGAGGGTCTCTCATCTTCAGGTGGGGGGAGGAGGTTTCATGAGACATTCCAATTATATATAGCATTTTGAGTTGATGTGTGTTCATGCATTTTTCTGGGTGATGGGTCCATAGTTTTCACCATATTCTCAGAAGACTCTAGAAGGGTATGAGACTGGTCAAGAAAGGTCAAGGAGCCACTATAGACAGATATCTAAACTGAGTGGACTATCTTTGACATCAGAAGGCTGGGTTCTAATGTCTGAACAAGCAACACCTGTACCAACTGTCCTGGGAGTTACTCATTACACAAATAGAAAGTCCTCACCAACTGCAAATAACAGATTAAATATAAATCTTTGCTTTTCAATACAGTTTTCCATATTTTACTCTGATATGATACTACAAAGGCGGGCGGGGGGTGGGGGTGGGGTGGAACAGTCCCATAGTTCAGTCCCAAATGAGTCTTTCAGAAGCAATTTTTGGGTCATTATAGTTTGGGGGGGTCATTATAATTTTATGGATGAGCTAGGTAGCTAATACATGGCAGTAGAGTGAGCAGCAGTGAGAAGCCTTCCAATAAGAAAGAGAAATAAGAAATAAGAAAGAATGCTGCTCTTAAATCCTAAACTTATCAACTTAACACATATAAGAAGCCAGCAAAATGTCTCCTAAGCCCTCAGAACAGCTATGTAGCTAAAGTGAAAGAATCAATTAATAGAGGAAACTAGTATTTTAAAGCAGTTCAGATTACACATGGGCTGCATAGGGGAATTTATAAGGTGATGGAAATATTCTGTATGATACTATAGTTGTAGACAGATGACTTATGCCTTTGTCATAACCCATAGAATTATGCATCACAAATAGTGAACTTCTGCATGCAAATTTTAAAAATATCAACCAGGATGTCCAGGGATCCCAGGATGGAATGCAGACAATAACTAATGAACCTAATTGTAATACAAATGTATAATATAACTTGACTGAAGGAAGCAGGGAAAACAGGAGCTGACTTAAATAACTTTGGAAAAACATGTTTTGACTGGATATTTTAAGGCTAAAAACAAAAAGGACTAGTTGATATGAATTAGCATTTCTGAAACTGCTTTATATACATACTAGGGTAGAAGAATTAAATAAGTTGTAGATAATAGGAGCCAGGTTTCTGTCAGAGAATAAAGTTAAAAAATTTAAGGAGAAAAGGCTAGAATTAATACTGTAGTGCTGTGTTAGAGCTGGGGATGTATGAACTCAAGTTTATCTTAAGATATATGCAGATAGATACAGAAGCATATATATGTGTGTTTACATGGGTATGTGTACACACACACACACACACACACACACACACATTTGCTAACTCTGCTCACTGAGTGGGCTGAGAAAAAGTGGCAACTCAGTAGCAATGAGCACACCCAGGACCCAAATCTTGGTTTCTAAATATAATTCTCCGATAAAAGGACACAGAAGGTAATCTGAAATAGCTCTCAAAGATAGAAAAATGTGGCCAAAGCTGGAACTATTTGAGCAACAAAATAATAGTAGCACTCTATTATAACCCAAAGAATAAAATAAATATCCATGAACTTATAGTGATATAAATAATTGAATAAATAAGTAGATAGATAAGCACTGAAGAAAGAACAAATCTTTCTTACAGAAGAATTCAAAACAATATTTGTAGATACTTCCTCCTCTAGGAGATAGAGATAATTCTCCTCTCTTTGAGAGTGGGCTGGATTTAGTGACTTGCTTCCAAATAACAGAGTATGGGAAAGAAAAATAGTAACTTTACAGTGGAGAAAATTGGCAGGTACTACCTTAACCAAGCAGATAAGGTTAACATCATCAGTGATAAATCATTGGGATATTATATACCCCCTGGTATGCGATGTGAAGAAAAGGCACTTCACCTTTGTGGTAATTTCCCCCAAAACTCATAACTCTCATGAATCACAAGAAAAACCCAAACTGAAGGACATTCTACAAAGTAGCTGACCAGTACCACTCAAACTGTCAAAGTCATAAAGAACAAGAGACTAAGAAACTGTTAAAGATTGGAGGGGATTAAGGAACCATGACGACTAAATGCAATATGGGATACCGGGTAGGTTCCTCAAATAGAAAAAGAACATTAGTGGAAAAACTGGTAAAATCCAAATAAAGTCCAAGGTTAATGGCATTATACCTATGTTAATTTCTTAGTTTTGACAACTGTACCATGTTTGTGTTAAGATGTTAACAGTAGGGGAAGCTGGGTGAAGGGTATATGGGAACTCTTGATACTACCCTTGTAACTTTTTAGTAAATCTAAAATTATTCCAAAAGTATAAGGTGATTCTGAAAAGCAAGTTCTGACAGAATGTCTGGTACAAGAAAAATGTTCTTCTGTGGGTCAAGAGTATTTCTCCAGGCCTGAGCTGGCTGAAATATGCCTCAGGTCTGATTGTATGCTTTGAGTGGAATTCCCTGCTTATCCAACAACTTTCAGATTGTTGATTCAGCCTACAAGGGACTGTGGTCCTGGGAAAGGAATGCAGTGAAGAGAGCACATGAGCATATTGTCACTAGAAAGATATATCCCCTAATTATTAATCAACCACCCAGTATTCAAACTAATTGCACCAACTCAGAAAATTTTGTTATGAATCTCTCACTGAGAACCTGTTCATTCTAGGGTCCAAAGTCTTTCTGGACTAGCAAGCCTCAAATTCAGACCTTACAGTCTGGTGGGCTCCCTCCTCAATTCCTCCCCACCCCCACCTCCAGCACCACTTTATCCATGTTGTTGTTCCAGCTCATTAGCCCTCCCAATAGTCAGCTCTCCCAGTGATACCTCCAGTAACACCACACTTGCTATACACAAGGTATTTCTGATATCTTGGCATCCCTTTTACTTTCTTGAATAACATGAATACCAGTTTAAAAAGTGAGATTCCCCCAGTTTCCCTGATGTTTTTATTAAGTAAAAGCTGTGGCTGTATCCTGGAAAAATTAGGGCACAACACCAATAAACAATGACTCTAGAATCCAGCCTCTACCAGGTTTTTACTGTGTTGAAAGAAAAGAACTTGATTCTCTCCCTCTTGTATAATGAATTTTTCTTTACTCTCTGTGTGCATTGCTTGTGCTTTTCCTTATCATTCTATGGTTGAAGGCCTGTGTAACCTGAATTGCCACTTTTCAGAGATGAAGAGAGACGTATTCATGTCAT
Organism: Hippopotamus amphibius kiboko; assembly: GCF_030028045.1. NCBI lineage: Eukaryota > Metazoa > Chordata > Mammalia > Artiodactyla > Hippopotamidae > Hippopotamus > Hippopotamus amphibius. The sequence goes on along the minus strand of NC_080194.1, from coordinate 30,816,057 downwards.
TTGTATTTCAAGTATGAGGTCATTCCCCTTTCTTACTTTTTATTCATTTTAAAACTCTGCCTTGAACTTCAAGTTCTTCTGGCCAACATGACTCTAACCTGGTTGTCAATAACTTTTTAGTAACTATTGTAACTGAGAGCTTTTCTTTACCACTCAAAGTTCACCAAACCCTATACTAAAAATGGAAATGTGTTAGTGAGTCAAGCAGAGGCACATAGAGCATCTTCTTGTGTGAGCCAAAATGAAAAGTAAAGTTGCTGAATATTTGTTTCCTCTTCATTATTCAAACTTTATTATATATAATTTTGTGTGTGTGATTACAACAGTAAATACACACTTAACTTTAAGAAATGGATACAGTGATTTTTGACTGAGAGAATTTTTGCCTTATTGCTACAGACAAGCCTGGACCTTGAAATGCCTGACTTCTGTGTATCTCTCTCCCAGAATTGGGTAAAGAGTGGGACACTTCCTTCCCTTTACATTGTGGATGAGCAGTCAACCCCTCCTCATTCTTCTCTCTGGGAGCTGATCCTTGCCAGGGTCCCAAGGCCTTGACTCAGTTTCCTCTTCATTCTGGTCCCCCTTTCCATCTTGTGCCCACTGTAGGAGAGGTGAAGGGGAAAGCAAGCAAGAAAGGGGGAAAAAAGCCCAGCCGGCTCTTGCCATGGTATTATGCAACACCATGTCCTCCTTCATCACCTCCTTCACCCCTTCCTAACTTTTATACTACTTTTATGGTCAAGAAAGGCTGACTGGACTAGGAAGTTCCCAGGTTGAGATTTTATGAGAAGGAGAAGGACTGAGAAAGGGCAAACTCCATCCCAACACATCTTCACACCCTTATTCTCCCACTCCCTGATGTAATGCCTCTCCCTTTTCCATAGAACTTTCTTTTAGGTTCTCTGTTGCACTAACTTCTTGCCTCATGTTTCAGCCTTTGGTCAGCCCTTGTCCTCCCTGTTCCTCAACCATCCCACTCCCTACACCAATGCCATGCTGTTCCTGCACCAGTGCCAGTGACATGGAAGGTCCTCTCTCATTGTCAGAGGGAAGAGAACAGCACCTCCAGGGAGTGGTCCTGAGGAGAGATTTGCTTCTAGCACCTCAAGATGGAATTCTGTCATTTACCTTGATAAACCTTAAGAATAAGCATACACTGCTATCTCTTGATTCATTTGTTTTATTAATGAATATCAATTAACTGCTTAGTCTTCCCATCATTTCAATATAATCACGTATTTCCAAGTGAAGATACTTAGTAGGTAAACTTCAGGGGAGAGGATAAGCCTGGATATTTAAATCTGGAAGTTGTCAGCGTCCATACGATATCATCTGACATACAGACTGAATAAAGGTACCAGCTTTAAAAGAAAAAAGAATGTCCCAAAAGTAATAAAGAATTAAATGAGGTATAAAAAAAAAAAAAAAGGTACCAGCTTCAATCCTTATGCTGAATTTTAGTAAAGCTCTTTTTCTTTTTCATTTCTGTATATATACATATTTTAAAAACACATCTATAGAAGTTCTCACATTTTTCTACCTACACATGCCTGGGGTGCTAGAGCCTTGCTTTGCAGAACAGTGCTCAGGGATACAGAAATCCAATGGCCAAGTTCTATGAAATGTTCATCTTCAATTTTACTGCAAACTGCCAAATTGCTTTTCAAAATGTAATGTGCTAATCTGCAAGCAATTTATGAAGGAGTTCCAGTTTCTTCACATCCCTTCTTAAACTTTATATTATCAGACTTCATACCTGCCAGTGTGTGGATTGACCTTTCCCCTCAGGGATCCGATTCCTGCTCTATCTCATCAGATGAGGAACTGCCACTCTCAACTTAGCACAAGAACTGTGACCATTTAATGTCCCTGAGAATAAAATTATTCCACAGAAATAAAACAAAAGTTTCATTAGTGGGCCAATAATTAAATGTGGACTTAATAGTTTGTTTTCTGATCCCTCATAAATATTTAAAACATAATCACATAAAATGTTAAGACATTGTCACCAGGAGCCCATTAAGCACTACTACCTACCTGACACATAAGTAAGCCTTCAATAAATGTTTTGTGAATGAACAGAAGGAAATGTCACTACATAGCCATGTACAAATACAACTGGGTGTCCCTCTTGATCCCTCTTTGTTGCTTCCCTGACATGAGTTACCAGGTTGCATCAGTTCTACCTCTGAGATATCTTTTGTGGCCCTGTATTCTTATGGATTCTCACTACCATTGCTCAAGTTATGGCCATCTAAATCTCCTTCCTTTCTCATTCTCCCACCCCCAAACTGAAAATGTGTCGGTTATTCTTTCATGTTTATGTGACATTCTACATGCTCATCTTCTGTCTGGAAAATACTCATCTGACAGCATTCTTACTTAGCCTTCGGGATTCAAGTCAGATATTACCTCCTTTGTGAAGATTTTCTTGACTCCTGGGCAGTTTCTCCTGTGCTCCTTCAGACATTCTAATGACTCTTCTCATTGGACTTACGTTCGATTGTGTTCATCTTTTTGGCCATCTTGACCAATGCTGTCAATAGAAATACGAGCCACATGTAATTTTTCTAGTAGTCACATTAAAAAATGTAAAGAGAAACAGATTAAAAGAATTTAAATATTTTAATTTAACCTGAAACATCCCAAATATTATAATTTCAACATGTAACTAATATAACATTTATTAATGAGGTATTTTGCCCCATTTTTTGGTACTAAGTCTTCAAAATTCTGTGTTTTTTATACTTATAGCATATTCCAATCCAGACCAGCCATATTTCAAGTGCTCAAGAGCCACATGTGGTTAATGGCTCCCCTACTAAAAGACTAGTGTGACATTCAAAAGGAATCATATCTTGTTACTTTTTGTATTCCCAGGAGTTCGACTTGTCAGAAATGCCTAACAAATGCTTGCCAAATAAATTAACGAATAAATGAACAATGATAAAAATAGCTAGTGCTGATCGCTTACCTTGTGAAAGGCACTGTGGTAAGCAATATACACAACTTCATTCCTTTCCCTGCCAGCAAATGCTTAGTTGGCATTTAATGGCTACTTAACAGTCGTTAATTAAGTAGCCTTGGGAAAGCCATTTAGTTTGTTAAGAACTCAGTTTTCCTATTTGTGAAAGACAGAGGGGATAGGAAAAGTGAGTCTTAGACCAGTTCTAAAATAGTGTGAATATAAATAAATCAGAGCATTTATGAAATTCACGAAAGCAATGAATGATCAGATAAATTTTAGGAGACAATGTTGCGCAGTGGAAGAGCACAGGCTTTGGAATTAGGCCTACCTGGTTAGAATTCCCAGCTATACTACTCAGTTATGTGCTCTTAGGCAATGAAATTAAATTTCCCAAACTTCCACTTCTTCGTCTGTAAAATGGAGACAATAATACCTACCTTGTTGTGGGGTTTGGAAATAAAATCTATAAAGTGTTTGACATATTAATATTATCTTCAAAAAATAGAAGACATTATTATTGGTTCTGAGAAGTCTGTCATTCTATCTTCTCCCCCTTAGGATTTAACAATCGTAGAGGTAAACCTGTGCTGGAAACTGTGATAAAATGCTTTAAAATGTTAACTCATTCAGCTTGATAGCATCCCTGTGAGGTAAGTGCTATTACTATTATTTCCATTTTACCCCCCAGGAAACTGAGGCATAGAGGGTGAATAACTTTCCCAGGGTCCCACAGATGGTAAGTGGTGGATTCTACACCCAGGTATTCAGTGCCAGAGTCAGGACTCTTAATCACTGCTCTGTTCCTCTCAAGCCAATCACTGACTAATTTACTAGAAAAAAACTTACAACTGGCTGCTCTAATAAATGTAACAGAGTGGTTAAGTGGCTTTTTTATGGACAAACTAATCTGTGCACTGTTCTCTGCTCTGGAGAATAAGTGATCAGGGACTGAGTCAAATATAAGTTTTATTTCCTTAAGAGTGATACATTTGTATACACTGACTATTTTACAGGCATAGGTGGGGTTTGCTGCCTGAGGTTCTTCCAGTTCAGGTCCTTTGTTTCAACTGTTTCTGGGAAGAGGCCTCTCCCTAGAAGCTCAAGGGTGAGCTGACACTGATCTGAGACTTTAGGTACAGTTCTTGAAAAGCACCACCCAAAGAACAGGACATAGGGGAGTCAGAATCTGTCATTTACACCTTGGACATGCTGTGATGTTAGAATACAGATCGTGAACTAGTGAGTCCCACTTCTGGGCATCTGCAGCAGTTCTGTTCTGACTCATGAACAAAGGGAGTAAATCCCTAAAAAAGAAAGAAAAAGAAAAGAAAAAGACAGGCACAAGAAAAGAATAATCTGCAGGTCTCAGGGTCCTACTGAGTTACTACTGCCCCCAAAGTGAGTCCCTGAAACAATGACAATGCCACCCACAAAGAAGGGCAAATGACCATCAAATCAGTTGTGGGAAGAAATTGGCCAGCAAGGTGGTTACTTCGTTTCACAGTGACACTTGGAAAAAAGACAGCAGGTGGTATTTAAAGAAATGTTACAAATATGTTTCTTTTCCTCCCAATACCTGTGAGTCAGGTAACACCACAACACTGTTATCCATAAACAGAGTCTAGAGGAGACACTTAAGAATGTAGGGAAGGCAAAATTTTACCTCTACGTTCTTAAGGGTTTTCAACTGGGCCTGAGAATTAAATAGAAATAAGACAGGAGAAATGCATACAAATTTCTATGTTTTATGTGACGTGGGAGCTCTGATAAGAAAATGAAGACCCAGAGAAATGGCAAAACCTACAGGCTTTTACATTAGGTTGAACAAAGAGAAGAAATTATGGGAAAGTAACTAAATTATATGGGGAGGCTAAGGGAAGATAAGAATTATTTTACCAAGTCTGTTTACACAGGATTCTCTCAGCTTCACTCCCCATTGAAGAATGCTTTTTTCTCCTGGTATAGGGAGGGTATCTTTCACATGGGAGATTTTACCTCCTGTTTTCAGGAAGAAATGGGGAGATTAGAAGACCCTTTTGGCATCCACTATTCTTTCAAGTGCCTTTAGTTCAAAATAACCCTCACGTCAAAGTAGCATATTCTGGGGTGGCATATTCTGCCACTTTTTATTCCTCATCTTTGAAACTTTCCTCCAAAGATTCACAGTCCAGAATCTGAGTTGGCAGATTATTCTGTTTCTCATCAAATTAGTCTCTTAGTCTTGAGAATAGGTAAGTTCATTTGAACAGTTGTGTCTTAATTCAGGAGACAGTGGTGCAGGTGAGAGCAGTAGTTCGTGGAAATTAGGTCTCTATATGACATGAACAATCAGGTATTTAACGAGGGCTTATTTTTTTAATGGAAACAAAAGTAAAACAAATATTAATCGTTGGAAATCTAGTTTCTGAGTCCAGAGGACAACCAGGTGAGAAGATTTCTAGATTTAAGCTTAGAAGCATCTTTAGATGGCAGAATGAGGATGGCAATTTGTAATTTGACAAATTTCCTGATTTGAAGTTTGAATGTCTCTGGTTATGGTATTGGGTATTCCAGTGAATTTTCCGAGTGGCCCACATAGCAGCAGGCATGCAGGTTGTTTATATATGACTTGTTGTGGTGATTTTTCTGAAGTTTATATCAAGCTTTAGCTTGCAGGGCTTGGGGAAAAGAGCAGTTTTAGTTCCTAGTGATTTCAAGTCAGAAGGGTGGGAGAAAACTTGGCAAGATAATTTGGAGAGTTGTAGCCATATATTTTAGGGAACTAGAAGAATTCAGGATCCAGGCTAGTTTACAAGTAAATAACGAAAACTCAAAGACAGTAAACACAGCTAGAATCTAATAATCATAAGAGTGCGTTATAGTTTTTCATTGAAACATAATTTTCTTTCTAGAGTCAACCGCATTTTTATTAAATATAATTACAGTAAGACTATTTTATTTGTAAAAATAAGTTTAGTCTTGTTAAACTTGGCCTGATTATTTACATAAGTACAGCAAGAATGATTTATCATATAGGTTCTTTTAAAGTCTGCTTTGTTAGAACTTTTAATAAGGAATCTTAGGTTGAAACTTTAAAACTCTTTCAAGGATAAGATGCCATATCAAGAATTCACGATCAGACTTTGCCTATAGCACCCATAGATTTGGGTGAATTCCTCTCTTCTTGAGGTACCCAACGTATCTTAAGGTTCTTAGGCCTGCCAGCAAGTGACCTTCCTTACTAAGCACTGACTTCATAAAGTCAACCTTAGTTTCTTAAATCTGTCTAGTTACATTTGAGTGTATGTACATTACTGTCAAATATGACATTACAATGTCTTGATAATATAATCAATGTTTCCAATTGTGTTCTGTTACAAAGAGAAGAGATTCTTATTGAATCTATGTAAATAACTATATTGCCATGAATAAGAACATTTTTAAAGAATTTCCAAATCCTCAAGGGATTAGGAAGAAAGAAAAAGATGAATGTTTTAATTTTTGTTTACAAAGGTATAATTGCTATAAGTTAATAGATAGCTTAAGAAAAAAGAAACGGGGTCTTCTTAAATTTGGAAAACCAGCAATGCTTTAAACAAGTGATAAAATTATAATTGTCCTCATTGGTTCATTCAGTCCCATATAATTACTTTTTGTTTGCTTGATCTTGAGTTAGCAGTTTTATGAATCAATCAGTTTCTGCATTAGAATTCTAGAAATAGTTATCCAGTTTAGTGGTACAATCTTAGAGTTATCAGAAACTTATATTCTAGAGTATTTGTCAGGGTCCTTTTCATAAATCTCCTTGAAGATGAAGCATTTCCCCCTGTAGATGATTGTAAAAGCTTTCCAAGAAGAATCAAGAATGAAATAACAACTGTCTGTGAATGACAAAAGACTTAAAAAAAGCCATGGTTAAAGATCTGGTGAGAGTTCACTATTCAAAAAATGATACAATTATCAGGGACATTTGGTTATTTCTGTGATATGCAATACTTTAAAATAATAATTGGGTTTATGACTGCTTATACAGATAATAAGGACACTGACAAATTTCTAGGAATTTTGTAAAATTTTTGAAATATTAGTTACAAATGCCCATACAAATATAACTAAAGAAAGTTAATCAGCACTTTTGACAATGTTTTCTATGTAATTTAACACATCAAATAAGCTAATTAGTTTAATCTCTCCCTCTCTCTTTTTTTAAGGAGAGAGAACAAATCTTTTGAGATCTTCCAGGGGCCATCTGGAAAGTCCCAATGTTAGCTCCAGGTCAAAAAGTCTTCATTTCGAATTTGATTGGGGGAAGTTTATCAAAATTGTCAAAAGGTTTAAAACACCTGATTAAGTAGTACCACAGGTCACTGAAAAACAGATAACTTAGTTATCTATCAAATTAAGGTGACAATTGAAAGATTTTAAAGGCAAATACAAAAAAATGACATAGTTGTAAAAAAAAGAACCCTCATTTTCTTTAATATTGAAGATATAGTTTTCATAAGTAGTCAAAGACCTGATAAAGACAATGTGAAGCATAGGAAATTATTTTGATAAGACAAAAAATCTTTGTTTCCTTGACAGATTACACAAAAGGTAAAGAAAAAAAACCTTTTATAATCTTTTATTAAAAGCAGACCAAATGGAGCATAACCTTTAAAAACTGTGTAAAATATTAAAAAAATTTTAAAAAGCAGACCAATAATCTAATAAACTTTGTCATGTTAACAGAGAGAAATTTAAACTCTAGTTTGTATCAGTACATTACTGCACTCATTTGAAAAAGTCTTATAAGTAAATGCATTTAATTTTAGCCAGCTTTGATCTTGCAACAAAAAATTTCTGTTCTACAAAACTTCTGTAATTTTCTATATCCATTTTGATTTTGTCCTATTCCTCTTCTCTTTCTCGTTCTGGAACATTTAGTCATTTTACTTTAGGACAAATTCACTCTTTTTTTTCTTCTTTTTTTTTTAAACAGAAACACATCCTACATTCCTTGTATGCTCTTCATATAAAAATATACCTATACTTTGCTTACAAAGTTGTTTTCCTTTGCTGGTATTGTTTTTAGTAGTTTTATTTTTATATATTGATTATACATTTTAACCATTAGTAACCTTTATTTTCCAGTGAAAATTAGAAAGCAGGCAATTGTAAACTGTCATATATTAGCATTCTTAGCAGATTTGCAAGTTTATGAATACAGTTATACCTCAAAGATATTGTAGGTTCTGTTTCAATGCAATAAAGTGAATATCACAATAAAGCAAGTCCACTAATTTTTTGATTTCTCAATGCACATAAAAGTTATGTTTACACTATACTGTAAAGTATGCAGTAGCAACATGTCTAAAAAAACAATGCACAATGCCTTAATTACGAATACTTTATTGCTAAAAAATTCCAACCACCACCTGAATCTTCAGCAAGTCATAAGCTTTTTGCTGGTGGAGGGTTTGAAATATTGTGAGAATTACCAAAATGTGACAAAGAAACACGAAGTGAGCAAATCCTGTTGGAAAAGTGGTGCTGATAATAAAGTATTATGAAAAAGAATGATATACTGTATTAAAATTTGCTATAGCTGGGAGACCATGTCAAAAAAGAAAAAGAGAAAAAAAAAGGAAAGTAGTGCTGAGGTACTGATAGACTTGTTCAATGTGAGGTTACCACAAACTTTCAACTTGCAAAAAACACAATATTGGGACTTCTCTGGCAGTCCAGGGGTTAAGACTAAATCTGCAGGGGGTGTGGGTTCAATCCCTGGTGGGGGAACTAGGATCCCACATACCATGGCAGCCAAAAAATAAAAAAAACAAAACACAAACCCCCTGCTCCCAAAATACAATATCTGTGAAGTGCAATAAAATGAGGTATATCTGCACATAATTATAAAAAATTATAATTTTTAGAGACATACGCTTTTTCACGTGTACAATTTTTTAATGTGGCAAAAAATATGAGTAGTAACAGACCCCCAAATATCTTTTTTCTCTTTGTAAAAATTAAGAAGCCAAAAGTAGATAAACTTATGTTTAGCAATTACTGTTTTAGTGTATTATCTCATTTAGAAATGATCTAGGTATTCAATGAATAGCCATGATTTAACTTATAACTTTAAGGCCTCAAGTTTCAAAAAAGATTTTGGAAGCCATTTTTAAGTAGACATGATATTTTGTTACGCTAATATTGTTAACGAAACAAAACTAGCATAATCTTATTTTTCTTGTAGATAAATCAGGCAAACATTTTTTAAAAAAATCACAGCAACGGGACTTCCCCGGTGGTCTAGTGGTTAAGAGACTGCGCTCCCAATGCAGGGGGTCCGGGTTCAATCCCTGGTCAGAGAATTATATCCTGCATGCCACAACCAAGAGCCCGCATGCCGCAACTAAAAGAGCACGCATGCCACAATGAAGACCAGGCAGAGCCAAATAAATAAATAAATATTTAAAAAAAAATTCACAGAAGCAAAGAACCTAAAAGTTAAAACATGACTTACTTCAACTTTTTTAATGTTGACATTAAAATGTTGACATACACCAAACTATTTTTATTATATGTCCTAATTTTAAATTGAGTTTAAAATTTTACAATCTTGAACATCTGGTAGAGATAATATAAACTCATTTGACTAGTAAACCCAAATAGAATAAGTTCTATGTCTTCATTACATTTAACGTTGACAACTCTGAAGACAAGACTTGCTTTTATTAAACCAACAAATTTAAACTAGCTTTTATTTCAGATTCTGTAAACCTGAAAAACATTTGGGTTAATTTCTATATTTCTGAGAGTTTTAGGACTACTTAATTCGTATAAGCATTTTTTTAAACCAATTAAATAGAACTCTTTTACAAAGTAATTTTGACAATATTACCCAGAGGTAGAAAAATATTACATATATACATAGACATACAGAGACATATACAAAAAGAGATCTTACAGTTTTCATTTTAAATCTTAGCCATGAGTTAGGTATAAATACAGAAACACAAAATTTACTAACTTATACAATACAAGAGTTACCTTTCTCTTATTAATTTTTTCCTTTCAAATTGACCTTCCCATAGGTAACCACAGGATATTTGTACAGGGTGAGAGCTCTCTAAAAACTCCTTTTAGATATAAAAGTCCAAATATTCAAGAGTATACCTATTTTAATTATAACTTAAAACCAATAAGACTTTTTATGGCTTAAAATCAATAAGCCTTTTATGGCTTAGCCACAGACATGAGAGGCATCTGCAAGCAAAGTAAAAAAGATGCAGCCCTCCCAAGATCCAGAAAGTTTACTCCGAGAGTTAAGCCTAAGAATGCAAAGAGCTTTGTTGTCACAGGTAGTAAGAATAGTATTTGTGAAACGGGTGTCACTTGTTTCCTCCAGAAACTTGAAATATCTCCAACTATAGACTAGCTGATTTGTGACATCAGGTGGGCAACATTAGGTTAAGCGTTTCCTAGCACTATGAAGACAACAAAGAAAAGACAACAAAGGCTCCTTATGGACTGGAATCTCTAATTAAGACAAACTTCACTGAGAGCTGACAAGGCTGGACAAAGAGAATGCTGCTTGTCATTTTGTGTCTTGATTTCCAGCCTGTTTGGCTGGTTACCTGACTTAAGCCAACATTTGTACCATCCGGTCTAGCTGGTGGAGACTAGACAGAATATTTTCACTGGCCAAAAGGCCAAGCTCTAAAGACACAAAAGGAGATGAACGGAGCATCTCATTTTATGATTTTCCTCCTTATAACAAACACCACTAAAGACAAAGACCAAAAAACCCCAAAGACTAGGAGGCTGTGGATTATAACCAATGGGTACCCAGAACCAAATACAAGAGTCACAACTCAAAAAACTAATTTTTACATGTGTTTCTCCTGCCAAGCTACATTTAGAAAGAGAAAAAGATAAGGACTTTCCTTATTCTTGCTTTGGTTGGGCAATGCAGGCAGAGATCTAAGGGAACTCTTGATGTGTAAGAGTTCTTACCTTCTGCTGGCTTTTTGTCAGATGTCCCAGGATCTCTCAGTGAAATCCCAACCTCAGCACCAGAAACTGTAGGGGAGGCAAAATTTTACCTCTATCTTAAGGTTTTTTGGCTGGGCCTGAGAATTAAATTGGCATAGAACAGATTAACAGAATTGTATACAAATTTATGTTAAATGAAGACTCAAAGAAATAGCAAAATCCTTCAGCTTTTATACTAGGTTGAACAAATAAAGGCAATTGTGAAAAAGTAACTAAATAATATGGGGAGGCTAAAGGAAGACACGAATTATTTTAACAAAATCTATGTATACAGGATACTCGGATTTATTTGCCATTGAAGAATGTATCTTTTCTTCTGGTATAAGAAGAGCATCCTTCACATGGGAGCTTTTATCTCCTATTTTCAGGAGGAAAGGGGGAAGCTTAGAAGGCTCTTCTTGTATCTGCTATTTCTTAAGTGCATTTAGCTCAAAATAAGCCTTATGCTAAAGCGGCATATTTTGGGGTGGCATATTCCACTACTCTTCAAAAACCAGAAAGTCAGTGGTCATGACACAAGAAATATTTTAGAAGAGTCAAGAACATAGCAGCTCCATTTTTGTTCCACCTAGATTAAAGCTGTTGAATAATTGACGGTCAGCTGATTTGCCTCCAAGGGAAAACCAAACTTATTTCATAGATCTCTAAAACTCTCAGAACAGATACTGGGCATTAAGTTTCATCTCCTTTTAGAGATAAGGAAATGAAGCCACATAAACCTGTGCATACTTGCTCAGACCAACAACTGATATACTAGCAGAAATGTTAGAAACTTGGTAGAATTTTTTGGTTTTTAGGCTTTAAAAATATTTTAAGCAGACCAATTCCAGATGTCATAACTGAATAAAGGGCAAGGTAGAGATCACCAAATGAATTGCAGAGAGTAACTGTGCTCACTAGAAATTTGGCTCTCTTGAGAAAAGCTGCCTGAAACTCTTTCTATGCTGTGCTCAGTCTATGCTATGAAAGTGAGCATCTCTGATGCATTCTAGATAGCTGTAATGGGTTCTTCATAGCAACTACAGAGTTACATTCCCTTTAGTTTTGTCAAAAGAGGTAGTTCTTTTAAAACTAAAGAAAGAAGAACAAATAAAACCCAAAGTTAGTAGAAGGAGAGAAATCATAAAGATCAGAGCAGAAATAAATGAAATAGAAACAAACAAAAAACAATAGCAAAAATCAATAAAACTAAAATCTGGTTCTTTGAGAAGATAAATAAAATTGATAAACCTTTAGCAAGACTCATCAAGAAAAACAGCGAGAGGACTCAAATCAATAAAATTAGAAATGAAACAGGAGAAGTTACAATGGACACCACAGAAATAAAAAGCACCATAAGAGACTACTACAAGCAACTATATGCCAATAAAATGGACAACCTGGAAGAAAAGGACAGATTCTTAGAAAGGTATAAACTTCCAAGACTGAATCAGGAAGAAATGGAAAATAGGAACAGACCAATCATAAGTAATGAAATTGAAACTGTGATTAAAAATCTTCCAACAAACAAAAGTCCAGGACCAGATGGATTCACAGGTGAATTTTATCAAACATTGAGAGAAGAGCTAACACCCATCCTTCTCAAACTCTTCCAAAAAATTGCAGAGGAAGGAACACTCCCAAACTCTTTCTATGAGGCCACCATCACCCTGATACCAAAACCAGGCAAAGATGTCACAAAAAAAGAAAATTACAGACCAATATCACTGATGAATTTAGATGCAAAGATCCTCAACAAAATACTAGTCAACAGTATCCAAAAACACATTAAAAGGATCATACACCATGATCAAGTTGGGGTTTATCCCTGGAATGCGAGGATTCTTCAATATATGCAAATCAATCAATGTGATACACCATATTAACAAACTGAAGGATAAAAACCACATGATCATCTCAATAGATGCAAAAAAGCTTTTGACAAAATTCAACACCCATTTATGATAAAAACTCTCCAGAAAGTGGGCATAGAGGGAACATACCTCAACATAATAAAGGCCATATATGACAAACCCACAGCAAACATCATTCTCAATGGTGAAAAACTGAAAGATCAGGAACAAGACAAGGATGTCCACTCTCGCCACTACTATTCAACATAGTTTTGGAAGTCCTTGCCACAGCAATCAGAGAAGAAAAAGAAATAAAAGGAATCCAAATTGGAAAAGAAGTAAAACTGTCACTGTTTTCAGATGACATGATACTATACATAGAAAATCCTAAAGATGCCACCAGAAAACTACTTGAGCTAACCAGTGCATTCAGTAAAGTTGCAGGATACAAAATTAACACACAGAAATCTCTTGCATTTCTATACACCAGCAATGAAAGATCAGAAAGAGAAATTAAGGAAACTATCCCATTCACCATTGCAACAACAACAAAAAGAATAAAATACCTAGGAATAAACCTAACTAAGGAGGTAAAAGACTTGTACTCAGAAAACTATAAGACACTAATGAATGAAGTCAAAGACAATGGACAAACAGATGGATAGATATACTATGTCTTAGATTAGAAGAATCAACATTGTGAAAATGACTAGACTACCCAAAGCAATCTACAGATTCAATGTAATCCCTATCAAATTACCAATGGCAGTTTTTACAGAACTAGAACAAAAGATCCTAAAATTTGTATGGAGACACAAAAGACCCCGAATAGCCAAAGCAATCTTGAGGGGAAAAAATGGAGCTGGAGGAATCAGACTCCCTGACTTCAGACTATACTACATAGCTACAGTAATCAAGACGATGTGGTGCTGGCACAAAAACAGAAATATAGATCAATGGAACAGGATAGAAAGCCCAGAGATAAACTATGGTCAACTAATCTATGACAAAGGAGGCAAGGATATACAATGGAGAAAAGGCAGCCTCTTCAATAAGTGGTGCTGGGAAAATTGGACAGCAACATGTAAAAGAATGAAATTAGAACATGCTCTAACACCATACACAAAAATAAATTCAAAATGGATTAAAGACCTAAATGTAAGGCCAGACACTATAAAACTCCTAAAGGGAAACACAGAAAGAACACTCTTTGATGTAAATAACAGCAAGATCTTTTTTGATCCACCCCCTAGAGTAACGGAAATAAAAACAAAAAGAAATAAGTGGGACCTAATGAAACTTCAAAGCTTCTGCACAGCAAAGGAAACTATAAGTAAGACGAAAAGACAACCCTCAGAATGGGATAAAATATTTGCAAATGAATCAACAGACAAAGGATTAATCTCCAAAATATGTAAACAGTTCATGCAGCTCAACATAAAAGACAAACAAACAACCCAATCAAAAAATGGGCAGAAGACCTAAATAGGCATTTCTCCAAAGAAGACATACGGATGGCCAAGAGGCACATGAAAAGCTGCTCAACATCACTAATTATTAGAGAAATGCAAAACAAAACTACAGTGAGGTATCACCTCACACCAGTTAGAATGGGCATCATCAGAAAATCTACAAACAGCAAATGCTGCAGAGGGTGTGGAGAAAAAGGAACACTCTTGCACTGTTGGTGGGAATGTAAATTGATACAGCCACTATGGAGAACAGTATGGAGGTTTCTTGAAAAACTAAAAATTGAGTTACCATATGACCCAGCAATCCCACTACTGGGCATATATCCAGAGAACACCATAATTCAAAAAGACACATGCACTTCAATGTTCATTGCAGCACTAGTTACAACAGCCAGGACATGGAAGCAACCTAAATGTCCATCAACAGATGAATGGATAAAGATGTGGTACATATATACAATGGAATATTACTCAGCTATAAAAAGGAATGAAATTGGGACATTTGTAGAGACATGGATGGACCTAGAGACTGTCATACAGACTGAAGTGAGTCAGAAAGAGAAAAACAAATATCATATGTTAACATATATATGCAGACTATAGAAAAATGGTACAAATCAACCAGTTTGCAAGGCAGAAATAGAGACACAGATGTAGAGAACAAACATATGGATACCAAATGGGCAAAGTGGGGGTGAGGGGGAGCAGGTGGGCAGTTGGGGTGGGATGAATTGGGAGATTGGAATTGCCATATATACATTACTAATAAGAAAAAAAATATCAAATTGTACACTTCAAACATATCCAGTTTATTGTATGTCAATTGTATCTCAATAGAAGTTCTTAAAGAAAAAAGAAAAAGAAGTACTTTTAAATAGTTCACACTCTCCTTTGTCATGAAATCTGTAAAGATAAAACATGGTGAAAAAAATTATTAACTCCATGGGTTCCTTGAGAGACATACATAAGATTCTGTGCTACTCATTGTGGGAAATAAAAAGCTGTATAAGGACAAGGCAAAATGACCAGATCTTGTTTTTGGAGGAGGCAAATGTAGCATAGTAGAAAAATTATGGAATTTGCCATCAAATAGACCTAGATTTCAATCCCACTTCTGCCACCTAACAGCTGTGTGACTTTGGGCAAATTACTTGTCTCAGTGAGCCTCAATTTTTTCTTCTACAAAATTCAGATGAATAGATGAATAGGGTTGCATAGGGTTGTTGTAAAGGTGGAGTGAAGAACCTCAACAGAACTGTTTAATGAGACATTGATAGAACAGTATGAGTTACAAAATGACACAGGCCACGAGAAAAAGTATTTTCTCAGAGCATGGAGAGGTACTATTTGCATAAAAATTTAATGCTTGACCTTAGTTGTCTTCTGTTTTCAAAGAAGTTATGAAAGTCTGAGGGAATGCATACATAGCTATAACAACTTTATGAGTGGCATATGTGTTTTTTGGTGTCTATTTCTATGTATTTTCTCAGTAATATATGGTATCCTTAGGCTGTAAATTATAATAATACATTTTTGGCTTGGTGTAATTTACCTTCATTTACAGAATTGTGTTTCTGTAGCAAGAATCAAAAGTATATACAGGTGTTTCACATGTGAATAAAATTACAATGTACAGATTCCAATATATGGCAGCACAATTTTCAGGGCTCTTGTTGAAAAGAGATAGGAAAAGCATTTGAATAAATGATTACTTTTTTTTTTTTTGGGTATTACTCTAAGTGTTAGACTCTGGGAAAAATCCTTCATTACCTTTTGTGAAGACTGTTAGTCACTTTTTATACCTATATGACTTGGAATTAACTTAAGAATGATGGTGCTCTATGAGGGACACAAATCATACAACATGCTCTCTCCATGAGACTGTACCATCTTGGATAGCAAACTGCTGTTTTAATTTTAAGTTCTCTCACAGAAAGCATGCTGCCCATCTGTGGGGGTCTCTGCTGGAGGGATATGTTACATACACATTGACTTGAATCAAATGAATGACTTTAAGATTGCAACCTAAAGTTATTTTTGAAAATCATATGTACTCATTAAGCCATTACTTAATTTCTTCACATGTTTTTCTCAGAACTATTAATTTATGTATTTATATATAGCTACTATATTGTTATATTTACATATAACTATTTTAAAAAATCACGATATTTGCACAAAAATTAAAAAATTTGTAATGAAAGTACTCTCCAGAAGTAGTACCTAATTGCCTATGGTATGGTGATAAACGTTAACATTGGTTAACTCAGCTCTGTGTCTTCTAAGAAGATGCCCCTAAATTCCCTAAGCTGGGTTAGATCCTTTTTATATGTGTTCTCTCATCCTCCATTTTACTGGAATTATCTGTTTTTGTCTGTCTCCCTAGGCTCTGTGGAAAATACCATCTTACCTAACTTTATGTGCCTAGTTCAGGGAGAAGTACTTTAAACAAAGATATTTACCTGAACTGAACAACTTAATGACCGAATTTACAAACATGAATTCTGTAATCTTTAACTGTTTTGCTGCTGATGCCGTTTCACAGGCTAGAATTTAGCCCAGAGTTCTTGTGTTTGTTTTGGGAAGAGTATTTTATTAACCTGTAGCCAAGAAGTGTTTCATCTGACCCTGGATATTTCAGAATTCTGCTAATGGACCGGGTTTTAAACACACACACACATCTTGCCTAACCTAGGGAAATGAGTCATCCCTAAGGGTAGGCAGCTGTGTTAGTTTTGTGTTCTGTGCCCTTCTCCAGGTATGACTGTACAGTCAGTCTTGGTATCCATGGGTTCCACATCTGTGGATTCAACCAACTGTGGACTGTAATTTGCAGGAAAAAAAATTCTTGGGAAGTTCCAAAAAGCAAAAGTTTGAATTTGCTGTTTGTCGGCAACTATTTATGCAGCATTTACATTGTAGTTAAAACTACTTACATAGCATTCACATTGTATTAGGTATTATAAGTAACCTAGAGGCGATTTAAAGAATATGGGAGGATGTGCACATTGGCTCTGTTAGCAGTGGTTAACTTAATTCTGCATCTTTTAAGAAGATGCCCCTAAATTCCCTAGGCTGGGTAAAAACCTGTTTATATGTGTTCCCTCACCCTGCATTATACTGGAATTATCTGTTTATGTCTGTCTCGTTATATCCTATGCTGTGTGGAAAATTCTACCTCACCTAATTTTACATGCCAAGTTCAGGAACAAAGATACTTCACCATCTTACATAAGGAACCTGAATATCTGGATTTTGGTACTGGGGGCGGGGCGGGGGGGGGAGTGCGGAGGAGGGGTGTGTCTTGCAACCAAGTCCACACAGATACCAAGGGATGACTGTACTTGGTGCTGTACTCGGAGCTCCTCCAAGGCAGAAGCCATGGAATTCAATGAAAGTGTCCTGAGTTCATAACTTAGGTGGGCCACAAAGTAGGCAGCTCAGTAAGCTTTAGCAGTTTCCAACTGGGTGCAGTACCATGGGTACTTTTGTTCTAAGAGTGTCAGGCACTGAATCAAGCTCTAAATCCTCAAAGAAAAGTCATTCTGAACCATCTTAGATCATCCTTAAAGCACCAACCTGTGACTGTTATTTACCATGCCAGGAGCTTTCATTCATTTTAAATTCTCACAATCCCTTTTTCTTTTTCTTCCTATGGTTTCTAGTTTTTGAATGATAGCTAAATCCTAGTGGGATTGTTTATACTGAGGGTGTCCCATGGAACCTAAGGTTATGGCAATATTATTAGAGTTTTTCTCACAGTCCTTTTATCACTTAAAAAAATTGAGATATACATAAAGTGCGTTGAGTGCGCTAATCTTAAGTGTAACTCTCGGTGAATTTTAACCTGGGCATACACCACCTCAGGAACCACCACCCTGATGGAGAAGGAACTACCACCCAGATGGAGAGACAGAAAACTCCCAGCTCCCACGAGGTTCCCTTGTGCCCTTTCCATTTCCCCTCCTCCCCCCGCGAGATAACCATTATTCTAATTTCTCTCACCATGGATAAGTTTTGTATGGAATTACTCTGGGAGAAGTGTTAAGTGGAAGTATTTGGCCCACAGTCCCGCGGGTCTGGACGAGACGCACGCTCGGCTCCCTCTCCCTAGGGCACCCCGGGGAGGCTCCAGGGGACCACAAAGCCACCGCTCCGCTCTCACCGACCCGAACCAGCCCCGCCAAGAGGCGCGCCAGGCCTCACGTAGACAGTGCAGGAGCACGCCACAATGGCTACCCGCGGTCTCCCGCGCCCGCCTCGCCGCATCCTCCCAACCTTTCCAGCGGGCGCCACTCCCAAGGCGACGCGCAGCCCGGGCGTGGCCCTGGGCGCGACCCGCCGGAACGCGAGCTGCCGGCGGGGGGCGCGCCTGAGCCCGGGATGTGGGACGCGCTCCCATTGGCTGAACTTTCCCCGTGGGCTGGCCGGCCGCAGAGCCCACCTC
Organism: Hippopotamus amphibius kiboko; assembly: GCF_030028045.1. Taxonomy (NCBI): domain Eukaryota; kingdom Metazoa; phylum Chordata; class Mammalia; order Artiodactyla; family Hippopotamidae; genus Hippopotamus; species Hippopotamus amphibius. The sequence goes on along the minus strand of NC_080194.1, from coordinate 30,797,319 downwards.
CCGGCCCTCTCTCCGCCCTCCCATTGGCCATTTGTGTCCCACCCGCGCCCGCTCCCGTCCCCTTCCCGCCCGGATGGAAACGGGGTTGAGGGGGTGGGAGGCAGGAGCCTGGAGGAGGGTGAGCGGTCCTCCTGGTAAGGGGGCGCGAGAGAGCCAATCAGGACAAGACGTGGAAAAGAGGCGCCGCGTCAGCCAGTCACATTCCGAGGTCCGGGTCGGGGCCGGCTGACGCGAGTACCGGCCGCAGCCAATGGGCGTGCCGCTACCCGTCCGCTCTTCAGCAGCCTGTCGGGGGCGGTGGAGTAGCGAGTGAGGGGAGCGCGACGGCGACGGCGGCGGAGCCCTCGCTGGACGGCCAGGAGGAAAGCGAGGCCCGAGCCTCTGCGTCTAGGTGAGAGGCGGGCACGCCGGGCGACAGAGGCGGGCTGCAGGCCCCTCCTCGCCTGGCCCGGGACGCGGCTCTGGGAGCAGGGGAGGCAGGCCTGGCCCAGGCGGGGCGACACCCGCCGCCCCGCCCCCGCCCCCACCCTCGGCTGCCCAGAGCTCGGGGTGCCCGCTTCAGGCGAATGGTCTCTGCGTGGCTTGGCGGAGCCACCGCCCTCTGGAGGGCCTGGGACCGAGAGCGGGGCCGTAGGGAGGGGCCTGGTTTGCAGACGCGGAGCCGGGGGGCGCCGCCTGGGGCGGGGAGGCCGCATAGAGGTGGCGAAGGTGGGGCGGGGTAGCTAACGGAGGAGCAGGTTTTTGCGCTCGAGGGTGGCAGTGAAAGGAGGCCTGTAACGGGAGGATTTCTGGGTCTGTGAACGAAGAAAGTAATGGGAATAGGGTGATGCTCAGAAAAGGGTTCCCGGGAGAAGGTGCAGAGCCGGGGCGTGTGATGGGTCTCTTGGAAGTAGGCATTGCCAGAGACTGGGGGAAATCAGCTGGGAGTGAAGGGAGGACAGGCTTGGGACACGTGGATCTGGAGTAAGAGGCACTCATTAAAGCCGGAAGGTGACTGAGAGGCGAAGGTTTGAGATGAGGTGTGGATGGAGGCAGTTTGGCTAGAAGGCGTTAGGTGGCCAGTTAAGAGAAAGTGTACAAGGAGGGAACCAGCTAGGTTTGTGTTTGATAGCTGAAGAGTGTGGATCTTTTATGAGTAAGTCAGCAAGAATAATTGTCCGTTTTGTCAGATAGTAGTCAGCCAGACAGGTTCATAGGTTCATTCACTGCTCATCGTCGGCTAAACGCTCACACTTGTTGACTCTCGCCGCTGAGGTTGATTGCTCTCGCTCCCCAACTCTCCTCCCACCCCTGTTGACAGTTCATCTCATTGTTTTGCCTCAGCAGCGCAGGAACTCATCTTAGAAGCAATGGCACAACTGTTGTTTGCTTTTGATTGGATGGCAGTGAGGAATTGCTTAATTCTTACATTAAAAAAAGTAGAATGTGTTGGTTTAAAAACAACATCAAAGGATACTTTCAGAAAATCTGCCCTATGGGGGAAGTTTCTCAACTGTCATGTGTAAATATAGCATAAAAATGATGCAGAATCTCTTGCACAAGTAAGAATGAACACAAGTACAGTCCTGTTACTCTATAAGAGTCAAGCATTTTGATGTGGAATTTGATTATGTATCATGCTTGTTGGGAAATTTTTCAGCCTTGGGGAGAGTTTTGTAGCTAACTAGGTTCAAAGTTGTTTTCACTTAGAGGAAAGAAAAACATGGTATCACTGCTGCTACCTTAACTGTTTAAAGCTTTGGAAGTTTTATATGTGGGGTGTGGGCAGAGAGAGGTTGGGGGCAGAGGAAAGGTAGTAGAAAAGAGAATGGTCTATTACTACAAGGGTGAGTCAAAAATTTTATCCGCACTCCAGCTATATTAAAACTTATGTAAATTCTACAGCCGGAGTGCAGATAATTTTCACCCGCGTACATTTCCACTGAATTTAAACAGGAGAAGGTGATACCACCTAGGTATGATTTCTGCTTGAGGATAGGACAAAAGGATTGTGAAGCGTTAAGTACTTCTTTACCAACATAAAATGGTATAGTGTTTAAGGACAAAAACCAAAGAGGGCATTTGTTGTATAGGATGTTTCCTTATTAACCAAACCAACAAAGCATTATAGTAATGGACCGTTCTTTACGATGTAGAAATAGTTTTGTGGAAGTAATTTATTTCTTGGTAATGCTGTTCACTGATCACATTTTACTCTTAGTATAACAGAGTACCTAAGTGCTGAGGTGCTGAGGCAACTTGGAGCATAGAAGTGATCTGAGTAGTGTGCAGTTAATCAGGGAAAATTTCCTGAAAGAGGTGAGTGTTGAGCTATCTTTTGAACCAGCAGTTGGAACATGGGTTATTGCAAGACAAAAGGATGACGTTCTAGTAGTATGGACATGTTATAAGCAACTATGGACAAGAGTGACAAATTAAAAATGGTTTTTAAGGAGGATTGAAGATTTGAATGAAGATTTAAAGGTGCAGAAGTCAACTAAGTCTGTTGTTATAGCTTAGTTGAGAAATGTTGATTTTGTATAGTGGCTAGGAGAGAAAAACTAGAATAGTTGATGATGGATTGGAGGTAGTAGTAAAGAAAAGAGTACAAAAGTTTTTTTTTGATAGTTATGATAAGAGGAATATGGTGAAAGTAAGTTGTTGAGAGGTAGATTTGGTGTTCAACCATATATAATAATAAATATTTTGATTATGTTGATAATAATAGCAGAATTTATTGCGTGTTACTTTGTGCCAGAAACTGTTTTGAGCTTTTCAAGCATCATCTTCCTTTGATTATCCGTACTTTATAGATGAGAGAACTGAGGTTCAGAGAGATTTAATTTAACCAAGGTCACATAGCTAGTAAGTGGCAGATCACGGTTGGCAAAGTCAATAAGTAAATGTGAATTGAGCATCTGCTTCATGCCAGGCACTGTGTTACTGAGTGCTGGAGATTCAAAGTTCACATGCAAATTCAAGATCAGGCCTGAAGAAAGAGAAAAAGATTAGTTGGAGAGACTTTTGTAGCCACTAAAGAGTATACTGTTTAGGGAAACTTAGGATAGAGTTTTAAGAAAGAGGAAGTGATCAGCAGTAAAATATGTAACTAAGAGACTCGGAGGAACAAAGGTTGAGAAGAAACCATTGAGTTAAGTAAGGAAAAACGTAGTTTGAGTTTAGTCTCAAGAAAGCCAAAGTAAAGGTATTAACGTACAGGCTGGTAGTTAATTGTGTTTAGTGACAAGTGCTCTATACAAATTTAAAGTTTGGTATTATTACAATTATGTCAGATTCATAGGAAAGATGTTGGTATGTCCCTTTGTAATATTTTAATTATTGGCTGGTAAGATTATGGGTAGTTTAAAAATGCTGGTACTTTTTGTATTTGTCCAAGTTTAAAAAAATGAGTGTTGTTATTTTCATAATTAGTGGGGAAAAATTATTCAACTAAAGTGAACTAATAGTGAGGGAACATGTGTCTAGTCTGCACTGTGTTTAGGGTAGGAGAGAAGATGATCTTATTTCAGTGTCCACTGCAGACTACTTTGGTAGGCACAATCCCATTTTGGCAATGACTTGTTATTGTTGGAAACAACCTGAAACTGTTCATTTGCTTAATCTGAGGGATCAGGTTACTAAAAAGCACCCTAAATCATGGAGATATGTTCTTGGCTTTTTCTGAATATTGTTCAGTGAATGAATTTAAGGTTAAAAAAAACAAACCAGTCTTACATTGAGTCACTTTAACCGTGTCTTTTTGGCCTTATACCCTTCCCTCCTCCCACATGTAGGTTTGTAGTTCCTCTCTTTAGTGGGTTTGTAATGGGCTTAGAGTCTAAACTCAGTAAGGCAACATGAAAGTGCTGAGTTTACATATAACAAATTTAACTTAAACACTTAAAATTCATCATTGTTTTCTCTTCCCAATTTGAAGAAGAGATAAATTTCAAGAAAATAAGCTTTTCTTATCAAATAATTATTCCAAAGCAAATTAGTATTTGCCCTAGGGTTAGTACAGATTTATTCCAATCTTGTAAGTCAAGAATGGGACATAGTTTGTAGTTTAATTTCATTTGGTCCATAGAAATTGAGGGAGGAAACTTAATATTTCATCTAGGTGCTGTACTATGTTCCTTAAATAAATTATGACATTTAATTCTCATGCAGTTCTCTGAGGTCAATATCTCTTTTTATGAAGAGAATGAGATTCAGAGAAGTTAGTAATTTTCCAAAGGCTGGAGAGCTAAATGGCAGAGCTGAGATTCAGATTTTGCTTTCTCTGACTCCAAAGCTCATGTATGTGAGGTGTATGGCAAGAAGCACTTGTTTATTAATACATACAACTGACAAAAATGCCACATAGCCTTAGGTATTTAGTAACTATTCATTACCTTAGAAGATGGGACTCTTGCTCTGTGTGTTTGTGCCTGTGACACAGGATCTTAAATGATAGTGATTTTTGTGTCTTATAGGGTATATTATATTTTATTGCTTTAGAGGTGTATATTTTCACATTTTAGTGTTTTTTGAAATGAAGATTTTACAGTGTCTTTATTTAAAAAACAAAGTTTATGAAATGGATACTATGTCTTAAAGTCAAATGTGTCTCAGAATTAAGGAAGTGTGGTATGTGCATATAGCATTCATGTATAACTGTCTTAGCAGTTTGTTTGCATTTTCTCCCCAGCCTCCTCTTTACTTAGCCTATTACTTTTTTTTTAGTATGATAGAATACAGAATTGAAGTGTATATTAATAATAAAATAGTCATTCTCTTTAGGTAGTGAATATTATTGTGTAGAAGAAAAATTTTTTTATGTAGAAAATTCACATTGCACTGTGAATCAGCAGATCTGAATTTTAATTTTGGTTTTGTTAGCAACCTGATGTGTGACTTGAGACAAGTCACACATCAAGTTGCTCACTTCCCCTCTCTGAGCTTTAGTTTCCCCATGTGTAGAATGAGTGAGGAGGGGAACTTTTAGACCTGTCTAGCTTGAAGAAATTGTATGCCTTCTTTCTAATTAAAAATGTGGGTGCCTTAGAGCCCTTTCTTAAACAACTGTATTTGTTGCTTTTTACTATTTTTTTTCTTTCTCTTCATCTCCCTATCTTGCCTCCCTGCCCTTTTTTCTGTGGATCCTTGAGGGTATTGTCAGATTCTTAATTTATTAGAGAGTATGAATTACTTTTTCTATCCTCCATTTATCAAGGCAGGATATCTGAGAAAGTAGGTAACCGGTAAATAGTTAATGAATGAATGAATATGTTTTCTCTGGGTTAATAAAAGAATTGTTTAAATAAAATACCATCAAAGAGTTGTTGAAGATTCATTGAAGGGTAGTACTGCTCCTTTTCACGTAAAGAATGAAATGTGTTTAGCAAAGTAAGTATCTGCCCTCTACTGGGCAGATGTACAAAGAAGAAAGCTCCTGGACCTGTCTTTAAGAAGCTCTCTGTTCCAATAGGCGATGCAGATGTCTTTAAACTTTGTGTTTTGGAAAATTGCAAACGTAAAAATACAATAATATGCATATCACCAGCTTTAACATTTTTCAGCTTGTGATCTACCTTGTTTCATCTGTATCTCCACCCACTCCCCTCCCCTTCCCTTATTAATTTTGAAGCAAATCCTTAGACATTTTTACCAGTTATTACCATACAGCATGATAAGTGCCAACAATAGACATGCTAATCTAAGTGAAGTGGAAATTTCTTCATATAAATGTATTTGAGATTTGTATATTATACTGTTCTGAGCAAGAGAAATTAGATATAATAATCTATTGTAGGATGGGGATAAGTAGTTGGAGAGACTGAATATACATGTATAAAACAGAATGTAGCACCCTAAGATCATATGCCAGTATTAAGAGATTCTAAATGGGAAATGACACTGGTGGGGTGTGTGTATATATGTGTTTAAATTTTAATGACTTGACAGTTTTAAGATTACTTTGAAATAGCTATTCTAGATCATTCTTGTCTTTTACGGAATTTTTGCCAGTGGAATGTTGGTATGGCAGTTGCATGAGAAGTCCTTCTTGAATGTGAGGAATTCTTACCACTATATCTTATTATTTTGGAGTATTGACTTAAAAACTTTGAACTATTAACAGAGAATTAAAGTCTTAAAATATATCCCATAATACAGAGTCTTAGTCAAAAGTCATGAACCTCTTTGAGTAGCTCCTCAAAGCTTTGTGCCATAACTTCTCAGAAAAAATATACATATACACTTAGTTTTTCATATAATTTCAGGAGGCTAGTGATAAGACTTTCAAAACCTGTTCAAATATGTTTGAGGGTTTATGGATTCTGGTTTAATAATCCATTTTTTAATGTCTAGGCAGAAAGCATACTGCTAAAATTCAACTTAAATTTATTTCTATGTGTTCCTCACCTTTTACAAACAAGTGTTTATCCTTATTGAGTGAAGTTATAAAATTCATCATACAAATGCCTAGTTTTTTAAAAGTCCAATTCTTAATTGGATTCTTGGGGGAAAACAAGCTGTAGCCAGTTTAATGAACACTGTAGGAATGATTTTACCAGAGATTTTGGAATAAATGTATGGAACTTTATATAATGGCTGCTATCCATCCTGAATTAACATGAAGTAGAATATGACTTAAGAATGAATAAATACATAAATACCACTTTTTCAGAGGTAAAGGAAAAAACTTCTTTGACCTCTCTTACCCGTAAATAGTTAAGATCTGTGGAGGAAAGGATCTGTTAAAGTATTTTGAGGCTCACATTTGTGTTAAAACAACTCCTAGATATGATACACAGGGGCTTAGAAACATGTTTTGGTCTGACAAAGGATAGATTCGCAGTAGAGCCCTGAGATCATAAATGTTTATCATCCATCTAGTTTGAAGGATGGTCCTAAATACATTTCTTAGAAATATGGGGTTTTAAAAACTTGTGGATTGTACCTAAAATGTAATCATAATAATGGTTATTAGCATAAGCAGAATCCTTAGGAGAGAGGAACAGATCAGTTAGCTGCTGAATGGGACATTTGACTCTGCAGAGTTTGAAGATCAGTGATTATTAGGTGTATGGCTTTAAAGTGATAACCCTTATGACCCATTGGAGTTAATAATTTTCTGAGTATCTAATGCATTACTAGGAAATAACTTACTCTGATACATGGTAATATATAGACTTTGAGAGCTGGAAGAGGATTTACCAATCAGTGATCTAGCCTCCCCTTCAATGAATTTTATAAATGATCAGAGTGGTTGATTGACCTGCGCAGGGTCAGGTGGTTAGTGGCAGTCCCAGCAGTGCAGCCTGGTTGCTCTTATTTATCTTGGCTGTCTTTTCATTCTGGATCTCAGTTTCTGGAAAAGAAAATATGTTAACACTAGTTTTTAACATTGTGACTTTGATTCTCAATTGATAAACTGACTGAGAATTCCCTGAATTTTTATACTCTAATATTTTTACTTTGCTATATATGTTCTTATCCCATCTTTTAGCACAATAACCTATGGTTACGAGGCTTATTAGTGTAGGCTTCCTTAAATCAGTTTCAGGGCTGGAAAAAGGTACTACAAATCCACAAAGTCATCTAATACTTCCCTCCTGTTTTCTCTACCTTTCTGTGCTTGACAGCATTTTGTTGCAAGCTATACATATGAACCTGGCAAAGTTTTAAAGATAGACCAGGAAAAGATTTTTGTTTTGGGATTCAGTTGTTTAAAGGGATTCCTGGAAGCTTCCTACTCAAAACTAGAGACTGGAGGGATCATTGACATTCAAATTCAGAGAAGTTATTATTACTTCCATGATGGGCTCTGATTCCAAGTCCTTATGCCACATTTGATTGGTATGGACCTGGTGACCAGGGAAAAGACCTGCCCCTACATTAGTGGCCATATAGCTAGGGTAAGGATCTTTAGAACAGTGGCCCTCCAGCTCTTTTAATCCCAGCCCTTTAGCTGTCATTCTTTAGCTCAATAATTCCCACTTTCTAGCGAAATAATAACAACTAAATTGTCAAGGTATAAGCATTTTCGGAGGAGAGGGACACTTCAGCAGTCAGGAATATGGATGGTTCCTAATTGAGTCACAAAAAATATATTTATCTTAAAGTCTAGACTAGCTAGAAAACTGTAGGTCTCAAATTCTAGTGATGGAATTGTATAACACAGGGATCCCCAACTCCCAGGCTGCAGACCAGTGCTGGTCCGTGGCCTGTTTGGAACTGGACGGCACAGCGGGAGGTGAGTGGCGGCGGGCAGGCTTCATCTGCTGCTCCCCATTGGTCACATTACTGCATGAACTATCCCCCCTCCCCCTCCATCCTCCCCCTGCATCATCCTTGAAACCAGTCTCTGGTGCCAAAAAGGTTGGGGACTGCTGGTACAATGCATTCTGCAGGTTTAATAAAACAACTAGAATGATAATAATGAAGCTCAGCTAATGGTAATTTTTAATTAGAAGTAAGAATAATGATAATTGAAAACCATGACCAGCTAAAGACAGTTTCACTGACAGCGACTGATTTTTCCTCTTGAAAATCACAGAATTCCAGGTTTTGAGTGTGCATATTTGGTAGAAGCTTTGCAGCATTTTGAGTTGCAGCAACCAGAGTTATTAATTGTATACAAACTGAAATCTTTGGTACACTCTAATAACATACTCATTTTTGCTACTCAATAACTGGCTTTATAGTTTAATTCGTAAGTAGTCTTGTGGATCAATGAAAGGTCATGCTTTCTAAATCATTTGTAGACCATGGGAGGTTTGGCCCCTGTTTATACAGTCATTACCTTAGAAGGCTGATGTGTGGTAATCATTGAGCTTTTCAGGAGCATTGTTTGCCTAGTGGCTTTGGAAAATTGGTAAAAGGCCAGGCTTAAAAAGAGGTCTACAGGCTTCTTTACCTCAGGACATTTAGTAGGTCTTTGATATGCTAATACACCTTGTAGCTCTCCTGGTTGGGGATAAAGTGTATAGTTTCCCAGCCCCATTTATTACAATTTGTAAATTGCTAGCTTGGAGGACCAGAGCCTGTTTTTAGGTTCAGCCTTGGGAACAGGTTCAGAAGGCTTCATAAGAAAGTGACACAAGAGAAACAGAGGAAAGACAGCATACAGCAGGAGCTTCAAAGCATTTTTCCATAGTGAAGAGTTACAGGTCATTCGCTATAATAATCAGACTGAGTATAAACTGCTTTTAAACAAAGTCTGACTACTATAACCAGTGAAATACCTGATTCTACCAACTTGTTCTTAAAGTTACTAATCTTCATGAATAGGCTTTGGTAGTTTTAAATTAGACCACACAAGATACATGATTAATAATCTGCCTAAGATACAGAAGATGTGGCATATATATACAATGGAATATTACTCAGCTATAAAAAGGGATGAGATGGAGCTATATGTAATGAGGTGGATAGAACTACAATCTGTCATACATAGTGAAGTAAGTCAGAAAGAGAAGGACAAATATTGTATGCTAACTCACATATACGGAATCTAAAAATGGTACTGATGAACTCAGTGACAAGAACAAGGAAGCAGATACAGAGAATGGACTGGAGAACTCGAGGTATGGGAGGGGGCGGGGGGTGAAGGGGAAACTGAGACGAAGCGAGAGAGTAGCACAGACATATATATACTACCAACTGTAAAATAGTCAGTGGGAAGTTGTTGTATAACAAAGGGAGTCCAACTCGAGGATGGAAGATGCCTTAGAGGACTGGGGCAGGGAGGGTGGGGGGGACTCAAGGGGGGGGCATCAAGGAAGGGAGGGAATATGGGGATATGTGTATAAAAACAGTTGATTGAACCTGGTGTACCCCCCAAAAAAAATTAAAAAAAAATAAAATAAAATAAAAAAAATAATAATCTGCCTAAGTCAATTTTTTGGGTAAACTTGTATGTAGTCTACATGTAATGTTCAGGGCATACATGGAACATTTTCCTGTTAAAATCAGTTTTGCTGAGTAATTTGAAATATGTATATATTTTCACATAAAAGTTCTTTATTAATCTTCTCATGAAAAATCTGCAAAGTCACCACAGATACAGTCACTGCAGACAGAATCTTTACTTCTTCCACTGTCCAATCTCCAGCTCAGTTTTGCCAGCACCAGCATTGGACTTTGCAGTTTTCTTGACTTTCTTCATTCTTTTCTTCGTTCCTTTTGCTGTTTTCTTGAGGTCTTTTTCTTATACAGGCCATGTCTTGCTTGTTCTACATTTGGGTTCATTTTTCTTTCTGTAATCCAAGGAATAGTAAATTCTGCCAAAGCCAGTTGTCTTGCCACCACCAAAATGGATACTGAATCCAGATACAAAGATGACATCTGGTGTGGTCTTATACATTTTGGCTAGTTTTTCTCGAATATCTGTCTTAGCTGCTTTTGCCTTCCCAGGGTGAAGGGTGTCGATGACCATTTGTTTCTGCTAGAGTAGTTGGTTGGTCATGAACTTCTTGGTCTGGAGAGTTACTGTGTCATTCATGGTGGTTGCTGATATTCAAGCAGCCACAAAGGAAAAGAGTGAAATATTTTTATATTAATTCTTTGTTATATTCTGGAATCAGATGCACAGCTTTCATGAATTTTTAAGCAAAACAGGATACGTATTTTGATTTCTCTGTTGTGTTGGAGAAGTTTAAGAAGCCTTATCTTTAGTAATACACTTAAAATATTAGTATGACTTTGTATATTTCACTTTTCTGAGTCTGAAAGTATTAGGATAAAAATTACAATATATAACATGGAAACATTTTTATTAAGGTAAGGAGTCTGTAGCACAGTAGTTGATCTAAAGAAAAATCACGTGTGACTTTTGAAGATTACTTTTTAAAAATTGTTTTCTCCCAGAATGGAATTGGATACCTGTTTTTGCAAGCAGTGGAACTGTTTATTACCAAACTGTGTTAACAAGAGCATAGACCTTCTATTGTCGGCTTTACAGTAGGGAAGTTACCCTGCTGATACAGGCCTGGAGGACAGAAACAAAGGAAAATGGGTGTTGCTAAAAAATTTAAGTTTTCTTGTCAGCAGATAATTTTAATGCTATAGAATTGACAGTTCCTCTCTGGTGAAGAGGAACTTGACTTTTAAAGAAGTTTTTGTGTTTGATTTTTTTACATCACTCAAAGGAATTCTAAGTCTGGTTTTTCTTAATGTCTGATATTTTCCAGGATAATGAGGTCTTAGAGGCATTTTAATTTGCCAAAGTGCCATGCTTACCAAGTAACATCAGTATACAAAATAATTGTGTAGTGCCCTAAAAACTAATGAACCTACTGAGATTCCTTACCAAGAAGTATCCTAGACATTGGGGAAAATTGGATATAGAGAGTTAAATATTGACATATCAATGTCTGTGTAGGCAAACAGAGTGGCCATTATATTTACTTCAATGAGTGCTTACAACAGGGTTGGACACTAGCATCTTTTATTGAAAACCAAGATGCTAGAGCTATTCTTTTGTTTGTGGAAAAATGCCTTGTAAGCCTTAATTTTTGAAAGGAAAAAAGGAACACACTATTCTTAGCAACTAGTACATTTTGAGTTTGCATTTTAGTCCTCTTTTTGTTGTTTACAGCTCACTTGCAGAGGAGGTTTTCTTTTACATTGAGTCTTAATCAAAACTCTAAAGATTCTAGCGTTATTAAAATACAGTAAAAAGACACTAGACCAGTGGTTCCTAATATGCCTCCAGATGAGAGTCTATCAAAAATTTTAAAAGAAAATATATGCTTACCTACAATATGAGGCCTCTTATAGTCTAACTAAAATGAATTGGCTTGTTTTTGGCTACAAGTATGTCGACTCCAAGTAGAAATCTACTGGTTAGAAGTTCACAATTAAGTGAATATGGGAAAATGAAATTCTTGTTCAGTGAATGAGATTATTTGGTAGGCAAAATCAGTTGACCCTGGAACAACAGTGGGGGTTACGGGTGCCAGTTCTCTGAGAAGTCAGAAAAATCTGTGTGTAATTTTACAGTTGGCTCTCTGTGTCTGTGGTTCTGCATCGTCATGTTCAACCAACTGCGGGCTGTACAATACTGTAATGTGCATTATTGAAAAAGATCTGCATAAGTGCACCCATGTAGTTTAAACCTGTGTTGTTCAAGGATCATCTGTACTTAAAAGTATGAGGCCCATGGGGCCACATTTTTTAAAGCCATTTTGGGTAGCTTGAAAATAAAGTTGTTCCTTAGTCCCATGAAGTATGTCAAGCGTGGATTAAATATGTTAGTGAACCAGGTTCATTTGCCCGATGTGCAGCAAACCAAACGCTGAGACGCTGAGGTTTGCAGCAGGAAAAGGATTTATTCAGGAGGCAGCCAAGTGAGGAGAAAGGAGAACAGATCTCAGATCCGCCTCCCCAAAGGCAAGGGGTTTGAAATATTTATGGGATAAAGAAGCAGGGTGGTGTTAGGCATGGGGAAAGGTAATTGGAGTAGGGAGAAGGTGAGGTAATTGGTGTTCTTTGCAGGCATATCTGGGTTACATGCTGCTTCTTGAGATGCATGTTCAAAAATGGAGGCACTTAGCGTGATCTGAGGGTGGAGTTTTGAGTCCTCTGATGTCAAAAGGTCATTTATTGGACACCTGAGCAGGCTGTTTTAAGGTCAGTGGTCCCCACCAAAAATCTTAGCCAGCTTGAATTGGGTAAGAGCTGACTCCAAATTTCTGAAAAACAGCATAAGCTCCCGATACTGTAGGGACCCATACAACAGAGGTGTTATCTATAAGGGGTGGTTAAGGAGCTGAAAGAAAGAGTTAAGATGAGCTTAATCAGTGAAAACATATTACAAGCAGAGGGGTTTTTAATAAGTTGTTCCCTTGGCTGCTGTTCTGTAGGACAAGCTCAAGAATTTCTTTTAGTCATCAGTTTCTGTTAACCTATCAGACAGTTTCAAATGGTTGACCATCTCAAGAGTAATAAGCAGTTACTTTACCTTATTCTTTGTGGCAGATTATATTTTCTAAAGGTAGTTGTAACAGTGTCTCCCTTCTCACATGTTGTTTTAGTGTGACCTTGACTGTTCCCTGGTCCTGAGGTGGAGTTTATGTCCCTTTCCCTTGAATTTTGGTGGTCTTGTGAATCACTTGTGAGCAATAAGGTGAGGTCACAAAAGATGAGCTTCTATCCAACTCACCAAAATACTGGTCTTGAAGTCTTTAGCAGCTTTTAAGCATTTTACCCTGAGATTGCCACGCTATAAGGAAGCCCGGACTGCCTCATGTGGACAGGCATGTGAAGAGGCTCTAAGATCAGGAGCTAGAATTGTTCATCCAAAACTGCTTATTCCAGCCTTTCCCAAATTCCTAACTCACAGATACTATGAGAGAGAATAAAAATGATTATTGTTGTTTTAAGACATTGTTTTAGAGTGATTTTGTTACATGGCAGTAGGTAATCAGGATACTACTTTCCCTGAATCTGCTACTATATACTGAGATTTGTCAGTGTACAGATAACAGTCAGTGGTATATCCCAGTGGTTTGTTCTGGGATATGAACATTAACTTTATTTTGGTCTTTTACCTTTGATATCTAAAACTTTTTAAAACTTTTTTCTACCAGTCTTTCCTGTACTCATTTGGAAAAGCCATTCCAACCTTAACTATTTAGTAGAGTGTATTTTGGTAATTGAAACTGTCAGGTTTGTTGGAAAGTGCCCATGATATGTTTGTTATGTCTTGAGAACATATCATCTTTAGAAGGCTTTTTGCTCTGTACCTTAATTTAAGTTACTATGATACTTGGCTTTCTATTAGTTTCCTAGGACTGCTGTAACAAAGTATTACAAACTGGGTAGCTTAAAACAACAGAAATTTGTTGCCTCACGGTTCTGGAGGTTAGAAGTCCAAAATCCATGCTCTGTCTGAAACCTGTAAGGGAATCCTTCCTTCCCTCTTCCTAGTTTTTTCATAGCAATTTTGGCATTTCTTGGCTTGTAGCTGTGTAACTCCAGTCCTGCTTTTGTTGTCAGGTGGAGTTCCCTGTGTATCTCTGCCTCTTCTCTTATAAGGACACCAGTGATGTTGGATTAGAGACCCATTCTGCTCCAGTGTTAAATCATTTACCTTAACTAATTACACCTTCAACCTTCAACAACCCTGTTTCCAAATAAGGTCACATTCTGCAGTCCTAGGGATTAGGATGTCAACATATCTTTTTAGGAAGAACAAAATCCAATCCATAAGAGGCTTCAAGGGAGGTTGGTATCATTATATTTTAACCATTTATACATTTTTACTCAAGAGGCTTCAAGGGAGGTTGGTATCATTATGTTTTAACCATTTACACATTTTTACTCAAGATTAGATGTGAATGGGGTTTTTAATCAGTGACCATGAAGCTGTATTCTCTGCACTTTAGGTCCCCTTTCCCTCTAGCATACACACATGGTACACATAAAATTTGATGGTAGTTTTTTTACTATTTAGGCTCATTGACCCTTTTGAGAATCTGATAAGAACAGTGGATTTTTTCCCTAGAAAAAATATACAGATATATGCATGGGAGTACACACTTGTACTCACACACTCAAAACAATATTTTGCATGAAACTTTAACATGTTCTTGGATTCCTCTCCCCCCACCCCAGCCTGTTCATGAACATCTGTATTAGAGAGTTATTAATTCCTATCAGTTACAGATACCTAATCTCCATTTCCCTTTTAGTGGAAAAGCAAACAAAAAGGAAAAATAATAAGGAGGAAGCAAAAAGGAAAAATAATAAGGAGTATGTATGTGGGATCCCCTCATGGTCATTGTAACAGTGCAGGTTTTGGGGGAATTTTCATATTTACATGATATTTACCATGTGCTTAGTCTCCTTTCTGCTTCCATTCTTATTCCCTTAGCCATGTATAACCTTTGGCTAAGTAAAATTATAAGTAATGTTATACTTTTCTGTAGAAAAGAATAATCTAGGTACTTTTAGACCTGTACACAGTATATAAAAAACCTTTGTATCTTGTCAGTGTTGGGTTAGCTCTTGACCTCTTTAAATTCTGTGTTATTTTTTTGATTATTATATCAAGATTTTTTTGAACATGGTGGCAGTCTAGGGTTTCTGAGTCTGCAACAGGATTATATACTGTGCTCTTCTTCATTTGTAGCCTTTTCTACAAAACAATATTGCCCAAGGTTACCCCTGAACATCTTAATGGGGTTTCCTTTTAAAAATACAGATTTTTAGTACACCTTGAAAAAGGCTATAAGTCATGTCTTTGTGTTGCATTTAGTCTCTGGCATATCTGTATTTCTGAAGCCTAGCATTCATTTATTGTTTGTTTGTTTTTTAAGATATTATATCAAACAAGTATTTACTGTCCATTTTAGAGTGATATATGCAGTAACTAGTAATAGTGAAATCACAGGCAATGGCTGTTTAGACTGTGCTGGTTTCCCATTGATGCCTTTCTTAGTAGTTCATTTTTCTGAATGTGGAGTGTTCGGAATCTTTATTTAGAACAGAGGTTGGCAGACTTTGGCCTGCAAACTGTTTTCCTGTTTTTGTGAATAAAGTTTTATTGGAACACAGCCATGCGCATTTGTTTACTTACTGTTCATGGTTGATTTTGTGCCCTGAATGGCGGAATTGAGTAGTTGCTGCTAAGATTGTATGGCCCACAAGCTGAAAATATTTACTACTTACTTGAGCCTTTATAGAAACCTTTGCCAACTCTTGGTTTAGAGTATTTTGGAATTAATTCCCCCCTTTTGAGGTTACTTGAAGTTTTTTGTTTGTTTTTGTTTTTTTACTTTTTCAGTCATGGAATCTAACGGATAGTGAAAAGATTGTTTACCCTCAGCATTCTATCTACTGCTGCTTGAATTTCCTTCAGTACTCCTGCCAAGTGGTCCTCCATCTTAGAGGTGTAGGATGATGAGACAAAACAGCATTGGAGGTGGCTATGTTAAACACAGAATTGCCCCTGATTAGGAGTCAGTAATTCCCAATGAAAAGATAGATGAAATAGCTTATTCTTTGTCTGTTTGCTCTCCCCACTGTCTCCATTGGTAGGTTATTTACTTTGGGTTTGTTACATGCCAGAGGCGCAGAGGAGCCACTTTTAAAGAGGAGGACAACTAAATAGATCCTGCTTTAAGGTATAGCTATAGGTGGAAATTTATAGGAAGCTGGAATGAATGTTTAGACATTATCTAGAGACTTTCATATTCAGTGCTTAGTTTCCCTAAATAAATTTATAGCAGCTAAAGCATGGAACTAAGAGTCTTTACAACTACCTTTTGTTAGTTTTTACTGTTTGTGTTCAATAAATACTGGGGCAGAAAGAAACACACAGGTAGAGCCATCTCACTGCAGAACTTCCCTGCAGAACGTCCCTACAGAACTATATTTGGTAGTTCTGTGTACTTGACTCCTTGGTGAACATAGTGAACGTAGGGGTCCTCTCAGGAGATGGAAGAGAAGGGTATCTGATCCAAAGAGCAACATTATCCTGATGGGGGAAGAATTTCTCACATTCCATTTAGGAAATCCAGTCTGCTAAAGTCTCGTTAAACAATAGTTTCATAGTTAAAACATCATCTGGTTTTTAATCTAGTAGGTTTACTACTAATTCCATCTAATAAAGAAATGGAATAAAAACTCAAGTAATAAAGATTAACAGAAGAAAGATAATACACTTTTTTTCTTAACACAATGCTAGTCTTTTACTTTCTCTTTAAAAAAGATTTTTCAAATTTTTTTTCTCATAGATGAAAATGAGTTTGTAAATTGTTGAGGACAGAAGATAGTGGAGACTTGCTAATTGATGGGAAAATATACACTTTCAGATTTTTTGGTACCTTCTAATTTTTCTATTTTACAAAAATACTGGTTTTTAAAAATATATAACACATGCACTTAGTACAAGTTTGCAAAAGGATATATAGTGAAAAGCAAATGCCTGTCATTTCTCTCCCCGAGCTATCCAGTTCTCCCTCCCAGAGGCAACCGTTTTTACCAACTTTTTGGCTTTTTTGACAGAAAAATCTGCGTATTTATAAACATATGCATTCATTTTTTTCATTCATTTTCCATAAAAGGTGGTGTATCATACAGAATATTACATTTTGACTTTTAAAATTAATCATGAATGCTGTGTTTTATATCAATATAAGTTGCACACCTCTTTCCTTTTTTAGTTCTTAGAGGTTTGTTTTAAACCTACTTCTAAAATCATTAATTTCCTTCCCAGAATTAAAAAATGGGTATATGTATATGTGACTATAACAGTATACAGTCCAGAGATAAAGTAACTATTAGTTTTTACTTTGGTAATAAAAATTTTTTCCTGGTCTAAAAATTATACTCATAAGTAAATGATTATTTCCAGAAAAAAAAAGATAATTAAAGTGTTTTAGACTGAAATATTACAGATCAGACTGACTGCTGAGGGACCATACTGAGAAATAGCTGCCGAAGAAGTAGGGGGAAGATGAATAAGGAAATGTAATTATGTGCCCAGCCGTAATCCTTACATAAATGTTATGAAGTGAAGGGGTGTGTGTGTGTGTGTGTGTGTGTGTGTGTGTGTGTGTGTGTGTGTGTGTGTGTGTGTTGTCTATATGTTTTAGAGATGAGGAAACTGCAGAAACAAGTAGGTAAATAAGCTAACCCCCAAGATAAATGGATGAGCCTAGATTCTGGCCCAGCCCTGCTAGACTCAAGAGCCCAAATGTCCCCACTACAACATGGTATTGGGTTATCTGAAAGGCTTGTTTCCACAAAGGGGGCCTACCTTGTTTATCAGGAAGCAGTTTATAACAGGACCAGATTCAGTAGATTACTGAAAATGGCTTCACTAGAAACTTAGTTTCTTAATGGCTTATGTAGGGGAGGAAAAACTTCTTTCTTCTATCCTTTTATGGTCTATGACTGATGCCTGCCAATTAAACTGACAAAAGACAGAATAATAGAAAAGGCATATGAATATTTTTTAAACTCAAAGGCTTCACAGAAAAGTGAAAACCCAAAAAAGAGATGGTTAGACTTGAGAGCTTATATACCATGTTAACAAAGGGTTATAAATTATGGAGAAGTGACTAGGAAAAGGAAAAGGAGTTTGGGCTTCCAGGGGCAATAAATTGTGGGGAGGTAAATATGTAGGAAAACTAATAGAAGATATAGGTTATTTTAGTAAAGTTTGTTCATCTTGGTGCTAACATTCCATCTTCTTCAAGGCCATGAAACTCACCCAGAGAGTCCTCATTGTGGCAGTCCTCATTTCTTGCAAGTTTCTTTTAATCAGATGAGGGAGCCTTTGAGAAGAATTCTTTCCTTATCTGTTGAATCTCAGTTCCTTCAGCTCAAAGTAATCCGTATGCCATTAGTGACAAGCTTTGGAGTGCAAATTCTGATCCCATGCTTCCTTATACAAAACTCACTGTTTTCAAAGGTAGTTAAGTGCACTATATAGTATATATATTGATACAGAGATTTGTATGTCTTGGTATAGATATTTGTAGAACCATGTTTGAATTTTGTTATTAATCTTAAGCAAGACTGTAAGAAGCTCTCAGAGCTTCTTGTCTTCTACCTTATTACCTGTACTGCCCTGAGTTTTTTGTTTCTAGTATTCCAATAAATAATTCTATTTAGGAAAGGTCTTTCAGTGGGTCGGGTAGAGTTGGAAATAAGTCCACTAATCTTTGGTAAGTGTTTATTACCTAACTTGAGAATGATGTCTTTGTATTCCACCTGGTAAGTGGCAATAATTAAGTCTACCTCGGTGGTCTTGTGAGTCAGGTTCTAAGTTTGACAGTAGATCTCTTTCTTTCTTATTCTCTTTGTTGGGTGCCTCTGGAAATGACCTTCAGGGAAATACTGGTAAAGTCTAATTAATTGCCTTTGAGTTTTAATTGTTTGAGTGTCTACCTAAACCAGTTAATAGTCTTATTTCTAAACTGTGTTGCTGGATTGGCTCATTAACTTTTACTGTGAAATGATGTGGACTTTTAAGGATTTTTCAGCCAGAATTTGCCTTATTTCATATGTTAAAATTTTCTGTGGAGCAGATTGTCTGTTATATGCCAAGAAGACCCTGTAGTAAAGAGTACTGTTCATTTCCTCTTAGAATAAATCATACAACTTAAGAAATGGAAAGGGCCTTCAAGACCATCTGTTCCAGCCCCTTCACTTTTCTGAACTCCTCTTCCAATGCTGTGCACTCACTCCTTACTATGAGTTGATGCCTTTACCTCACTGTAAGACAAGTGGAAACTTTTTATACCCTCCATAAATGTGGAATTTAGTTAGAAGACACTGGTTTAAATTTGCCTCTGTCTATATATAGGTGCTGAGTAACGTTAGGCAAGAAAAATTAAGAAGACTTGTAGGAAATTGTATCTGAAAGCATGAGAGATACCATTTTTTTGTGCTTAATCTCTCCTTTTCTTGGCTTCCCTTTATTATTTTTTCTCATCACTGGTGAGTCTTCTGTAAAACTTTGCTTCAAGCCTGTGGACCTACCTCATTCCTTCCTCCCGCCATATCCTAATCTCCATGTACTTGTTCACGTTTGTCTTTCTGCTTAGCAAGTGTCTGAAACAACTACCTGACAATATATTAAAAGTTCTAATTAATTTGAGTTGTTTTTAGCTCTCATATAGGCAAAGGAATTCCCATTTCTTGGCACTAAAGAGCTGCTTTTATTTGGGGGGGGGGGCGCCACAGATTTTTGTGGTTTTCTTGTTATTGTAATACCCCAATCTCTCACTTGAATTGCTTTGTCTATTTAAAGACCTCTTTTTTTTTAAGTTTATATTTTTATTTTTTATTTTTTTACTTATGTTCCCCATACCACACAGCATGCTCTCACCAGTCATTCACTTTATACACAGTATGAAGAATTTTTTTTTTTAAAAAGTTGAAAATGAGAGAAGGAAATTGTCTCTTTCTTAACCAGGTTTCTAAAAGTATTGAGACAACATGATTGGCTTTCCATTAACGTTAGGACATTTTTTAAGAGACTACATTTATGTTACAAGGGTGCAGTTTATATTGATTGGGTGAGTGCTATCTCAGAATTATCTGTGATTTCTCCATTTGTGTCCATTCCAGGCTTTTTTTGCCCATGCGACCTGCATGTTCTTTTGTAGATAAGGAAACATGTTCAGAGTAGTAGTTTTATCTTAGGATCTCATGGCTTCAAAGTGGCAGAGCCTGGACTTGAGCTCCTAGCAAGTGAATGTATGTTAGTTTAAGTAGCTTTGTAGTATGTTCTCTTAACATAAGTTTATATGCATACTATAAAACCCATTAGGAAAACCCACTTTAGCAAGAAAGCCTTGAAAGTATTGTGATATTTAGTACCTACCATTTTGCTGGTCTTCTGAAAGATTTCTGCTTCTTTAACTTTTGAACCCTAGGATGAGGTACTTTTTGAAGAAAATACCCAGCTGCCCCTGCTAGGTGGTGTTTCCTAAGGCAGCTCAAAAACAGTGAAAATAAATATGAATCATGTTTCACAGCTTCTCTGCCCTGGCACATGGGAGTGATACTGCTGCTTTTCTCATTATTGCAGTGCTGCAGCTACTTTTGAGCAGTTGATAGGAGCCTTAGATATCTTGCTATGTAAGTAGAATCACACAGTAGGAATCTAAACAGCATGCTCTGGAAGGATTGGCAGCATTTATTTCCTGGCTTCTGCTTTTCCTATAGCTTTTGGCTGTACTGGGAGGACTATGTGGAAGATGTGATGTCTAGACTTTCCTTAAAAGAATTCTCATTTGTACTGGCTTTGCCAGTAAGTTAATAGGGTAAAGTGTATTGGTGGGTGGGGGAGTTAAGAATATCTGGAGACAGAGTTTAAAAATACTTAGTGCTTGTAAAGTTTTGGGTTGCATTGTGATAAAATGGGGGCGTTGTAGGAATCTGTTCTTTCTTCCATGAAGAAAACCTTAAGGATAAAATCACATGGAAGCAGCTTTACGCTTGTTACCTGAAACTGTTAAGAAGCAGTTTCATTCTGCAACTCTCTTAGCAAATAATGTTTATACTGTTAAGGAGAGAGTGTTAAGTTCAGTAAAAATTTTCTGTTATTTGGTGTTAACAGATTTGCTGTTTAGGCTTTATAGGGAGGGTGTCTCAGTAGATGAGGAAGAAAGTACGTAGTTGTATTTTTTTAGGGTTGAACCAATCACATATTCAGGCTGTAAATCCTCAATTATTAAAGGGAAAACTGCTTAGTATCTTTTTCTGTCTTAAATGCATGTGTACACCTGTGGAAAACTTTCTGGTGCCTGGTATCCGGTAGGTTTTTAATAAATGTCTGTTGAATAAATTTTTACATGTGAAGAAAATGAACTCAGAGAATTAGATAACTTGTTCTAGGTCATGCACTAAGGACACTGTGTTTAACATATATTTAGTATGTGATTGTCATTAATATTTATCAGATTTGTTAGGTGTATTGATGCAGAATTATTCTTCATTTCTCCCCATGACAGCATTTTAACTTTAATGTTCTATAGTTTTAGTTAGGTTTGGGGGTCGATGAAGTCTTCAAATAGCCTTATTAGACCTGAAGCAGGTTGTGAGTAGAGTAACCATGCTGTGAAAACTGGAACAGTTTTGAGGGCAGGGGATTCTAATCAAAGTTAAACTGGGATAATGTGTAATACCAGGCTTATTCCAGGAAAACCAGGACATATATGGTCACCCTATGTTTGCTTTTATTGGTTAAAGTAAACTTTTTATTGCTGTGTGAGGTATGTAACATACCTTCAGAAAGTCCATAAATCCTGTGTACAACTTGATAAATTTTAAAAAACAATCCACCCAGATCAAGAAATATATAGAACATAACCAGCATCCCAGAAGCCTCCCTCACACCCTTTTGGTCACTACCTCTTCCTCCCCTGCAGATAGCCATTGTTCTGACTTTTAACCATAGGATGAGTTTTGCCTGTTTCTGAACTTTATATACATGATATTATATCGTATACACCTTTTGTATCTGGCCTCTTTGGCTCATTGTACTCTTTGTGAGCCCCATCCACGTTGTGTGTAGTGATAGTTCATTCATTTTCATTGTTTTTTAATATTCCATTGTACGAATATACTACAGTTTATGTAATATACTGTTGATAGACGTTTGGATTTTTAAAATTTTGGGTCAATAGGAATAGTACTGCTACAAACATATCAACATTGTTTATGAGTGTTTTGGTGAACACCTGTACTCATTTCTATCGGGTATATAATTAGGAATGGAATTACTATATCATATGATATGTGATTGTTTAGTTTTATTAGGTAGTACCACTTTTACCAAGTGTTATAACAATCTGTACTTCCTCTAGCAGTAGATGAGAGTTCCATTTTCTCTCTCTGTAACCTTACCAATACTATGTATTGCCTGTCTTTTTCATCTTAGCCATTCTGGGGACAGGGTACGAGGATCACATTGTGGTTTGATAACTAATGAAGTTCAGCCCTTTTTCATGTGCTAATTGGCCATTTGGATACTTTTTTGTAATGCCGTTTGGATACTCTATGCTTCCTTTTCTGTTCAGACCTTTCCCATTTTTCTATTTTTTTTTCATTTCTTCTTATTGATTTATAATTCTTCATATATTCTGGGTAATCAGTTGTCATTTATACATACTACTACAAATGTCTTATTATCTGGTTTGCCTTTTCTCTCTATTAATAGTGTTGTGGAATGAACTAAGTTTTAGTGTCTTCCAGTTTATTAGTATTTTTCCTTTCTGGTTAGCACTTCTCGTGTCCTGTTTAATAAATGTTTGCCTACCCCACGATCATGGAGATATTCTGTGTCATCTTCTAGAATAATAACTATTTTACCTGTCACATTTGGGTGTGTAGTCTATCTGGAATTCATTTTTGTGTGTAGTGTGATACAGAAGTCAAGATTCATTTTTTGCTATATGGATACCCAATTGACTGTACTGTTTCTTCTTGTCCCAATACCACATTTCTGTAGCTTTATAATACATGTTGATACATGGTAATGTAAGTTTTCCAGGTTTGTTGTTCTTAATGCTTGTCTTGTCTACTCTTGGCCCTTTGCATTTCTGTAACATTTTAGAGTCTTAATTTCCATACGTAAATGAAAGCAGCTTACATTTTGATTGGGATTGTATTGAATCTAAGGAATGTAGTACATCTCTCCATTTATTTAAGTATTGTTTAATTTCTCTCAATATTTTGTAGTTTTCCGTTAGTATCTTTTACATTTATTTCTAATTTTTGATGTTTTCAAAAAAATTCAGAGGTGAAATTCACATAATATAAAATTAATCATTTTAAAGTGAAAAATTCAGTGACATGTACTACATTCATAATGTTGTGCAGCTACCACCTCTGTCTAGTTCCAGAACATTTCCATCACTCCAAAGTAAAGCTCTTTAAGCAGTTGTCCTCCATTGCACACTCTCTCCACCCTTCAGCTGCTGCCAACCAGCAGTCTGCATTGTCTCTATGGATTTATCTATTCTGGATATTTCATGTAAATGAAACCCTATAATATGTGATCGTCTATATCTAACTTTTAAACTTAGTATGTTTTTGAGGTTCTTCCCCCATTGTAGTACATCAGTACTTCATTACTTTTTATGACTGAAAAATACTCCACTATATGTATATACCATGATTTGTTGATCCATTCATTTGTTGATGGATTTTTGGGCTGTTTGTACTATTTGGCTGTTGTGAACACTGCTGCTGTAAACAAGTATGTACGTGTACTTTTTTGAGTCTCTATTTACAGTTCTTTTGGGGTATATACCTAGGACTGGAATTGCAGGATCATATGATAATTCTTTGTTTAACTTTTTGAGGAGTTGCTAGACTTTCCCACAGCAGCTGAACTGTTTTTCATTCCAATCAGCAGTGTACATGAGTTCAGTTTCTCTACATCCTCATCAATCGATATGTGATATTTTCCATAATTTTTTGGTGTTTTGGATGGTAAGTGGTATAGTTTTTTTTTTTCTTTAACTTTATTTCCTGTGTGTTGCTGGTGTATAGAAATACATTTGTTTTTTCTATGTAAACCTTGTATCTAGTGACCTTCTTAAATTCATTTGTTAATTCTAATAGGTTACTTATGTATTGATTGAATTTTTCTATGTACATTTGCATTTCTGATTTCCAATGCTTTCATCTTCTCTGTTCTTTTTTCCTAGTAGTTTGTTATTTGATGGATGCAGTATTCTTGTGAATCATTTGGAGGATATTTATTAAATTTAAATTTCCTGTAAATTTTTCATTACCTTGGTTTTCTTTATGGTTCGTTCTGTTGCTTTTCATTTTGGTCCTTCTTAATTTTGTAGATATTTCTTAAATATCTGATGATCCTTGGTTATCCATATTTATGAAGGACTAGAATGATTGGTTTTGGTAGCTCATAACAGCCTTCCTCTCAGTTTTCTGAAGTCTGTTTTTCCAAAAGAGTTTTTTTCCAAGTGAAATTACTGGAAGTTCTGTATGAGTTTGTTTTAAGGGCCAGCAGCAGCCAGATAATCTGGGGACCTAAAATTTATTTCTGGGACTCGAGTGCCCTGAAGACTTTTTTTCTTTTGGTGGTTTTTGTTTTCTTCCTCCCAATGGCCAACCTTCCCCACCTCCATTTGTGGATATTTGGAGCAACCTCAAGTTCAGCCCTACTTCTCTTTTGTCCCTAGCACCCATGCTGGATATTCTCAGCAGATCTGGATGCTAAGCCTGGGAGCCAGTGTTTGTGCAGAAAGTGATAAGACTGTCAGGAGTGGCTCTGCTGTTCTGTGAGCAACCTTTAGTTACCTTAATTTGCCTACAGCTTCTTGATCCTGAACTTGGTGTTTTCTATTTAGGGGGTTGGGACAGCCCTTGCCTCCTATAGTCCTTTCCTATGTTTGTTCTGCTTAGGTTGTTATTTCTTCTGCTATGGCTTTCTCTATGATAATTTAGTCTCATCTATTTCTTGTGGAAATTCTTTTTTCTTGCCTTCCTTCCTACCTTTCTTCCTTCTTTTCTTTCTGCTTGTTAATGGGTTTTCAGATTGTTAGGAATTTATTTTTTAATAATTGTGAGAAATTTAGATATAAAATACATGTATCTACTCCTTAGCTTAAATAAAACAAATACAATTGAAGCTCCTTATTCTCTTCTCTGATTGTATTACACTCTCTCTAATGCATCTATTAATATTATCGTGTGTGCATTTCTAAACAATGAATAGCATTGTTTTGAATGTGTTTAAGCCTTAGTGACGTAACTGCATGAATTCTTCTGCATCTTGTTTTTTCCACTCATCATGGTTCTTTTGTTTGTTCATTCTCTTAGTATACTCTCTTTTCTGCTGTTTCAGTGGAATTTGGGTAGGGAGGTTAAGTCAGTCTATATATTTCTTACTATGACTTTTTTAAAGTCACTACAGACATGTAAAAGAAAGGACTTGATGTTACCTCTTGTTTCAACTGGTGATGATAGGTGAATATGACACCTCACCATGTTATACAAGCTAGGGAATTGAGTCTTGCTGCTGACCTCTATTTGGTGTTATAAATACTTTTGGAGATAGAGAAACACCATTCATTTGTGTTTTGGGTTTAACTGAGGTTTAAGTGAAGATTTGGGTTCTTATTGCTGAAGGAATTTTTAGAGGTCACTTGGTACAAATTGTACTAAAGAAACCCAGGCCCAGAGAAGGTGAGTGACTTGTCCGAGGAGATCCAGAGAAAAAACACAGGGATTAGAAGCCAGTGTTGCAATTCATTGTACTTTCCACCTTACTACAGTGAACCAAACGTTAATGTCCCCTTTTGTGTTAACATTGAACTTTAGTTTTTACCTGTCCTTTAAAATACTTATTTGAATAACAAGAGATTTTTAGTACATAACAATGAACATTAATCTTTGGACTGATGCTTATTTGTCATATTTTCCTTAGGATCAGAATGGTTTCAATCCCAGAATACTATGAAGGCAAGAATGTCCTCCTCACTGGAGCTACTGGTTTCCTAGGGAAGGTACTTCTGGAAAAGTTGCTCAGGTCTTGTCCTAAGGTGAATTCAGTGTATGTTTTGGTGAGGCAGAAAGCTGGACAGACACCCCAGGAACGAGTAGAAGAAGTCATTAGTGGCAAGGTAAGTATGAAAAATGATCATTTGCAAGAGAGAAAAAAAGTGTGTGCGCGTATATTAGGAAATATTAAGAAATATTAGTATATTTCTTTATCCTGAAAAAAATTAGTTAAAAAAAAAGAATACCATAAGAATGGCAGTAAACTGAATATGACTTGTGATCAGAAGGACAAAAAAGCTTTTTTCTATGATGAACAAAGTTGTATAACAAGTTCTGAATTACCTTTATGGTAAATGTTTAATGTGTTCTTAGAATATTTGAGGCAGATTATTTGTAAGTACTAGATGTTTTACATAGTTTTCAGAATAGTAGTAGTTTCTAATTCCTACTATGCTGTCTGAGACACAATGCTTTGATAACAGTTAAAAATTTGTAAGCACTAACTGCTCCCCACAAAAGTATTAGGAAGAAGCAAAGTCACATATTCCCATTTGACAAATAAGAACATGATGACAGAGGGGTCGTATAGAATACAAAACTATGTTAACCTTTAGAAAAATATTGCTGAGAAAAAATGGAAATGAGCTGGAGTAAAATTATTTCACAGTCATAAGCTTTTGAATTTTCTCAAAATGAATTTATCTGATATTCATTGTTAGTAAGTTTGGTATGTAGCTATGTAATTTTTTAATTATTAGGTAGGTATCTGGTACCTTTTAACCTCCTAGGGCAGCTGTGACTTATGTATAAAAAAACAAAAAAGACCAAAACCAGGAACCTCTGAGTTACTCTGAGCAGTCAAAGAATTGCTGAAAAGTATCAAAAGATATGATGATTATAGATTAACAACTCTCTAGAGTTAATACATAAATAATTTATTAGATATGATTTGTATTCCAGCCTGTTTTGATCTTTCAGTAGAAATCCATAGTTAATAGTGGCTGACATTTATTGAGGGCTTACGTTGTGCCAGGCACTGTGTGCAAAGCACCTTATATGTATTTAACGTAGCAACTGTTTTAAGGTAAGTACTGGTGTTATTCCCATTCTACAAGGTCATATTATTAGTGTTAGAACCAGAGTCTTTGAACTCTGACGATTGAACCCAGAGCTCATGCTCTGGTAAGGATAAATGTTGAGAAAACCCATTTTATAAATATGGACAGTGAGTCTCAGAGGTTGTCTTTTTTTTTTTTTTTTAATTATGTCCATGGTTTATTTAATAAAGGCTGGGAATCAAAACTAAGTACAATCAAAATAAAGATTTATCACTCAACTCAAATTATATTTAATGTGAAGGAGAAAAATTCATCAAAATAGTTATACTTGAGCTAACTTAAAATCATTAGCAATAATACACTAATCATAAGGAAAATCAGAGGTTTTCATTTTATCTGAAGTTGTGTAGCTAATAGCTGATAAATATAATGCAGGTGACTTGATAACAAATCCCTTTCTACTTTATAGCCTTACTTCCCCAATAGATAAGATAATAAGGCAAAGATGATGGAAGGCTTTGTGATACAATGGGAAAAGTAATCTTGAGAGTTGGATACCTTACTAGCTGTAAATATAGTAGCTGGTACACACTGAGTGAAAATAGCTTGATTTCCCAAAGCCGATGGCAAAAAGCTTGGTGCCCAAGTTTACAAAAATTAAGAGATGACAAAAGCAAAAGAGAAGGGGGAAAGGCAATGTCAATAACAGAGGTAACAACAACAGGAATAAGGGTCAGTTTATGGGTTAGGGCAGCAGTGGGAAGCTTACCTCCTAGGAGTGATAAAGTATGATAACAGAAGAACAATTAAGAGAAAAAAAGAGAAAAGATACACAATAAGACCTGTACAGAAGTGTGGGAATGTTTAAATATAACTTTTAATTTTCTTAACATTACAGTGTTATAATAAAATACAATCACCAATATTCACTACAATGACAGGATAAACTAAGAAGAGGTTTAATTCTATTTAGAATGTTTTCTTTACTAAGGTGTTATATTGTTTGAGAATGATTTCCATTCAAATATGATTTTGGTTCAGAAAGATGAACTTCTCTCTTTTGTGAAGCATCCATGTTTTTCTTGCTTGTATCCCCGCCCCTCCCCCATTAAGAGGTAATCTTAGACCCACAGGGTTTTAACAGTGAGATGTATATTAATATTAGTTTTTCTTTTTAAATATAAATTGTTTCAAACTATTAATAGGGCATTAAAGAATAAAAGTAATATTTAATTTTGTCCCACTGTTTACTTTATTGAGTTTGTCCCCACATGAAAACTTTAAATAATCCTTACTTCAAATAGAAAAACTTCTTTTCTCTGAATTACTTTTTGAAAACAAATCTACTTCTTTGAGGGATACTCAGTGACAGTATAGCTCACAAAGATAGTTATTCTCTAGTAACATTCATCCCATTGCCCCAAACTCTCATGCACTTGTGTTCTTCCCATTTGCCCTCCCTTCCATAAAGATGTAGGAGTCCTGCTATATACTAGAGGCTGTTAGGGTTATTAGAGATACTGCAGTGAAGAAAAAGTCCCAGCGTTTGGAATTTACATTCCAGTTAGGGAGACAAGTTAACAACCATATAACAAATTGAATAGTGGCACATGCTGTGAAAGAAGTAAAGCAGAAAAAGGGGATTGAAAGCTGCTTTAGATACAATGGTCAGAAAAAGTTCCCTTTGAGGTGACGTTTGGTCAGAGACCTGAATGATGAAGTGAGGGAGAATCTGTGTGGGTACGTGGAAGAAGAGTTAACGGTAGAGAAAACAGCAAGGGCAACAGCTCCGAGAACTGCTTGGCAGGTTGGAAGAGTGTCAGAGGAAGCTGTGGTTTTTGTTTACTGGACTCTGTATAAGGCATGTGAAGTAAAAATTAAGTGCTGGAGTGTTTCCTACCAGCACTCTTCCTCTCCCCAAGTGAGGTTTCTGCCTTTTAAAACACAATTAAAATTATTTAAAATTTTTGCTTGTTTGACTTGAGAAAGAGGGCTTCAAACAATTATTTACACTTACACATAAGAAAAACATAGCTAGTATTAACTTTAAACTTAGATTAAGGAATTATCACATGAGCTTTCTAGGTACTTATTTTTAAAAGTAAGATGTGGGTTAAAGATGGAAACAGAGAACAGAGTAGTGGTTACCAGAGAGGAAGGGGTTAGAGGGTAGGGTGAAATGGATAAAGGGGGGTCAACTGTATGGTAATGGAACTTAGAAACTAAACTTTCGGTGGTGAACACACTGTAGTGTATATAGGAGCCAAAATATAATGTCCTACTCATGAAACTTATATGATGTTATAAACCAGTGTTAGTTACCTCAATTAAAGAAAAAAGACAAAGGACTTCCTTGGCAGTCCAGTGGTTAAAAGACTGCGCTTCCAGACTTCCTAGGTGGCACAGTGGGTAAGAATCCGCCTGCCAATGCAGGGGACATGGGTTTGAGCCCTGCCCCAGGAAGATACCACATGCCGCGGAGCAACTAAGCCAGTGCGCCACAACTATTGAGCCTGTGCTCTAGAGCCCGTGAGCCACAACTATTGAGCCCATGTGCCACAACTACTAAAGCCCATACACCTAGAGCCCGTGCTCTGCAACAAGAGAGGCCACCGCAATGAGAAGCCTGCGCACCACAACGAAGAGTAGCCCCCGCTCACCACAACTAGAGAAAGCCCGTGTGCAACAAGGAAGACCCAACACAGCCAATTAAATAAATAAATAAATAAATTTATTAAAAAAAAAAAAGACTGTGCTTCCACTGCGTGGGGCACAGGTTTGATTCCTGGTCAGGGAACTAAGATCCTGGGTGCCATGTGGCATGGCCAAAAAAAAAAAGGAGTTTTAGTCATTTTTATTATTATTTATAAATTCTCTAGAGACAATAAAAAAAGATATGAGTTAATATTTCAATATTTACCACCATAAAAGCTAGCTACATCGTAACTATGCTTGAAGAATTTGCCATCTTAAATGTGGTAGGTATAAAGGTCATTTTCAGTTTTTTCCTGAGAACTGAGAAGATTGACTAAGCTGTATTCAATATCATTTTAAAATTAAAAGTATTTGGTAGCTTATTTTAAGGATGTTTTTTAAAAACATGATATAATTTATAGCTTTTTTCCAAGTGACTTTTAATTATAACTCTTGAGCATATTATTTGATAATATATATTGACTTCAGTGTATTGCAGACTGATATTATTACCTTATAGCTGTATTTTTTCATATCCTCCAAATAGGTTGAAAGATTGTTTATTTAAGGCAGTAATTCTCAAACTTTTGGTCTCTAGCCCCTTTACACTCTTAAAAATTATTGAAGACTTCAAAGAGATTTTGTTTTTGTGAGGTTTTGTTTAAATATTTCTTATTGATATTTATCGTAGTAGAAATTAAAACAGAAATTTTTAAAGTAAAAGAATATACATACAAGCACATATTCCATTAGCCATCAGGAGTGATGATGTAGCTTTGGAAAATTCCTCTCTATACATGTGAGAGAATGAAAGTGAAAAATGCAAATAATGTTTTAGTTTTATTATGAAAATAGTTTTGACTTTGTAGACTACTTAAAATAGTCTCAGGGACTCCTAGGATCTTACCACAGTGTTGCTTAGACCATTTGGGGACAGCCTTCTGGCACATTCTTATGGATATACTGAACAGGGGCAAATATTCATGCTTTAAGGAGAGAGTTGACTTTTGCAGACATCCGAAAGTAGTAAAGTTTCAGAGAATGAAGTTGGGGTCAGAAACAAAAGTGATTAGAAAGCTGTGAGCTCAGTTTTGGTACATGCAGGGACTCAGACTATAGGCATATCCACAAAGAAGTGTCAATGATAGCATTTTTTTTTTTTTTTTGAAGGAGAATGGTGCTCATTTGTATATCTAAATTCTTACAGTCCTGTTGAAAAAAACAGAGATATTAGCAAATCCTTACATAGCAACTAACCAGACTTTTTACTTTGAATGAGCTTCGTATACCTTTGTGGTAGTTCTTTGGATTGGAACTGATTGTCAGGTCACATTAGCTTTTCTTTGACATCATGCAGCAGATACTTATCATGTTGCTTTTATTTTTATTTAACTGTGGGATATAAAATTCTCTATCCAAAATTCAGAAATTATCCCCTACACTTCTTAACTATTCAAATAGTCTACATTAGTCTCTCTTCACCTTTTTTCCCTCTTTCTGATTTTTTGCTAAATCCCTTTAGAATTGTTTTCTTACCTTAAACCTATGAGAAGGGAGTCATCAAGGGGGCTGTAAGACCACAAGGCCTATTTTAAGTGATAATGCCTGTGTGTGTATTTTGTTGCCATCGCTGCCCTTTGTTTACTCATTTTGGCATTTCATCATCAACCACTTGTAACTGGTATACTGTAATTGCCTTCCCAACACCCCTCCCTTCCCCTAGTGAGAGGTTATTTATTCCTATTCATTTTATTTTTCAGAGAACATTTATTGTGCCTACTCAGTGCTGAGCACTTGATGTAAGGGGTTGAATTCAGGAATAAATGAGTCCTTGCCTTAATGGAGCCTATAGTCTAAAGAGTTTTTAAGAAGGAGGAGGGAAGGAAGAGAGAGTGTAGAGGTGTTAAAAGAGATTGGATAGGAGCAATTATTGAAGCTGATGCTTTGGTTGGAATTGAGGGCCTAAGTAAAATGTGAAAGAAAGAGTTGGACATCTTCTCTGGAATCTTCAGAGTAACGCTTCTAAAATTTTTCCTCACCAGTAAGTCTAATTTGTAAAGAAAATGATTATCTTCTACTGAAAGCCTGAAATTAAATAGAAGTTTTGTAGCTTAGTGTAAACATATGGCCACTATTTTCAATATAAAAATGCCTTGTCCCCAAGTATTTGTCTAAATATTTGACTAAAATACTCTATAAAGTTATGTCGTTTTATCTTATGTTTTTATTCCCCCCTGGCACATCCTACCACTTACTCCTAGGGCCATTCATTCCCACTTATGTATAGCATTGCTGGTGAATCAATAAAATGAGTTCTTTTTATATCAAGTAGCAGTGAGTGTATACACTTAAAGTTATTAAGAAACTTATAGGTGGAGCCTACTATGATTTTGAAACAGGAATAAAAGAGCATAGGCATAGAGTATATACTATAGTGGGACATTGTCTTATAGCAGAATTTCTCAACTTCAGCACTATTCACATTTTGGGCCAGATAATTCTTTGTTACAGGGAACTGTCCTATGCATTGTAGGGTGATCAGCATTCCTGGCCTCTACGCACTAAATGCCAGCATCTCCCTCTCCTCACCATCGTAGTTTTGACAAAGAAAAATGTCTAGACATCACCAGCTGTTCCCTGGGGGCTAAAATTGCTCCAACTTGAGAACCATTGATTTACAAGAATGTCTCTGGGAAAATAAATCTCATTTCTGGTGAGGATTGAATTAAAATAGTTGACCATGAAATAAATTCTGGAAAGGGAATAAAATGCATTAAAGAGGGCATTAGTAGACTTAGTAAAGTAGGAACTGATTGGGGTACCCAGTGGGTTAAAAGCATTGGAAAAGATGGTATTGAATAAAGAGATGGTGGCTAAAGAAGGGATGAGTATCATGTTTGAGATGTAACTTGTGAAGCAGTGTGATCATGTCTTGGTGTAGTGGTGGAGATATCTGATATGAAGGGGAATTAAAGGTCATTGTCAGTCTAGGAGAATGAAAAAGTGTGAATTCAGTGTGTTTAAAGTACTCTTCTGGTCATTCCTCAGGCTCCTTTTTCTCTGCTAGCCCCTTAAATATTCTTCAGAATTCTGTCCTAGACTCTGATCTCTTCTTACTAGGTCCATTTAGGTGATTACTCAACACCTTGTGTTTTATGTGAGATGAAAGGTGGTATTTTAAATTAGATTTGGAAAAAGCTTCATATAGTCTGGATCTTGGATGCTCATCACTACTGCTACCTGGCTGATATTCTCCCAGGGCTACCTGTGTGGTTAATAATATCTGTATCAGTAGTCTGGCTCTCTCTTCTCTGAACTCGGGACCCGCAGAGCCAGTTATCTCTACTAGACAGGTCTCCTGGGGTGTCTCATAGGTGCTTTACACTCAGCATTCACAAAACTGAACTCATATCTCCATAGCTGAACTTCTTTTCCAGTGTTTTCCACCTAATGAATTTATTCACTTAACAAATGTTTATCATGTTGCTGTCTTGCCAGGCACTCTGTTAGCTAGGGCCTTTGTGCTGAGCGAAATAGACCTGGTCCCTGTCCACATGACGTTTATATTCCTTATCCCTCATCCAGTCATTGGCCAAGTCTTATTTTAACTATCTGTTTACTTGTCTAATTTTTCCTATCAGACTCTAAATAGCTTGCGGCAAAGATCATTTTCTTGTTTTCTTAGTGTCTAGAAGGTAGTTGGTTCATCTGAAATGTGTAGTAAATATTTTATTAATTAATATAAGAACACAGTAATACTGAAGTCACTAGCTAATAGTGGTGGAGGGGAAGACTGTTACTTACTAAAAGTCATCTAGGAAGGTGAAAGCGGGTACCATATATGTTTTAGAGACTTTTTTCCCCAGATTTCAGAATCTCCGCTTAAACTGCAAATATGGAGTTTAAATGGAGTGGAGAGTCAGGGTGTAATAGAACAGTGATCTGGAGGTAGCATCAGTGTTCCTCTATAAAATCTGGGATAAAAAATTAAATTTGACTCACCATTGAATGCACCTTTATACTGTAACCATCTTGGAATCTGATTCTCTAGTTAAATTTATTCCTTTGAGTATACTTAAGGAATATTGAATCCTAAATATATATATATATTTTTTTTTTCAAGTTTATGCAGTATCTAATCTTCATATTTGCTTACCAGCTTTTTTTTTCCTTTAACATACTTGCTTTGTTTTTCCCTTTAAATTTTTTCTTAGGTTTTAGGTAGAGTATGATGAATGGTATTTTACTCTAATCTGCTAAGAGAACTAAAACCAAAATAAAATAAAGTGATAAATTAAGGTTTGGAGTTTAGAAATCTGAATGATCCTTTTAAACATTGTTCTGATATCTGTACTGCTTATGATCTATTCTGAGGGATAATAGAATCTAATCAACAAAGCCATGGACAGTTAAAATTTAACTCTGCAAACTACCAGCTCTGTGTCCTTGGCAAGTTACTTAACCTCTCTGTGTCTCAGAATCCTCATCTGTAAAATAGGGATAATAATGTGGACCGCATAGCGTGTTTTTCATACAGAATGATAGCAATTTAAGAAATCTTAGGATTTGTGTAGTTGAAATTTAAAAAATACTAATCCTTGGGGGAGGAAAAGGTGGTGATGATGGGTTTTAGAAAGTTGGAAAATACTCCCCTAAAATGTTTTTCCCCTTTGATAGCTTTTTGACAGATTGAGAGATGAAAATCCAGATTTTAGGGAGAAAATTATAGCAATCAACAGTGAACTCACCCAGCCTAAACTTGCTCTTAGTGAAGAAGATAAAGAGATCATCATAGACTCTACCAATATTATATTCCACTGTGCAGCTACAGTAAGGTTTAATGAAAATTTGAGGTAAGTAAAGGTATTTATATGATATTTGAACTGCAGCATAGTTAAAAGATCTAATTTGAATTCTACTTTTTAGTCAAGTCGTTTTGAAGGTGTTTTGAAAATGTTCCCTTTCTGCTAATTGTAGCTTTCAGTGACCTACAGAGTGTTAAAAGAATTATCTTTCTCTTCTTAACAGCTTAAAAACATTGGATAGCTAGTGTATGTTTATTAGAAGAAGTTGCCATGAATTGAAACATGGGGCAGGGAGGAGGCAAGAAATGGGGAGTGTGGAGTAGAAGAGAAGTTTACCTTGGGTAGTAAGTAGTATTAGTATTAACAGCTAATACTGTTTATTTCCTCTTCCCTCCATTCTTTCAGAAGTGTATACCCCGGCAGCTTTATTTTTCTACTAGACACATATTCATCTGAAAATTTCAAAAAGTTAGGCTCAGGTTTTGCAGAGTAAGATAAAATGACTTATCCACTGAAGTCATACTTTGTTTTAAAACTTTAGTATCAGTGTTAAGTGCAGGGTACATTGGATATAAGTTTACTTTAAAAATAATTTGGACTTCCTTCACGATCCCTATTTTAAGAAAAAAATAACATTTTAAATGGTCACTATGTTTTTAAAAATCTAATAAATACACATTTCAAATAATGGTGCTTAATTCAGAGCATTTTTTGACATTATGTACAGTTTTATAATGTTAATCTAATTGTATGGTCTTATATCAGTTAAAATGGTGCATACGTCTTCAGGCTTCATAATTGCTTGAAGGCCTTCTTCAGATGTTTTTAAGTTCAATTCTGATTGTAAAGGGTTTTGAGATTATCCCCCATATTGTCTATGTATAGAAGTATAAACCTTAATTGACGCTGTGTAACATAGTTCAGTGCCAAAGCATTACAGTGGGTTTTGCCTATATTACAGGTGAGGGTACTATAATAGTCCCTTACATTTCTCTAACAGTGCTTTATAGTTTCACGGTGTTTTCTTGCTCATTATTTCATTCCATGCTTAACGTTACCCACTGTAATATAACAGGCAAATCCATTTCATACTTGAGGAAGCTGAGGCAGCACTGTGTAATGGAAAGAGCATGAGCTTTAGAATTACATACCGTAGTTCTAATCTTGACTTCATCCTTTATTATCTGGTGGTAATAATTTATTTACATTTTAGTTCTTTTTATGCAGCAGTGTGTTCAGGATTCAAAAGTGACAAAGGAATCTTATTAGAACTATAGTATAATCTCATTTTCAAAAAATATGTGTGTACATATTTGTGTATTTATATACATATCTTTTAATATTGGTCAGTTTTATTTGGATAGTGTGATTACAGTTAGGTTTTAAATATGAAATAGTCAATCAAACAGGTATTTTCCCCTGTAGTTCTAGCTTTCATTTTTTTCATAACCAAAAGAAAGAATTCACATAGCCTTATGAAACTGTTTTCGTGAAAAAAGGTGTATAGATACTCGATAATTGTAGTATAGTCCTCAAAGGGAAAATTAGATGCTTTTAAAGGGGAAATTCTTTTGCAAGCAGACCACATTCATTAGGGTGAAACTCATTTAAGTAATCTTATGAGGAGGACCAAAGAGTAATACTTACGGGATAGGTTCTCTCCTCTTTCTCTTCCCCTCAGGGTAAGCAAAGTTACCGTTAACAAAAAGGAAATCTTTTTATTATTATTCTTTCTTCTTTCACTAGAGATACCATAGTGGAAGAGGGTAGACAGGTGAACAAGAAAATTTATTGTTCTTCTCTTCCTTGTCGAGGCATGTGTGTATACTGACCTAATCCTAGTCATTACATTGAAATTATTGTTTTCTGTGAAGTAATTTTAATGGATATTGATGTCTAAGTGGTTGATATTATAAAATACTTTAGGTTAATATATAACTACTTACAAAACAATTATTCTTTATAACCACTTTTTAAGTTAGCCCACAAATAAAAAATGGTCAAAGCCTTTACTGCCAGGGCAAAACAATCCAGATTTTACTCCCAACATGATACACAATATTTTGGGAGAAATAAAAATAAATTGCATACAAGTCCTATTCACAAAGTGCATATAGTCTAATAGAGGAGGTAGAATATGCTTAAATGACCATAAACTAGGATAGAAAATGTGGAGTTACTGTAGAGCATACATTAAAGTGCTATGAGAATTGAGAGGTGGCAGAGCTCATTTATTTTCAAGTATGGTGGTCTGTAAATCTTGAAGTGGGAAAAGATGGATATCAAGAGTAGGAATTATAGAGAAATACTGACAGGAGATGAGGAGAGAGTGATATTGAGGATAATAAAGGGAGTTACTTAAATACTTGACCTATATGGGGTCTGGTGTCTCTTAGGTAGTAAGGAAAGTGAAGGTAGGACAGGGTCAATGGAGTTGAGAGTAAAGAAGTGTCAAGAGACTAGAAACCATGATGAGAACAGAAAACAGGCGTAAGGGCAGAAACGGAAGGATGGATAGTGTGGTCTGGGGAAATCTCATAGTATGAAATTTTGGAGATGGGGCAATTTTGGGTGAGAAGGCCCAGGGTGTGAATATGAGAGTAAGTGTTCAGAAAGGAGTGGAAGTAAAGATCGATGATTAGAAAAGATCAAGAAACTATTGAGTCTAAGGGCACTGATTCTCAAACTTTAGAATGTATTATGAATCTTAAGGATTACTGGAAACTGTGTTTAAAATGCAGAATCTTGGAATGTATTTGCCAAATTCAGACCCTCTAGTTTTGAGATAGGGAATCCTCATTTTTAACAAGAGCCTAGGGTGTGATTTGAATTATAGACGTCTGGGTCCCCTACCCTAATTGATTAATTGGCCCCTAGTCATCTGTTTGTGTATCTTCATTAAGTTAAAAAAAAAAACAGCAGCAATAGAGACGAGATCTCATGTAGGTAACATTTTCTCAGAGGTGGGGAAGGGAGAGATGAGGGAGAGATCAGAATGGCCTGGGGAACTTATTTAAAATGTAGTTTCCCAGGACTCAATTCAGGCCTTAAAAAGTGTTTAAAGGTGAGGTCCAGCAATCTGCATTTTTAATAAGCTCACAGGTGTCTGTCATGTCAAGCATGAGATCTCTGGTTTAAGGTCTTAGAAGTGTTATCAGCACAGATTTTGAACAACCCAGTATATCTATAGAACACAGGTGAATCAGAAAATTTATTGGCAGTTCAAGTTCTTTCCTTTATTGAAGTGGTTTCTGTGTCTACATTAATGATGGGCCATAATTATAAAGATTTGTTCTTTTTGCTCTCCCCCCAAAGCCAGTGTTATATAAAATACATTTATGAATCCATACAACCAAAACATAGTGAGAACTTTATTTTTGTTTAGTACTACTAAGTACTTTCAGATCTAACATGTCAGGGTCTCAGCCTAAAGTTCAAGGCGTAGAAGTTGGATGGTAGTAAAAAAGAGTGAGGATACTAGCCTGGCAGAGATTCTAAAAGTTATTTATGTGGGCACAAAGTGCCTTCAGGTTTGGGCTCTCAGGTGCAGGTGGATGGAAAGAGGTGAGTAGGCAAAGCTCAGGAGTGCTTCCTCTCTCAAGTTATTTCTTATTTTCGGTGACCCAGAAATTCTGTCACAATCCTCAGGAACCTGTAATAGAATATCCTGTGTGTCTTGCTCCCAAAACATTACTCTCCCTACCACCATTGTTTTGCAAATGCAAAAGAAAATAGCACATTGCCTTACAGTCTTGTGGACAGTATCCTCTCTGTGAAGTGTCTTTTTTGCTGGATATCAATTTGAACAGATTTTCCTCCCTCAGTTGAGATAAGGAAGGAAAAAGACACACATGATTTTAAGACCCCAACCCAATTATTCCATTAAAAATTTTTTTTCCTTCTAGTATGTTTTCATAGGTTCCTGGATACTATTAAGTTAAAAGAAAAAATAAGGCCCATGAGTTTTTCCTCTCATGAATTATTTCTTGTTCCTAGTGACCCAGAACTTGTTGTCCTGTCCTCAGAAACCTGTAACAGAATAGTCTCTGTATACCTTTTCCAAAACAATACTCTCCCCATTCCCACTGTTTTGCAGATGTGATATGCATCAAAGAACTACTTTACAGTCAAGTGGACTAGATTCTATCTGTGACATATCCTGGCCTTTTAAAAGAATAGTTGAATTTTTTTTCTTTTTAAATACTAAAAGTGTAAGAATTTTGAAAAGTACTCAAAACTATTTTTAGTTTTTTAAAAATTTTCTTGTGGTCTCTCCTTGAAAATATGTTGTTTTCCATAAAATATAAACATAGAATTTGTAATTTCATTTATTGAAACAATTTCCATATTTCTAACTTTTTCATAGTTATAATTTTCATGATGTGATGATATCATGTTATACTATTATTTATGTCATGTTCACTTAGTGGAGCAAATTCAGGGAATTTTTCTGAGGGTGTGGCGAAAAGGGAACCCTCCTAGACTGTTGGTGGGAATGTAAATTGGTGCAGCCAATTTCTATGGAGAACAGTATGCAAGTTCCTCAAAAAAACTAAAAATAGAGTTGCCATATGGTCCAGCAATCCCACTCCTGGGCACATGGTCCAGCAATCCCACTCTTGGGCACATATATCTGGACCAAACTCTGATTCAGAAAGATATGTGCAACCCTTTGTTCATAGCAGCACTATTTACAATAGCCAAGACATGGAAACAACCTAAATGTCCATTGACAGATGAATGGATAAAGAATATGTAGTATACACACACACATGCACAATGGAATATTACTCAACCATAAAAAAAGAATGAAATGATGCCATTTGCAACTACATGGGTGGACCTAGAGGTTATCATATTAAACGAAGTGAGTCAGAAAGAGAAAGACAAATACCATATGATATCACTTATATGTGGAATCTAAGATATGACACAAACGAATTTATCTACGAAACAAATAGGCTCACAGACATAGAGAACAGACTTGTGGTTGCCAAGGGGTGGGGGTGGGGGAGGGTTGGATTGGGAGTTTGGGACTAGCAGATGCAAACTATTATATATAGAATAGATAAACAATAAGATCCTAATGTATAGCACAAGGAACTATATTTAATATCCTGTAATAAACCAAAATGGAAAATAATATGAAGAAGAATATATATGTATAACTGAATCACTTTGCTGTACACCAGAAACTAACACAACATTGTAAATCAAATATACTTCAATTAAAAAACAAGCAAAAACACAGCAACAACAACAAAAAAACCCAAGAAACAAATTTAGGGAATTTTAATTTCTTTCTGTTTTAAAAATTAGGGTTAGAACAAGTTTTTCCTCAGTTAATTTCAGTAGGTTAACTAGGTTAATAACTATATCATTTCTGTAATTCCTAGTACTTTGTCCTAGTCTCTTTTGGATCAGTTGTATCAGTTTATAGTGTCACCAACAGTGTATTACTTTGCCAGTTTTTCACAGTATTACTGGTTTTGCATATTTCAACTTTTTTTTTTCTCAAATGTTATAAACAAAAGTATAAGAGAAAGCAAAAACTACCCCTTAAGTAATATTTATTGAATGCCTATTTTGGGACTGTGTTAGGAGTAATGCTGAATACTTGCAAGCTATTATTTCATTTAACTTTTTACAAATCTTACTAGGTAGTCTCCATTACGTATTCTCCTGTACAGATGAAGAAACTGAGGCCTGAGTGCTTGAGTGACTTTACAAGGTCACCTAATCCTAGCTGATAGGTAGGGTTTGACCAGAGTCTGACCCAGGTCGTATTCCAGAGTCTTATTTTTCATCCTGCTTACTTCATAATCTATATATTTAAAAAATATTATTCACACAAATTCTCTGTGTTTTTATAGTTGTCATAATTATTTTAATGGCTGTGTTCTTTCATTGTGATAAAATAGCTACTTTATTAAACCACTTTATAGTGAATATTTGGGCTCTCTAGGCTTTTGCTATTACTAGATGATGCTTCATTGATTATTTTCCTGCATATATACTTTTGCATTTGTGAAATTATTTACCTCAAATAAATTTTAAGAAGGGAGATTATAGATCATCTCTGGGTCTTGCATGTGCCTCTTGTAACAAATGTGTCAGTTTTAGTTTAACACCCCTTTGAATTTTATAAGGTAGTCTTAAAAAGGTGTTTGGGTTAATTGCTACAAAGAGAGGAGTGAACATATTTTTACTTGATTAGATGTTAATATAATTTAATATTTTTGAGTTTTCTTTGACTATTTTACCCTTATTGATGACTCTACCTTAGCATTTTAAAATTACTTATTCTTCCTTGTCCTGATAGTATAGCCATTTCATAAAACAATGTGCTTTCAAAAGTCAAGATACAAAAGACGTCTAAAATGACTTCAAAAATGTATGCATAAAAGCCAAAGACTGAAATTAATCTGTGTCTATTTCTGGGTAATTTAAAAATTTTAATTTGTCCTTTTGTTTTTAAAATCCTAATATGAAGTTTATTTCATAATCAGAAAAATTTTAAACACAACTGATAGAATGGTTGTACTTCATGTTGAAATAACAAAAAATCTTAGCTAAAGGATCAATTGTAAAAAAACAAAAATCTCTTTGTCCCCTTCTGTCTCTGATGCTCTAAAATGGAAATAAGATTTTTTAGCAGGTGAAAAATGACATAGCTTCCCAATTTTTTATTGTCACTTTTTCTTTTACAGAGATGCTGTTCAGTTAAATGTAATTGCTACACAACAGCTTATTCTGCTTGCACAACAAATGAAGAATCTGGAAGTATTCATGCATGTATCAACAGCATATGCCTACTGCAATCGAAAGCATATTGATGAAGTAGTCTATCCACCCCCTGTGGATCCCAAGAAGCTGATTGATTCTTTAGAGTATGTTTGTTTGAAATTTATATAATTTGCTTTGACCTCAAACTTTGGATCCAAGTTTATCTATCTACATGTATCTCTTGGTCTGTTTCAGTTTCTCTCTCTTTCTCTCTCTACCCATGCATATGTATACATTTATCTCTTCCTTATTCAACAGAGTTTTATGTATCTGCTGTGTTCTTTTTATTGTATAGATTTGTACCTAAATGACTCTCAGTGACGTCAGTGTGGAGCTTTCACTTTTGACCAGGTGTGATGGTTGGAGGAAAGCCTCTGAACAACTCATTCATGGTATTAGAGTCTCCATTTTATCAGGGAATCAGTGTTAGCCACTAAGAAGTGCCTGATATGCATGGAGACTAATGACTGCCTATTCAATAGCAAGGTCTAATTTATTAAAAGATTATCCTTTTATTTTGCCCAGTGGAGTACAGTTGACCCTTGAACAGCACAGGTTTGAACTATGTGGGTTCAGATTTTTTTCCAATAAATAAGTACTCCAGCACTACACCATCTGTGCTTGGTTGAATCTGTTGATGTAGGTCCATGATACAGAGGGCCGACTGTAAAGTTATATGCAGATTTTCAACTGCACAAAGGGTCAGTGCCCTGAGCCCGTGTTTTTCAAGTGTCAACTTTGTATCCACAGAGGGGCCTTGAATTATTAGGGAATCAGAGGAGTCGTGGTCCTTTAATTGATACTCCTAGTGTTATTGTTTATCATCTTTCTAAGGACTAGGATCCTGCCATAAATTATTGCTTGAGAAATGTTTGTATTTGATGGTCACAAATAGGCATGGCCAAGATTTCATTTGCTTTAGCCTGCACTTTCTCATCAAGTGAAACAAACAAACAGGATCAGAGCAAGAATAAATAGAAGGGTCTTTTCTTCTTTTATACACTATAATTATAGAAAATACCAGTATCCATCTTATCTTCATGTATTTGTTAATCTTCATATAGTATTCCTGTGAGTTTTTTCCTCCTTTATTCTGTTTGCTCTTAGGTCTTTTTTCTTCCAAGGGATTCTATTCATGTTCAGTTCCTTAGTTACCATCCCCATTTTCTCAGTTGAATTCTTTTCTTTCCAAGGGTACTACAGAATGTTCATAGCTCCAAGTTTTCTTCTAAAATAAGCACATATGTCCATTTCTTTAAGGCTTTCCTGGCAATATGAGGAAGTAGACAAATTTGTAAGAAAATCAGTAAGTATGGGAACTTACTGAGACATTCTTATGATAATTCCCTTGTTTCTGTTTTCTAACTTTGTTTCTTATATGGTCCCAAATATCTACCTCATTTTCTTCAGGTCAGTAGGCAGAAGTGTTTAATATCTCTGGAAAAAGATGAGTATGGAAGTTAATCAATCTTTTTACTTTTTGTCTTATTAGCAGTTGGTATATTCAAACATCTAAGTTGCTGAGAAAGAGCCTATAACCTTCTAATTCTATTATTTCTTTTCTTTGCTTACAAAGAAATCTGGCAAACAGATAATTTTAGGGTAACTTATAGATGGGCTCTGTAAACTCACTCCAGTGATAAGGCTTACTGGCTCTGAAGTCTCTCCTTGGGTTAGCCAATTTTTTTTAATGTAGCAACTCT
Source organism: Hippopotamus amphibius kiboko (assembly GCF_030028045.1). Taxonomy (NCBI): domain Eukaryota; kingdom Metazoa; phylum Chordata; class Mammalia; order Artiodactyla; family Hippopotamidae; genus Hippopotamus; species Hippopotamus amphibius. Next base: position 30,754,311 of record NC_080194.1, on the reverse strand, counting down.
CTCTTTCATTTTTCGAAGTTCATCTCCACTATGGAATTTTTCCTAAGTTGATAGCAACCTCCCTTCAATTTTGTTAGTGTTCTTTTCCTTCTATACACAAAAAGTACTTCCACATACAGAAGAAAGTGTATCTTGATAGTCTCCATTTTATGCATCCTCACCAGTTAGTATGGGTATCATTTGTACACTGACAGTATACTCAGAGTACAGGTATGCATGGTATTATAGACAGGAAGGAAGACTCTGAAAACAAGTACATAGTATATCAGAATTAGAAGTTAGACTGGAAAAGACTATAGAGATCACCTAGTGTATCACCCTTCTTTTATAGATTATCATAGTAGACCTTTTCTTCAGAGACACTGAGAGAATTGGAGGAATTTTGTGACTTCATAGTAGGTTGCTAATTGAATTTTAATAGTGTGGTTCAATTTATTTTTATCATTTACCCCAGTATTTTTTAGTCTTGCTTGTGAGAACATAACAATTTTTAGCAATTCACCTTAGATATTTAGGTTACAAGACCTTTTATGTTAATTGTAAATGTATGCTCATTTAAAATGTATGTAATTAACATGTTATGCTGTTATGGTAATTACATACAAATATATAATTCCTAATCTGAAACCTTTGGGGCTAGATGTATTTTGCAATTTATTTAGACTTTAGAAAGGAAATATGATCTATGTATTGTGTAATATGAAATAACTTCAGCTAGATTCAGGGTAGCACCCCTCATCAAACATATATGAAATATATGAATACTTACAACTAAATGATGTTTCAAAAAAAGACCATAAATCAGTTCTGATTCCCTTTTGCTACCTACCATATGATTTATGAAAGAACTTTCAGTTTTCAGACCTTTTTGGATATAAAAACTGAATATAAGAGATCTGGAGTTGTGGTTGATGTTTAATGAAAGTAAAGCTAATTTCCATTTTTTTTAGTAAAAGTTGTGAAATCACTGGAGTTGGAGCAATGGATTTGTTTGAAATGTGCAAAGTGGTTTTTCATTTTATAGTAAAGTGTCTGAAAATAGTTTTGCATGCAATTTCTTTGTTTACCAGGTGGATGGATGATGGCCTCGTAAATGATATCACACCAAAATTGATAGGAGACAGACCTAATACATACATATACACAAAAGCATTGGCAGAATATGTTGTACAACAAGAAGGAGCAAAGCTAAATGTGGCGATTGTAAGGCCATCAATTGTTGGTGCCAGTTGGAAAGAACCTTTTCCAGTAAGTTGTTAGAAATCTTTGCAAATAATTGAAATTGAGAATTTTAAGTCATAATTCTGTACAAAAAGAGTTGGCAATTGTTTGAGAGCAGGTTTTGTTTAATGAACATGGCTTACCATGGAAAGTTGTGGAAAGAGACACTTATTGGTACTTTTATTTCTAATGTAATACTGCATGTATAGAAATGCAGATCAATTTTTAAAATATTAATTGAAAATTAAATCTATGGCTATGGTTTTGTCTGGAGTCAAAGGGGACCATGCCTTATGAGTTTTCTTCATGATTGATAAGAGAGTGGACTCTAACACATCAACATTTGTTGACTTTTAAAATTATTTGCTGATTAGTTTCCCTTGTAGAGGTGAAGAGAATAGAGATGAGAATATTCAGGATCTTATTTTATTTCATTTGCTTTTTAGTACCAAAAAGAGTCAGGCATTCCAAGAGGTTGACTCCTCCCTGTATAGATCACAGGCTAAGGAAGATAAGAGATTTCTGTGATCAGCTGTAGAAAAGCAAGACATTATGGTATTTGTGAATCCCTGAAATAAAACATAGATATAAAATAAGAGATAAATTGAGGATAAGTAGGAAAAACTTATATTTCTGAAATGGTAGTAAATGATAGCATCTCTTTTGTTGTTTTGACATTATTCTGTTTTCTTCTGTTTTATTCAGTAATTTTGAGGAGGATTTACCATTTCCCCCAATATCAGGATATTGCCTTGTAAATAGCACAAAATCAAACTTGAACAGTCTTAAATTAGCTAAAATATTTGACAGATATAAACTCCATTTTAAAAAATTCTCTTTGCAGAGAGTTAATAGAAGAGTAGGTAACCCTTTGAAAATGATTTTACTTAGTCATTTGCAATCTCAAAGGAAGGCTGCTTCTATTTAAGATGGGTAGAAATATTCTGGCCTGAATCTAGTCTGTTTTTCAGTTTTTAGAAGAAAACTACTAGGTATATATGTGGAATTATAGATTTCAAATGATACATCCCTAGTTTCATAATATTTCTAAGCCTTTTTTTAATTTTTGGTGTTATAGGGATGGATTGATAATTTTAATGGACCAAGTGGTCTCTTTATTGCTGTAAGTAAACCTTTTGTTTTATTGAATGTTTTATATTTTGTTCTGTTTTCTGTATATCTTTATATTGTGTATATGTACTGTGGCTTATAGATCTTAAGGTGTTGTTTTTAATTTCAACAAAGGCAGGGAAAGGAATTCTTCGAACAATGCGTGCCTCCAACAATGCTCTTGCAGATCTTGTTCCTGTAGATGTCGTTGTCAACATGAGTCTTGCGGCAGCCTGGTATTCTGGAGTTAATAGGTATATGAGATAACAGTGTCACTTGTTAAATATATAGTAACTGAGATGGGAAAGCTAATGTTAAATAATCCCTCATAACTGATATTTATCACTTTTATTAACCCATACCAATATTATATAGGCATTACCATTTTCAGCTGCAGGAGTTGATTTAAATAGGCGATGAAGTGGTTCCATTAGCCATAATTAAGAATTAACATAAATTCTTGTGTGCTATCTACAGGATGGACAAGGTCATTAGAAATTAAAACAAACAAAAACAAAAAAACATGATTTCTTTTTTTAATCCAAACTAGAACTTAGTATAAACTTGGCATATATAAAGAGCTGAAATTCACAGAGAGTGGCTTACATATATCAAACATGTACACTAGAGCACTTTAATCAACTCATGGGCCTCCTTTTAAAAGGGAGTAGTAGCATTTATAGGTTAACACATAAACCTAAACACCTAAGCTTCTTAGTAACTTTTTTCCTAAATAATAAAGTGCCCTTATTTTTGAAGTCAGTGTTTTATATCTTAAAAAAGGAGGAATATGATTATGTGGATATATTGTTCCTGGTGAAAGGGGACTCAATTCATAATTTTTTTCAGCTAGAACCTCTGAAAATGGGAAGGATATAGGAAGAGCTGAGGTTGTTTGTTGTTCTTTTTCTTTGCATGAAAAACAGACACTTCTGCTAATACAAAGAAGAAAAATGTGGAAAGAAGTCTATATTATTTTTATAAATTTTTTTGGTAGGATAGAGAAAAAGGGTAGTGTAAATAGTTGTTCAGACACAAATATTAATCCTTTAAAGATAATATTTTAAATATTCACTGTAGAAAAGGTACCCATCATCCTTATTTCTTCCTGCTTAAGTAACATAAAAGATTTAGTTTGGTTAAGTTTGACCTCTTTTTATGTTTCATTGCTTTGATCTTTGTCTTTGCAGACCAAGAAACATCATGGTATATAATTGTACAACAGGCAGCACTAATCCTTTCCACTGGGGTGAAGTTGGTATGATTTTACCTGTGTTTTTTAATGTTAGAGTAAATTTTAAAGAACTTAAAATGTTCACTGAGTTTTTATGCTGGAATAACCCATGAGGCATTAAAGCCACCCAGTTACCAGTTTATTCTTGTTTTCATTGCTGTGTTAGAGTATCTACTGGTACTGCCTTTGGTCCTTAATAATGTCTCATAAATTTAAAAATATCCTGCTGTATATTACCTCCTCATCCCACCCTTGTCTGACCCTTACTATTGCCATCTGCAGCGATACCCATGGTATGGAAATAATGCCTTTTTCCTCCCTCCTGAGTACTCTCAATCCTGATGTTCCCTGTTCGCAGGCAGTATCACTTCCAACTACAAGAGTTGGTATATCACAGGAGATAGCTAGTTGTCCTAAGAGTAATAACTGAAGGAGTTAGCAGGTAGGATACATTTTGCCAGAATATTTTCTATTACATTTATTAATCTGTTTAAATTCATGGATTCCCAGCAGGTAGTGTGTATGCTATGTTACTTGTTTTAAAATAGGAATAGTATAACTTAAAGCCTACTGAAATTGAATCATTTTTAAGTTGTTGGTTTATGTTTTCAAATTTAAAATAAAATATATTTATAGTGTTGATTTAGTGCTAGATCTTATTTTACCTCTAATTGAACAGTTTTTGTTTCCTTTGTGGAACAATTTTGATTTTAAAGTAAATCTTTGTCTTTTATCCATGGGTTTTTCTATGGCATTTTAATTTCAGTTTAAAAAGAAAAAAAAATCTAGGATGCTTTTAATTTTATGATAATTATTTGTGTTTTTTTAAGAATTTTAAAACACTTTAAATGAGTTAGGTTTTTTGGTAGTCTTTCATTGTGTTCTGAAGTTTAGCAAAAATCAAGCTGAGCTTTCTTTTTTAGTGAATGTCCCAGTATACACTTCCATTGACGTATTAACATAGATGATAATAGATTGTTTTGATATTGCATAACTTAAATAAATTACAACAGAAGTTAATTTGGTGTTGTTTTAAGCTTGTTGATATATGTTAATTTGAGCTACTTAATTATTCATAAGCAAAGGATGATGATTTCCCTTTTCTTTTTTAAATAAGTTCAGTAATGAGAATCTGGAAGGAGGAACAGAAAGAAAGAAGCTATCGAGAGGTGAAATATAGAAAGTGACATTGTAAACTGATATAGATAAAACATTAAAAAGGATTTCTAAGAGTGAATTTTAGCAAAAATTCATTCAATTAAAATTCATAAATAGTGGCAGTTCCAAAACCACTTGAGTTCAGCAGTCTAATAGAACCCATATTCTCTTAGCTACTGTAGAAAATAGAAAAGTTTGTTTTTTAAATGAGCAAAAACTGACATCTTTGGTAAAATATTTTGCTTTGTGAAAACATGATTTTTGTTTTTTCAAAACTTCATTACATGGTTATTATCAAAGCTGTTACACAACTTTTCTTCCTCAGAATACCATGTAATTTCCACTTTCAAGAGGAATCCTCTCGAACAGGCCTTCAGACGGCCCAATGTAAATCTAATCTCCAATCACCTTTTATATCATTACTGGATTGCTGTAAGCCATAAGGCTGCAGCATTCCTGTATGATATCTACCTCAGGATGACTGGAAGAAGCCCAAGGTAATGGTGACTAGCTCTGTCTTTTCTGTTCCTCTGACTGTTAAACAACCCATGCTTACACTAAAATGCATATTAACTCTGTATTTGTTTATGCTTATCATAAGGCTTAATGGCCTTTTGTGAATGAGAAGACTTGAATTTATGAATTTGTCAGAAAAGCAAAGGTAGTGTTGTAATTCACTCTATTCTAAAGTTTGGATGATAAATTATTGTCATGTGCTGAATTCTAGGTCTAACTGTAGGTATTTTTTCTGAATAACAAATAACATTCAAAATGCTTTGACGCTTATTTTTCCTACAGGATATTATCTAACTCATTACTTCAAGATGAATCCTTTAAACCAAGTATTCAGGCGCCCCAATATTAAGTTGTATTCCAACAACTTATTGCTTCATTATTGGAAGGGTGTCAGACATACAGTACCTGCATTATTGCTTGATCTGGCACTCAGGTTGACAGGTCAGAAACCGTGGTAAGAAGAATAGCAGTAAATACACTATGTATTGGTAAGGTGGTGGAAGCTTGCTGGAGAGACAAAAAGTCGCTAGCATGAGCTTTACTTTTAGAGTTACTAACCTGATCAATCACAATAACAATCAGGATGCTAGGACATTTCTTAGAAATTGAGGATGTTTGGGGAGACTAACTGTGGACCCCATCTTATTGGGCCATTGATCCTCCAAAATCCCATAATTCAGGAAATGCCCAGCGTCAAGGTTGTCATTGTTATTATAAGCTGAAATTGAGTCCTTCTTTCCCTGTTAAAAACTTGGAGATGAGTTTTATAGGGGATTAAGGGTTAAATGTTATGCTTTAAGGGGATTGTGCAGTTTTATATGAAAAAACCTAGGATGCTTCTAGAAAATTAATTGCTTGAGCTATCTCAGCTTCCCATTCAGCTTATAATATGGTAATTACCGTTTTTGACTAATTTTTCAGGTTGAGAATGGTTAAAAGTTAACAAATGGAAAACTTTGTTCTCTTACAGTTGTTATGACCTTTCTTTCCTGTTTTCTTTTTTATTGAAACCCCACAAACTTAAGCAAAATAATCCTACTGTCTTTACCACAGTTATAGTGAAATGTACTATAAAAATATTTATTTTTTTAACTACATTGGCATTACAGTGGAGCCTTTGATTGGAGAGTTCAGGATTTGAGTATTTGTGCATAAAGAAGATGCTGACTCCAGAACTCCCATCAACTGCTCAAAAAAATAGAAGTGACGTATCTGCCAGTTATAGTGTATCAGGATCTGAGTTACATGTAGGGAATTTTCTGTGGCTTCAGTTGTCCGTTATGTTTCTAAACCCTGTATGTTAAATATTGAAATACATGAGAGGTGTTGAACAAATTTAAGTAAAGAAATACTTAATGGAAAGAGGATCCAAAATATATTAAAATTATCTTAAGGTTTTGCTAGAATGACCTGCAAAGTGCAGTATTTGTCATTGGCAACATTCTTTCCTGGCTAAAACGCAGCTGTAAATTTATGAGTGATGGCAGTGCATGCTATCTTGCTATTAATAAAGTTGTTGCAGACTAGATCAGAAAAATCAAAACTAGGTCACAAGTAAAATAAGTTAAATATATCACAATGTCTTACACAGAAAGGGGGGCTTAGTAAACTTAAAAAATGAATGAAGAGCCAAGTTTATTAAATAATTTGTAGTAGATGTTGCTGTATAACAAATCTTCTCAAACTTAGTGGCTTAAAACAGCAGCAGTTATTTTGTTATTTCTTTCAGTTTATTATTTCTCACAGGATCTGGAATTCAGGAAGGAATCCACTGGGCAGCTTTGGCTTAGAGGTCTTTCATGTGGTTGTGGTCACATGGAGCTGAGAGAGAGATGTGCAGTGGAACAGCTAGTATCACTGTCTCTTCATATTGTGTCAGGATCTCTTTATAGAGTCTCTTTGCAAGGACCAGCGGAAGCCTTAGGGGAGTTGGAATGCTTACGTGGCAATGAAGGCTTCAAGGAAAAGTGCTTCAGCAGGCAAGGTGGAAGCTATGTGCATTTTCTGACCTACCTAAGAAAATCATGCAGCACTACTTCCACCTCATTCTTTTAGTCACGGGCAAGTCACAGATCCTCCAGGATTCAAGGAGAAGAGATATAGAGAATAGTCAGGATCATATTGTAAATGAACACGTGAGATGAAAGGTATTGTTGCAGCCGGTTTTGGAAAGTGCAGTCTGCACAGTCAGGCTTCTGGTCCCAACAATTTATATTCCTTCCACATGGAAAATACCCGTGCTTTTCTCCCCCCAAAACCTCTCTGACATCAGCTTGAAGCCAGTGTGGTCAGCAAAATCTGATATGATTGTGGGTGAAGCACTTTAGGAGTGCTTTTTTCAGGTATAGGTCCTCAAGTATTGATCTGAAACCTGTGAACTAAAGTGACAGGTTATCTGCTGCCCATCCACCCAACATATAATGTGAAAAAAGCATAGGAGATACTTTAGACAGTCTTGTTCGAAAGAGAAAATGAGAGACACACAGCAATCACTGGTCTGTAACAGTTCTGAATTCCAGCAGGGTATGTTTGATGGTTTCTTAGGGCTCATTCCCACGCTCTGGTTTTTCTCTGAGGCTTTTGGCTTTCCCCTCTGAGTGATGCTTCTTTTCCCATTAAAAAAAGGCCTGTGTTTGCAACTGAATAGCCTTCTTACCATATTTCTTGCCCATAAAAAGTTGGGGGAGTCTTCAGAGCAGGGATTGGCAAACTTTCTGTAAAGGGCCATATAGTAAATATTTTAGTCTTTGTGAGCCATATGGATTCTGTTGCAACTACTTAACTCTGCTGTTAAATGTAGTTTCCACCTTGTAACTATTCAGTTCTGCAGCCTTAGACAATATGTAAGTGGATATGCGTGACTGTTCCAGTCAGACTTTATTTACAAAAACAGGTGGATTTGGCTCCTAAGCTCTGGTTTACTGGCCTTTGATCCTGAGGCCTCTTTTCATTTGGTACTGTCTCTGTCCTTTTAAGTGTAAACTCATGTGATTTCGTTTAAAACTGTATGGGTTTCCCATGTATCTATTTAAAAACAATCCACTCCATTAGGGCATACCCACAGATCTTTTTGAGAATTATCCTTCTCTATCTTGGGTTTCTTATGAGGTTGCTGTGGGACAGCACCCTTGCATCTTAGTTCCTTGCCTCTTAGATCCTTAGACTCTTATATCCTGCCTCTTAAACAATAGAGCTTCTATTAAGACATGTCTTTAACATCTAGAGTGAAACTTTTGTTTGCCTGAAAGGTTCTATGAGGTATACTACCTTAAATCTTTCTGAGGTCCTAATGAAGAATCTTATGTGTGCAGTCTGGATTTGACCTATGCCCAGAAGCTGTTTCTTTTCTTTTTTTTTTTTTTAACTTACTTACTTACTTACTTATTTATTTATTTATTTATTTGGCCGTGTTGGGTCTTCGTTGTCGCACATGGGCTTTCTCTAGTTGCAGCGAGCGAGGGCAGCTCTTCATTGTGGTGTGTGGGCTTCTCATTGTGATGGCCTCTCATTGCAGGGCTCTAGGCGCGTGGGCTTCAGTAGTTGCAGCACATGGGTTCAATAGTTGTGGCTCATGGGCTCCAGAGCACAGGCTCAGTAGTTGTGGCTCATGGGCTTAGTTGCTCCGCGGCATGTGGTATCTTCCTGGGGCAGGGATCGAACCCATGTCCCTTGCATTGGCAGGCGGATTCTTACCCACTGTGCCACCTAGGAAGTCTCCAGAAGCTGTTTCTTAAAGAATTCCTGGCTGGAATTTTACATTCCTTCCAAATTCCATTCAAACAGTTCATTTTTTAAGATCATCTTTGTTCTTTTTGAGGAAATCTTGGCTAGATCAGTGTATTAGATACATTTTGTATTTTCCATGTGAGCACAGGTGACAGTTTGGTTCTAACTTCCAACATTATTTTCCTGACTAACCTTGAAACTCTCACCAACAGCTTCTTTTTTTTTTTTTTTTTTTAAGAGCATAGGCTCAGTAGTTGTGGCGCACAGGCTTAGTTGCTCCGTGGCATGTGGGATCTTCCTGGAGCAGGGATCGAACCCGTGTTCCCTGCAGTGGCAGGCGGATTCTCAACCACTGCACCACCTAGGAAGCCCTCACCAACAGCTTCTTAGAGCCCTTTTATTTTTTCCACTAACATTCTTGGTCCTTCCAGGTTTTACCAGTGGTCTCAGGGGCCTTCTAGTTTCTGTCTACCACCTAATCCTAAAGCCAGTACTGCATGTTTTACATTTTTATTATAGCAGTCCCTCACTCCCAGTACTGATATCTGTTCCTATTATTTGTGCTGCATGACAAATCTTTCAAATTTAGTATCTTTGTTTTTTAAAAAAATTGAGATAATTAACATCAAACTTAGTATCTTAAAACAGTAATCATTTCATTTATTGCTCATGATTTCTGTGGGTCAGAAATTCTAGAAGGCTTTGATAGGGTGGTTCTCTCTTAGGGTCTTTCAAGTGGTTACAGTCATAGGGACTGGTGCAGGTACACTGTAGGAGGGGTAAAGGAGAGGAAGGGTGTAGGGCAGCTGGGTGGCCAGGCATATTTCTGTCTTCATATAGTCTCAGAGCCTCTCAATGTGGTCTTTACACATGGACTGATTTGGGCTTCCTCACAGCATGGCAGCCTCAGGGGCAGTTGGACAGCATACATGACCTCTGAAGGCTTCAAGGGTGAGTATTCCAGTGAGCAAGGCAGAAAGCTACATCACTTTTTCTTACCTCCCCACGGAAGTCACACAGTGCCACTTCCACCTCATTCTGTTGATGTAAGTTACCTTCACCTCTTAATGGGACGATAGTTAAGGGCAACATGTAAGATGGGAGATAATATTTGCAGCCACCTTTGGAAATTAAAATTTGCTACAAATAGGAAACATCAAATAAAGAATCTTCTTACCTGAGGTTTGTCCTGTACAAGGCTTTCTAGGTATCAAAGCAGAAATGCTTTGGGAGCTTATACTTTAAAAGCTATAAGAGACATACGGGTTTTTTATTTAGGCAGTTTTATAAATGTAAATATAAGGTCCTATAATTTATATTATTTAATTTGTTCAGATATTTACTGAGCAAGGTACTGGCCTCTATACCTTATATTGGGGCATTAACGTAATGCCTACTTCTGCATTAAACTGATGTCAGTCATGTCATTCGTGGTGTCCATTTTACTCATTTATATTATTCGGGAGTGCCAGGTAGATAGAAATCTGACTTGCTGTATATCTTGACATAATTTTAAAAGCACGGCTCAGGTACGCATCATATGGATTCCTGGTTAATAGTCACTGGGGACTAAGATGTATGATATTATCACATGTAGAAGCAGTATAAATTGTTCACTCCAGCTCTTGGAATGTAGTAGATATCTCATCACTCTTAAAAGTGGTATTTAAAACAAAAATGTTTCCATGGTCTTGTCTTTTTTGGTTATTTAGCTTAACTTTCTCTAGGTTAACTTTTCTGAACCTGATATTTTTTATATTTGTGATTCTCAGTGGAAGACAGTTTTGCCTCCCTCAAGGGACATTGGACAAGTTTTTGATGTTTTTAGTTATCACAAGCGGGGGATGGGTGCTACTAGCGTCTAGTGGGTAGAGACCAGGGATGCTGCCAATCATCTTACAGTGCGCAGGACAGCCCCCCACCACAAAGAATTATTTGGCCTAAAATGTCTGTAGTGCTGAGGTTGAAAAAGCGTGGACTAGATGACCATTAAGATCTTGCCCTCGTCTGAAAGACTGTCATTATTTTTTGCAGATTGCTGTAATAAAGAATAAATAAATACTTAGAACATACATGGCAGCGTAGTCCCAGGCATCTGCTCTTACAGCATGTTTAACCAAAGACTGACGGCGCACAGTTTTAAGTTTCTTTTTATCCCCCATAGTATTCAGTCCAGGCTTTTATCGCTTGATAGTCTGTTAACGTCACACATATATGACCTTTCAAATTTCCTTCTCCCCCTCCAATTTTTGTAATTATGGCTGAATCAGTGATTGGTTTTAGGGTGATTCTGTCACTTTAGTGAATCTGAAAATAAGACTAGGTGAGAATTGTCAGTGAAAGAGAAGTTAGGAAGAAAAACTTTTTAATAAGATGTATGTTGGAAAATCACATTAACCAAATATGTGTATATGTGTGGTTCAAGTATACTATACTGGCTGTGATAGTGGGTATTAGTTTAATTAGAAATCTGTTAAATCTTTTTGTTGTTTTTTAGGAAAAAAATGCCAAGCGTCTTTTCTAAAAGCAGCATGTCTTGTTTTTTTCCCATTCATGTGCTTTCTGTTTGAACTATTCCTGTCCAAATTTTGCCTTTGATGCTCAATAATTCTTTTTGTGTTTAATGGAGGTTTTATTTTGGAATTACTTTCTTGCATGAAGTCATTTTTCTTTACATAGTCCGTGTTGCCTCATTTGCTTTCAATATGCTGGATTTAGGGTTTCTTTCTAAATGTATTGAATGTGGCATCAGAATTTCTTAGCTAATGTTACTGTTTTGACTTTCCCCCATTTCTAATGTTCTAATTTTCTATTTCCCCCATTTCTGAAGCCCCTAATTTTGGGACTTCTAAACTAACTATAATGCTAATCTTTATTGTGGGACTGTAAATAGAATTCTTTATAAATTCTTCACACATAATTTTTCTGTTTATCAGAGGTTAGGAATTTTGGAGTGTGTTTTGTTTCAAAAAGTTCTTTCTTCCATTTCTCTACTTATCATAGGTAATTATTATTGTATAGCTGTTACTGTTCTGGTTAGTGTTACGACATCAATGACTGATAGTAAGCCATGATATATAAAATGACAAACTTTAAAGCCCCTCACCCTTTTAAAAAGAAACAAAAAGTATCGAACCCCTTATTTCCATAAGGATGGATATTGGGCATTTGGAAAGGTGAATGAATATCTTGAATATCTATTTCAGAAAGTTGTGAACATGAGTCATTGATTTCATGGCACATCCAGACATTCAAGAGTGGTACCTGTCAGTGTTCAAGACAAAGTTATGTATAGAGTTGATTAAATAGCAAACGAATATTTCTGTATACTTTGCTTCCATGATGCTGAAAAGTTGAGATTATAATGTAATGGTATGTTATGAATTCACAGAAAATCTTAGTAAAATGCAGCTGAACTAAAATGTGGTTTAAGGGACAAAAAGAAAAGGAATACTAATTGAATCCATTTATTTACTTAGTATTACATGTAGAAAATTTGACCTTGAAGTATTGCATTTCCTTTGAAAATTAATTTCATATATCAGCAGAACTCTCTTTAAGCAGTATTAAATTCATTCACTGCTGCTTAAATTTTTTTCATTTTGGATTTATAAAATGTTCTTCTAAGATGCAGAAATATTCTTATTTCCTGATGGTTTGGTACACTTATTGAATTACATATTACAATTTTACTGTGAATGCCTCAAAATAGAAACTGGTACCCTGGGTGGTGATAAGATTTTTCCTTATTTATGCAAATTGTGAAACTCAATTTTTCTTATAATACAGGATGATGAAGACAATAACTCGTCTTCACAAAGCTATGATATTTCTTGAATATTTCACAAGTAATTCTTGGGTTTGGAATACTGACAATGTCAATATGTTAATGAATCAACTAAACCCTGAAGATAAAAAGGCAAGTATTTTCTGTTTTATATTAGAAAACAAGTAGCATACTAACTAGAGTATGATAATTAGCAATGTGAGAAATAATTGGATATTTTCCCCAGCAATTATGCAATAAGAAAGTTGATCTACTTATAGTCTCCCATTAAAGCTTCAGTCATAATTGGTGGTGATGAAATGAAGTTGCTTTATCCTAGAATTTATAATGTGAGTATGAGAGTAGCAGAGGTGTTTTCAAAGCATGATTGAAATGTTGATTCTTTTTCTCTTTAATGTCAGGTTCAAAGAGAATTTTGACTTCTTTACACATTTCCCCTCCAAACAGTTTTCTTTAAGTTTTAAGGAAAATCTTCTGTCAGAAGTTTTTTTTGTATACTGTTTCACTTTTTGCCCTTCCACACTTTGCTCTCTGTTAGTCTGAAACTTAAGCTCTGTGTATTTTCTTTTTAAGGTTACCTGAGATATTTGAACATACATACTTAAAGTCTTAAGTTGAGCAATTTCTATAGCCTCTTCCTTAATGATATTTAGGACCAGAAAATGTTTTAGCTCTGATTACCACCCCCAGTAACATATGGTTATATGTTACTTTAGTTCTCTACTTAAACCTCATAATTAGAAATGATTATTTTGTTCAGTTTTACCTAGATTTAACTATATATTTACCAGTGTCTTTGCTATCAGATCTTCTCTTTGGGGTCATTTTTTTCCCTGCTTGAAATATATCCAGAATACACTAATGTGATTGAGTAGGGGGTATGTTGGTAGTGAATTCTCAGTTTGTGATTATGTGACATGTCTTTATTTCATTCTTGTTTCTGTTACGTGATTTGAGCACATTAGAGATAACTTTCTTTTTACATTATCTAATTTTGTTGGTGTTAAAAAGCCAGTCTAATTTGCTGCTGCTTTACAGTATCCTTTCTTAATTTAGCAAGGTCTAGTATAATATTGATACTTCCACCTTTTGGATAATGCAAAAGGTAACGCCTATCTGCTATGTTTTAATTTTATGTATATGTTATGTGCCTCACAATCATTACTGTTGTAGTTTGGTCAATTAGTATTCATATAGATTTACCAGCATAATTGTCCATTTACTTCTCTTATTTCTCTGTCCTCCTCTAATGATTCCAGACTTCAATCTGGAATCATTTTCATTCTGCCTAATGAGTATCCATTAATGTACTTCTTCTAGTGTGTGTCTTCTACTGATGTCAGCTTGTATCAGTTTTTATTCTTCTGGGAATATTTTTATTTTTCAAAGATATTTATACTGGTATAGAATTCTATGTTAGCAGCTTTCTTTGAGCACTTGGGAGACATCTTCTCATAGTCTTTCAACTTCCATTGCTTCTTTTGATAAGTCAATTGGTCAGGCTAATAGTTGTTTCTTTGGAAGTAATCCACAGAGCCTTTTCTGATTTTTTAAAAATTTTTTTCTTTGACTTTCAGCAGTTTCACTCTGATATGTGTAGATATATGTGTGTGTGCATAGATATATGTGTGTACATGTGGTACATATGTGTTTTGAACCTGCGGCTTGGTGTCTCACCATTTTTGGAAAATTTCCAGCCATTGTCTTTTCAGATACTGCTTCTGTTCTATTCTTTTTCACTTTTCCTATGGGAATCCAATTACACATATGTATGACTTTCTCATAATATCTCATATCTTAAGTCTCCATTTCAGTGCAGTGGTATTTTAATGATTTATTTATGGTAGCTTTTTTATTTTTGGTCTAGAATTTGCTATTTTCAGAGAAGTGATGGTAAGTTAAATTAAATTTTTGGTGTTTTATCACACCAAAAAAATTACCTGATTGTGTGTGGAGGAGCACTGAGCAGTGTGTAGCCCTCTTATTTTGTCATGAAATAGCATTTTGGTAACGCTTTCTTTTCCAGATTTTATCTACTCTTTTCATCAAATGGCCTGCTTACTGTTATCTAAACTCCTAAGCCAGCTTTCATAATATATTCTTTCTCTTGATGTCAGTATTATTCTCTAGGAAAATTAATCTGTGTGGTATGCAGGGCGTTCAAAAAGAAGAGATACTAGATAGAAGGAAGTTGGAAATAAGTATATTGATACATGTATAAAAGGGATATTTAGATTTATTTGGACAATGGGATTTTGTCTTTTTTTTTTTTTTTAATGGTGCAGGCTTCTTTCTTCTTCATATACTCCTCTTTAAAAGCTGACATGAGTTTTCAGATTATCATCTCAAATGTTTCTGTGTTTAATGGAAGGTATGAAATAGGAATAAGAACTTTTTTGGGGAATACAGTAATATTTTAAAAATTAATACAGTAAATATTTTGTAATCGTGTCATGTGGAATTAGCCTTTAGAAAAAGTGTGAATTTTTGACTGGTTGTGAAAAAAATTATCCAAGAAAGTAACCAATAATCTTTTCGTTTATGTAGACTTTTAATATTGATGTACGGCAGTTACATTGGGCAGAATATATAGAGAACTACTGTATGGGAACTAAGAAGTATGTATTGAATGAAGAAATGTCTGGCCTCCCTGCAGCTAGAAAACACCTGAACAAGTAAGTTTTACATGGGTCTGATTTCATCTTGTCTTCCTTATGAAATAATACAATGTTTTCTAAGCTGATAAATTGAGATATTACTAATAATATATTGTATCAATACTTAGGAAAAGTGGTTGCCTTTGGGCTATAACTATGGTAGTATTGATTTAGCCTATGATTGTTGAAACTTAATATTTTCATCAGTTTATACTGTTCATTAGTAATAAAGTCAGGTGGAATTTAGTTTTAAATGTCACTTTTAGTTTCCCTTACTGCTACTAAAAAAGTAAAGATATTAGGAGAAAATAAAAAATATATTTTAAACTGGAGGTAATGTAAAGTTTCTATTACCCTAGTTAAATATATCTTTAGAAAAGAAAAAGAGATATCAATAAACTTTTCAGTATGGAACTTTTTTTCTTTGTTTATAAAATAGTTGTAATTATTCCCTTAGTCTCTTATAAAAATAATACATACTAATTGTTAAAAAAATAACTCAAAAGATAGAAAAGGAAAAATTACTGTTAGTCTATTATTCAGAGATGCAGTTAGTTTTAATAGTAATCTCTTTTATTCAAAGTAATTTTTTAATATAATTTTTATAATAGTTTTCAAAATTTTCACATTATTCTTGTGCTTTCAACTCTTTGAGACTTTACAGGGCAGCTAGTTCTATGGATGAGGAAACAGAGACACTTAGGAAAGTTGTGTTTGACAAGGTCATATTGTATTAAGTGGCAGAGCAAACTAGAATACTGATCTTTGACTCCTAATTCAAAGCTCTTTTGTCTGCACCCATTGTTTGCATATTGTATAGTTAATCCTTGAACAACATGGGTCTGAACTGCGTCGGTGAATATATTGAGACATGTAGATTTTTTCCAGTAAATACGTACTACAGTACTACACCGTGTGAAGCTGGTTGAATTCACTGATGCAGAAACACAGGTTAGAAGGGCTCACTGTAAAGTTATCCTTGGATTTTCAACTGTGGAGGATTGATGCCCCACATTGTTCAAGGATCAACCGTAGTCCTATATCTTTCACTGCCTGTTGAAGTTAATGGGATTTATGTAACATTATTACATATCTAAAGGATTTATATTCCTTTCTAACACCATTAAAAAACATCAAAAATGTTTTGAAACATGAGCAAGATAATGTGCATGTTGCTCTTTGAGGGTTTTTTATATAGAGCAAGTGCCATGCTTCATTCAGGAATGAGGACTTGTCCAGTTGGCTTTTGATCCTGTGACTGTCAGCTATAACTAAAGGAGTAAGTTCACTTGTCTGACAACTTGTGAGCAGCTAAAGATGTCCAAAAATGCTTATTTTGTCTGTAGGTTGATACATATGATGAATCTACCTTTTTTAAGCACAGTATAGGACATACGGAAGGATGTTGAATAATAGTTGTTAAACGAATTAATTTGCATCCCAAACTTACTGTTATAAAAAAACTTTGTTATTCATTGTTGATAGAGGTAATGCATTGGTTGATGGCTCTTGTTCAGAATGTGCACAGTCAGGTTTGTGTGACATTTGCTAACTTTTTAATTTAAGGACTTCTAGTTAGTTTTTAAGTAAGTTTCAAATTAATGTGGATTTGAACTTTGATTAGATTAAAAACTGAGCATGAATTATCTGCTGTCCAACAATATTTTATTCTAGAAAATAGTATTCAATACATCTCTTGATTTGCTTTCCAGGTTGAGGAACATACGTTATGGTTTCAATACTATCCTTGTGATCCTGATTTGGCGCATTTTTATTGCAAGATCACAAATGGCAAGAAACATCTGGTACTTTGTGGTTAGTCTGTGTTACAAGTTTCTGTCTTACTTCCGAGCATCCAGCACTATGAGATACTGAAGACAAGAATTTAGCATTAGAACATCTATGCATATGGTGGTCTAAATGCACAAAATGTAAAATGTACTTAAGTCATTTCACCTTTTGTCGAGACATTAAACCATCTTAGCTCAGAGTATGGAGTAAATTATGGTACATTTTATGTAACATTTTAATGTATGCTCATAAAAACCTAGTGAATACACTGTGGTATGCCAGCTCAAATCTATAATAGGCACCAAAACCATGACTTAACATTTTGATCCCTGGGGAAAAGGGGTTGGGTGAGGGTAGGAGTGGGGAAATAGGAACACTGACCAGTATAACTGTGCAATTCTGGAACATATTAATTAAAATATGCCTTAACATATAGTAATTTTCTAATTATAATTAGTGCAGTGGAAGGCACTTATTTGGACAGGAATACTAGCTAAGTTGGTAGGTATTTGATTCTTCAGTGTTTGATTTTTTCATTAGTTGAAGTGGGTTTTAGTTTTGTTAAAATTACAGCAAAACTCTTTTCACCTTATCTTTTAAGTTATTGAGTGTTCTCAAACATGAGAGGCACGTTCTCATTTTTCTTTCTCTGATTAAAGGTCTGATGCATATCATTTTTCTCTAAGCAATCAGTTGCTTTCATAATCAGAAGGCTATATATTATTATAGAGGCCCTACTAGATCTAAATGAGTTTGAGAATCCATATCAAATATGCTATATGTTTTTAGAAGGAAAATGAAAATTCAGTAAGACTATTAGTATCAAAAAGAATAGGAATACATTTTTCTTGACCACATAAAAATCAATTCTGTGACATTTTGTTCCTATTTTGAAGCTGGATGATTACTTGAGACTTTGACAAGCAGGTGTGGGTGCAGGGAGGAATTCACCATACTTGTGCTCTCCTCCCTTTATAAATTTTATTAATAGGACTTTAAAAGGCTTATACGGTCTTTCCAGTGAGAACTGAAAGTACATTATTATGGAAGAATGTATTTGCAGGTAGTCATAACATTAAGAAAATGTTCTCATATGTGTGTAAACACATACTAACTGTTGACCTTGAGAGCTGAATTTCTTCCAGAAAAATAAAATAATGCATAAAATAATGTGTATAAAATAAAGAACTTTATTTACATACCACATAAAGTAGCAAACTGTTGAATGAGTTTAAAGATATCATTTATTTTTTTCTGCATGTGGTTTTAGCTTTTAGAAAGAAATGCATTATAGAAACAAGTAATAGCAAGAAAATTGATGTATATTTTAATGATACATTATGATTCCCTTTATATCGTAATAGTAGTTAACTCTCCTTACTGTTTTAACACACATTTGGTTTAACAGATCAGCATAACATGTTCTAATTTAGCTGATCAAGTTGTACTATATTTAAGTCATTAACAATGAATCTCAAATATGTTTAATGAAGTCAGTTCACAGTACAAAAAGTTACATAGAGTTTTACATCTTAATTTTCTTCATCAATTTAAATGCAGTGTACAAGAAATTTATTTTGTTATTGTGAAAAAACTAAATGTAAAGGAAATCACCTTCTTCTAATGCAGGTGTATAATCTTGAAAAGGAAAATGCTTCCATGTTGAAGCCAGATTTTCTGTAGTAAAACTTTTAAAACATTATTTTAAAAGAAATATGTATATAAATATAAATATATATGTATTCTTTGCAATGATACTAAAGTCTCTGGTCTAGGACCATACTTTGTATAAGGTGTGAGAGACCAGGGCAGTGTCTAAAAATGGAATAAATGATGATGCCTTTGATTTAAAGTGGCCCACATAATTAACTATAAATGCTCTATACATTGAGTACTCCATCTCTCCAAATACATTTCCATAATGTGTTGAAAACATGCTAAAATTTTATGATTTTTGTACATCTGCTGAATATATTTAGAATCAGATGAATTGTCTTTGTATCTTGCAAAAGAATCAGATACAACTTCAGCAGGCATGTGAAGTACATGGGAGCTGTATGTCTCTGAATTCTGTCATTGTTCTTGTAATCTAACTTAAAGAAATGATAACTGGGATAGTGCTGAGGCCACTGCATTAATTTTGTGTGTTTAGAATTCTTTTGTCAAAAGAAAGCTAATGAATAAATTAATATGTCATTCTGGAACTTAAAGTCCTAACTCACCAACTTGACTTTAAGCTTAACTCAAACATAAAGATGTTGGAAATCATTTGCATTTATGTCATTTGCTATACATGGTTTTTAGTTCCGTTTTACACATAAACTCAAATTTTAACAGGATAGCCTGTTAAATAAATCTAATATTTCATTTAACTCATTTGATAAAGCTATATCTTAAACACTGTTTTTTTTCTCCTATTCACTCTTCATTCTTACAATTCTGGCATATGCATTTGTCAGTTATGAAGTCATTGTAACTATATTTAAACTTGACTTGGCAACATTAATATGTTCAAAAACTCAATACAGAGAAGCATGGCAATACATTCTTTAACTTAAGGATGGTATAAAATAAACATTTTCTAAATCTATGTAATGAAGCTTGGAAGCAGGGAGGAAAAAATCTTATTTCTCTCTCTTTTTTGTGCTTGTCTGTAGAAACTGGTTCAGGGTTTTTTGCTTTTTGTTTTAAATGTAAATCGATAGTCTTTTTATAAGAAATAAATAGAAGCATTATTGGGTGCCTTTGTTTGTAAACCAAAAAGTAATAAATGAATCCCTATATTTCCATTATAGTATTTATTGTATTTTTACAATAATTGTCCTGAAAATTACTCGTGAAGTAATGTGGTTAGGATTATAGGAAATAGTTCTCACTTTTACTTCTTACCTTTTTTAAGGTGTACTCATTACTTTTTGTACCCTAATTTTATTGAATTCTAAGTCTCTTATATAGCATTTTAGGGGAAGCATATAGGCAGGATGAATACTTTTTGTTAAAGTATTATTTTTATTTATTAGTTGGAATGAGGTGGTTTTTCTGAAAGCAGTGCCAGGGTGTCATTAGGCTCCAGCTATTCTCCTCCACATTGAATAATATTATATTAATTTATAAATACATGTGCTGTAATTTGTCTATTGAGTAAGTACAAGGAATCATTCATTAGTAATAGAGGGTAACTGTAAAAAAGGAGAGAGCTGATATCAGACTGGGGTATAGGTGAATATAAAAGGCCTTCCAAGCCAAACTCTTCTAGGCTGACTCCAAGAATATTAGCACTGACTTGAGAAAAACTCCCTAATCTTTTGCATGAGGAACTAGAGAAAGGAATGTATACTGCATAACTTGATATAGAAATGAGTTAATTAAATTTACAGTCTGTGATGAAAGAAATATGAAATATTTTCTTATTGAATTAATATTTTTATCTTGACATTTTCTAGTCATAGAATGAATGTCCTTTTTTTTTTAATGGTGGTACTCTCTTGGTGTACATCTCTGCTACCCTTAAGATTCCTAAACAAATCATCTTTGTCATTTGAGCATATTTGTTAAATAATTCCTTTGATTTTTCTTTATTAAAGAAAAATTTGAGTAACATTAAGTTTGACGTGCTGCTTTGCAAGTTGATGGCTATAAAATATATTTATATAGAAAAGTGTAAAGTGACAAATACAAGTTCAATATCTTTATGGCGGACAAATAAGGCTATGATTGTCGTTTTCTTTCTCTCCCTCTCTCCCTTCCTTGCTTCCTTTGTCACAGATCACCTACAATACCTATACTATTTATTTATTTAATCATTCATTCATTCTGGTGAGAGCTTTTAAAGAGCAAAGCATCTACAGGTTCAGTGATAATTGAAATGACACCAAAATAATAGAAAGAGGACAGAGGAAATACACCCTGTGTAGCTTATGGCACTTTTAATTTCATTCTATGAAAATTCAACATTATCCATGTATGCTGTTGTCATTATGAGGCTGTCGGTTGCTTTTGTGAAATATCTGGATTAAAAAAATTAGGTTGGTGATTGTAAAAAATACCTATACTTCTATACTAGATGAAGAGGGGCAGGGACTTCCCTTAGAAAGTGTTAGGTTGAAACACATAACAATGCTTATACTTGATGGTCTTTGAACTACAGAGATAATCTGATATGACTTAACCTAGTATTAGAGCTGCTTTTTTTGTTTTACTTTTTAATAAACATACCTGGACCTAAACAAACAGATGAATGGGATTTTATTTAAAATAATAGTCTTCCCAGGAGAATATATATTTATTTCATCAGTACTCGATTTTTTGACATATAATACCTACTTTTCTGCTTTATGTTACATCTTTCACAGGTTTCTGTCATTTTCCCCAACTGGGTTGTTGATTTCTTGAGAGGAAAATCAGCTTGCGCCTTTTACACTGTAGAAATAACGCTAGTGAACACTTGTTGAGTGCTCACTATTGTGCCAGGCACTACTCTAAGCATTTTACATGTATTAACCCATTTGTGCCTTACAGCAACACTTTGAGGAGGGCACCTGTGTTACTTATGTTTTATAGGTGTGGTAACTAAGGTGTGTGACATTAGTAATTTATCTATGTTAACTTCTAGTGGCAGAGCCAAGGTTTGAACTCAGTTAGCCTAGCTCCAAAGCCTGCTACACTTGTCCATCACACTCTGCTGTCTTTCCCTATAGGAACACATGCCTCTGGACCATTCAGAGAGTTTCTCTCACATGTTGGGTTAGGCACTGTGTTTTATATACTGCAATCATCTGTTTATCTGTCTGTATCACTCAGCACACTGTAAACTTGTCACTGGTTCAGATTGGAATATGACACACTACCTAACCTTTAGGGTTGTATGACTTAACGTAGGTAAATAAACATAGTTTTAATATAACATGTAAAGAAAAGAACAAAATACTAAAAGCACAAAGGAGTGATTTACTGCTTAGTGTTTCAGGGAAGAGCTCATACAGACATGGCATCTGAATTGTGGTTTTAAGGCAGACTGCAGGAATGCTGGGAAGGGGGCATTCCAGATACAGAGAAGGGCATGTGTAAAGGGAAGCGTGGGGAGCTGTGAGGAAATATTTTGATGCGAAAGGGGAGGATGACCGAGGGAAGATGAGGCTGGGGAGGCAATGGGGGCCAACTAAGGGCCTTTGCATGCTCAGAATTCACTATGGAATGTGGAATGGCTGTGGTCGGAAATACTCAGAAGGTTCTGCTAGCCAGAGCACACCCAGTTCCTATTAAATAGGATTCGAATTTGGACTTTCAATGAACTGACCTATTCTACTTATTTCCTAAATGAAGTCAATTTAAGAGAAAACATTCTACTCAAATAGTGTCACTAAGAGTTTTTGAGAACAAACCACCCAAGTGTTTAAACAGCTGGTCTCTCTGTTTCTCAGTTTTCTGTGATTCTCAAAGCGTGATTCTAGACCAGCAGCATCCGCATCACCCTGGGAACTCAGCAGGAATGCAGCTTTCAGACACCCCCCAGACTTCCTGAATCAGAGGCTGGGGTGGGGCCCAGCAGCCTGTTCTGACACGCCCTCCAGGTTATCGCGATGCATGCTGAAGCTGGAGAACTTCTGGTCTGGCTAGTCAGTCTTCGTGAGATCCCAGCAAGGTCCAAGGAGAGGACATTCCTAGGACCTGAGACAAGGTCTGAAAAGTCCCACTTGAAACCAAAAATGAGTATATAAAACATGACACAAAACACATAGTAATAGATGGGAAAAGGTCTGGCCTCATAGGAATAATGCCAAAGTGTTCAAGCAGTTAGCCTTCTGTGATAATTATGGGTCGTCTAGCTTTTTATCCCTCTTCTTTCATATTTTCCACGTTTTCTGCAATGAACCTGAGTTTTTTGTAAACCAAAGCAAAAGTTTTTATTTTAAAGTAACTTACAGATGAGGATGCATGGAATCTGGAAAAATGACAAAAGCATTTAAAAAAAAAAAAGTCCATTCTGGGTTTTTAACTCCAGATCTTGAGATGGCATTTTTTCTCATGACTAGAGAACAACTTATGCTATGATAGCTCTTGAAAATGTCCAGGTCTTTGTTATGTTTTTGGTGAACTTGGTAAATATATTCACTTCTGTGCTTACTAGTTTCTTAGTCGGTCTTTACTCATGGTACCAGCCATGAGTGTATGTCCTTTCTGTGCAACCAAGTAACCACAGTCCTCCAGCTAGCTTAGTTTCCCATCATAATTCCCATTATAATGACCACATTATACATCAATTAACTGTGAGTTTATGAAGAGTCAGCTCCCACAGAGAGTGCTCAACTCTTGGTAGATTGAGAAGGTGTTTCTGTCCTTAAAGCTGAGTTCTAGAGCCTGTGCCATGGAAACTTCTTATAATTACCGTAGCATGCAGGCAGTTGAAAGTATTGCTAATTTTAGAATGTTCTACTTGAGAAAATCTTAAATGATTGGGAATTTGCCTTAAGCTATATGAAAACAGGACCTACCCCCATTAGATTGAAAATACCTGTTTACTTTGTTTCCTCCATACGATTGTGAGCTCTCCCACAGGGCAGGGCCTATTTTTTTAAGGCACTTGGCACATAGAAGTTACTCAGTAAGTGTCTCAGCTTAACTGATAACATGAAGTTTGTCCTTGCTCTCTCAGCCCCAGAATTAAGCCTCTTTTTCATAAATAATAAAAAATTTTGCAATCGAAAAGAATTTGCCAAAAGGAATATAAAAGTTGACACCAATAACCTCTTTTTTTCCCCCTCACCTAGAGATGCTAACAGAAGACAGTACAAATGCCCCAAGTTAGAAACTCCACAGTTGACAAACTTTACTAAGTCTTTTATTCAGTAAGCATTGATTGGCTGTTTGTTATCCACTAATGTAAAGAAAGTCATGCTAAATACAACCTTCTGAATTTTTAATAGATCATAAAGTACTAGTTCTGATGCCTGTTCTACTTATAGAGTTTTTGCTTATGAAGACATTTATCCAAAGAAATCTAGTCTAGATTGAAGGGCAGCTTGATTCCTGGTGTGTGGTGATTCCTAGTGTTGTGTGCTTTAGATCAGAAAAACCCTGGATAAGCTTTATGATCTGCTTAGCTCAGTGGTGCTAAAGCCACTGGGAGAGTGGACTGTGCATGTAACATCTGGCAGCACAGTAGAATGGCCTAATGGCACATTTTGACCTGGCTATATCTGCCTTCTTTCCCAGTATACCAGAAAGATCTTGTAGGCCTAGGCCAATTTTTGAATTTTTTCCTTCTGACATAAGAGGTAATGTTCAGTACACTCTATGAAATGCTCTCCCTGCTCTGACATTCACTTCAACTCTCAATTTCCTCACTGTATAATTTCAGTATTGTTCTAACTTATACCATGCTATGAGCACCCTCCTACCTCTTATTGTCAGATGCATTTTACCTGCAAGCTATATATCCATACTCTGTTTAACTGACCGTAAAATTCTAGGTCATCAAAGAGCATAAGGACAGATTCTTCAAGAAATGTCAGTACTGGTATCCTGGAGTATCCAGAGATCCTCCTTGGCACACATATTAGCATAATCTCAAAAAGACACACAGAACCATCCCCTAGGTTGGACATCCTGGGAGGAATCCCTTTTGTCTGAAAGGAAACCTTTTTTTCTCTTAATGCAGAAAAAATAAATGCAAGGGGAAAATGTTGACTTGGAGGATTTTAAAACTCCAACTCTGGAACTTCTTCAAAAAGCCCAGGTAACATAGTATAAACTTAGCCTCATCCGCTTGAGAGTCACTACTGCTTGTTTGCCCACCCTGGTCCCATTACTACTCTGCCTTTTATCACATAGTTCCTTGACAGTTCTCTGTCTGCTCTTGTCTTCCTCGTTTCTCATTTGAAAACTCTCTTTCCAGCTACTGTGCATCTTCCAGGATCATCTGACTTTCTTCTTGCAGGGAATTGGACTAATACTCCTTCTAGGAGACTGAATTCCTATAAGGTCCACACATGAAGGATTTGCTGCTTTAAAAAATAAGTAAGTGGAATTCCCTGGCAGCCCAGTGGTTAGGACTCAGTGCTTTCACTGAGTCCGGTTTCAATCCCTAGTCGGGAACTAAGATTCTGCAAGCTACGTGGCACAGCCAAAATAATAATAATAATAGTGAACACTAAAAAAAAAAAAAAAAAAAAAAAGCAGTCAAAGATTAGACAGTGCCAAAAGGAATACTCAGAGATTATTCTTGAAAATGAATACTTCATCTCTGCTTTTCTGACACACTGTTCCATGGTAACTGTGGAGCACAAGTACATAGTCACTTCTAAAATTAAAAAAAGACAAACAAAAAACTATTATAACAAAACTACCGTAAGGACAGAGAAGCAGAATTGTATAGTGGAAAAAGCATTAGTTTTGTTGTGAGAGTAGATATGAATCAACTGCCACTCGCCAGCTGTGTGACTATGAAGGAGTCATTTTAACCTCTCAGCCTGTTTCCACGTTTGTAAAATACCTGCCTGGAAAGTTGTTTGTAAGGATTAAATGATAAAATAAATATAAAGTGTGTGGTACATAGTATTTCTTCAAAATCACCAAATATGCCTAATGAATAAAACTACAGAATAATTACAGAGTGAGTTATATTAATGCAATGCAATTTATAGTCTCCAGTTTTATGCTATGATTTCCCCATTTCTGATATCACTTTTTTCCTTAAAAAATACATTTTGAATATATTGAATAAAAGTATAAGAAACCAGTTCTCTTTTTGCCTTGCAGTGTTAATATTATTTTCACCCTAATTGAGCACCCTTCTCCACTGTGGCTTATCTGCAATCAACACTGGATAAAATGTGGGCCCTTCAAAACTTCCTCATCCAGGAAGAGAAGTCCCACTTGGTCATTTCACCCACGGACAGAAGAATTCTTTAAAGGTAGCCAGTTCCCAAATTATCCATTCCCACAGATTTATTAGGCACACGTTGAGACAGCTCACCCTCTTTATGTGCTATAATGATCTGTCTTCTTTCAGGGAGAGAGAGGTTATTTATATAACTTGGCTCCCGGAGCATTTCACATTCCATTAGCTCTATAGTCCTCAGCCCTGAAAAATTAAAGGCATGGGGTGATCAGTGGCCTGTAATTTGGAAGAGCCTTAAACTATCCAGAAGCAAATTCTGGAAATCATCCCACCCTCACACACATACATTTAAAATCTTCCTCATCTTAATTTTTGAACAAGTCTCTTGCCTCAGAATGAAAAATCTTCAGGAAGCTTTCACTTACAACTAGAAATTGCAGAATACGTGTATTTAAATATTGTTAGATCACAGATTCTTAGCTCTAGATCTGATTCTTTGCTTTGCCAGGCATTCTGTACAGCTTTCTCACTCTTTGACATTTTCAAAGTACAGTGTTTCCACATTCAGTTGGCAGGTTCACCCTGCATCCCCACACTGGGCTTAAATGGTGTTTTGTGTTTTTTTGCCAAAATAAATCTGGTTACTTTTTACCTTTTTTCCTTGGTTAGAACTTTCTAGTTAAAGTTGAGTTTCTAATTCTGACTCACCGTCCTCACTTTAGAGGCACCCCCACCCCCTGCACTTTTCCCTGAAGGAGAAATTTCCTGTGCTGAATGCTCTTCTTTGCCCGTGCAGACCCACACTCTCTTCTCCACGCTGCTCTTTGCCACATCAAGCTGACCTTTGTGGATGACACATTTGGATTCCCTTGCTTTCTGGCTTCCAGTTGGTTTCAGCCTGTGAGAGGCACCGACACAAGTAGAGGACAGGAGGAGAGAAAGGACAGGGCTGTGTATTCCTCAGTCACTCTCTCTCGTCTCTGGTTTGGCAGTGGTTGCACTCCTCTACCAAATGCGACTGCTGCTGTAGGGTGGCCTCGCTTGGGTATAGCTCCACATTTCTCAGAATTTCAGTCATCGCCTCCTCGCCTTACCTGCAGCTCTCCACTCTTGGGAGTCCCTGTGCTTCACCATCTCTCATTGTTGCTTTAACCCTGCTCATGCTTTTGTTCCTTCCTTGACCTCTATTACTTCTCTCGGTATGGAATCTGTTTCCTGTCTGGCTTGGATGCAGCTCCTCATCCACATCTTGGCAGTGCTGGTATCTTCCACAAACACAGTTCAGGACCCCAAATGTGGTGGAATAAAGTCTACTGACTGGTCCTGAAAACATGTTCACTGCCTTTCTCACTTTTCAAGTTGGCTACTACTTCCTTTCTCAGTACCTGATATGGGCACACCATCATTACATGGGAATCATCCTTGCTCTTCCATATATATCACTGTGGAACCGATCGCTAATTTGCAGATTTGGTCAGCTCACCAACACCTAGAAGACAAATTCTTTTTCTGAAAAAACAAAAACAAAAACAACACTTCACTCTTTCCACCTAGTCTGTCTTCCTCTATCTATACATCTCATTCCCAACACAGACACATGCGCGCGTGCGCACACACAAACACACACACACACTGTTGTATGTCAGACAGTGGAGTCGAAGTCGTAGTACTTCAGTAGAGAGCCCTTCATCCATTCCTTAAGGTGAACTCCGCTCTAGAAGAGACTTCAGGGCTGTCCCCAAATGGAAATTATCTCATATTTTTCTCCTTGTCCTCCAAACTCTCCTCTTCTGTCCCATCAGATGGACCCTATCATCCACCCGGGTAAACTAGAAATGGGAATCATTTTTTGCTCTTCCCTCTCTATACTAATCTTTGCATCAGTCACCAAATCTTTGCCATTCTGTTCCCTTAACATTGCAGATAGGTTAACTTCCTTCCATCTTCATTGCTACCTCTGTTGTCCAGAGACCAACATTTCTCTTACCTGGATGATGATTTTTTCTAACTGATTTCCATGCCTCTAGTCTGGTTCCTCTCCAGAGCATGCTCTCTTCAGCAACTGAATGGTCTTTCTGAATCACAATTCTGATACGTTATTTCCATACTTAAAACTCCTAAGTGACTTCCCATTTGTACACTGCCCCCAGGATCAAGTTTGTACTTCATAACACAATTTCTAAAGCTCGTTACCATCTGGACATTCTCACCCCTCAGACTTTTTCCTATCCCTCATGCCCCAGCCACTTGCTATTCTACGAAAGTTCTAATCCCTCTCGTCTTGATCATGATGTGCCTCTACCTGCAAAATTTTGTCTGCTCTCACCCATCTTTCCCATTTCAGTTTAGGCATCGAGTCTGTGCCAAGAATGCTTTCAATGGCAAATATCCAAAATCAGATGCTACTAATTTTTCTTATGTAGGAAATCTGGAGATACGCAGTTGATAGTGTTGATTCATTATTACTGTTGTCATTATAATCATTAGTTATTATTTATAATAATAAGATTAGTCTCCTAACCTATTCTTAAGTGATCCCAGACTTCTGATGAAACTGCATTCCACGTTCTCATTCTTCTGGTCCAAACCATAAGAATCATAAACAGACTTTATCTTAGGTATTATTACCATCAGTTGATAACTGATATCTGCATTGAGAAAAATTTTGAGACCCAAGAGAGGCTCAGCAGAAGAGAATGCGAGGCATGATCACTTAGTGATGTCTGCCATGGGCACAGAAAATGGAAACATGGCATGTGTGCGGTATATCTGCTGTCTTCTCTCAGAATTTTGTCAAGCATCTCTAAGTGGCCTGGTTAAAAGTTGCACAGTTAGCTTGTCAGGATGGAAAAGGTCAATTCTAGAACAGGAAAAACATGATTATTTGGTTTTTTCTCCTTTAATTTGCAAATAGTGAATTATTCCACTTTAAATGATAAAACAGCCTCACTTTTCTAGGATTAAACCCAATTTAGTTTTGATATAGTGTCTTGTATACACTACTGAATTCAGCTTGCTAATATTTCTACTTATCACAGTCTACTTGGAATTAATGTTACACCACTTAACATATAAGAACCTTAAAACAGTATATTTTCCATTTATACCCTTCCCATTCTTCATGATACTGTTATCATTTTTTTTCTTTTTTTGCTTTCCCAAATGTTATAAACTGTAATAAATTGTTACTATTTTTGCTTTAAACAGTCAGCTGCTTTTCTTGTAATGAAAATAAGACTTTGTATTTTCTTAAAATACCTTTAAGAAAAAGTAACATTTCTGGAATTCTTCGTTTCTTAATGTAGATTCATATTTCCAGCTGCTGCCATTTCCCTTTGGCTTGAAAACATTAACATATCTTGTGATGAACATATCTGCTGGGGATAAATTCTTCAGCCTTTGTTTATCTGGAAATGTCTATATGTCACCTTCATTTTATAGGCTGTTTTCTTTGGATAAGAATCCTAGGTTGGCAATTCATTTCTTTAGCACTTTAAATATATCATTCTATTGTCTTTTGATCTCCATTGCTTCCTGTGAGAAATTAGTGATTATTCTTATCATTGGTCGCCTATATGTAACATGCCTGTTTTTCTCTGGCTGCTTTATTTTGTTCTAACAATTTAAAACTCATGGATGTTTAGTTTTTGTTTTTGTTTTTTAATGTTTATACTGCTTGTGTTTTATTGAGCTTCTTCTGGGGTCTGTGGCTTTATAGTTTTAATCAAATTTAGAAAATGTTGGCCATTATTTCTTCAAAATCTTTTCTGTGCAAGTTTTATTCTCTTTTCCTCTGAGAATCCATATGTACATACATTAGACTGCTTAATATTATCTCATAAGTCACTGAGGCCATGTTTAATTTTTCAGTCCTTTTACCTTTTGTATTTCAGTTTGGATAGTTTCTGTTGACCTGTTTTCAAATATACTGATTTTTTTTTTTTTTGTAGTGTCCAATTTGCTGTTAAGCCCATCTGGTAAAATTTCATTTGAAATATTGTAATTTTTAGTTCTAGAATTTCCATTCTGCTCTCTCTCCCTATATATAGGGAGAGAGAGAGAGTTTCCATTTCTTTGCTGAGATTCCTTGTATCCATCTTTTTTTTTAATCTTAAATATATTTATAATAGCTGTTTTAAAGTCCTTGGCTGTTAATTCCAGTGTCCTCTCAGAGTCTGTTTCTTTGGACCGTTTTGTTTTTTGTTGTTGCTACTCCTGGTTATGGGTCACATTTTCCTACTCCTTTCCATGTCTAGTGATTGTTATTGCTTGTTGAACCATGTGGGTGTTACATTATTGAGAGTCTGGATTTTGTTTTCTTCCCTCAAAGAGTGTTTTTTGTTCTTTTAGGCAGTTAATGCATTGGCATATCAGTGTGATCCAACTGGGACTTGATTTTAAGCTTTGTTAGGGTCGGACTATAGTAGCCCTTATTCTAAGGCTAGAGCAGACCTACTTCTAAGATATGGCCCTTCTGAGCTCGCCACTGAATGTCTGGAGTGTCACTTTATTCTGGCTAGCTAGAACACCATTATCTCAGCACTTCAGAATCTTCATTTAGCTTATAGAGACCCCAATGGATAACTTTCCTGACAGACCTGTGGTATCTTGCTCTGTGCATCTACAGATTAGTATTTGGCGAAAGACCCAAGGGGGTTTGTATGCAGATTTCAGGAGCTCCTTCCCTGTGCAGCTCCCTCCTCTGTGAGATCCTGACTCTCAATTATTTCTGGGCACATCAGTAGCTCCAGACTCTGATCTCTGTTTCCTCCACCTAGCAAGACCACCCTCAATCCTGGGCTCCCCAAGGTTCTGGCAGTCCCTCCTGAGAGAGAAGCAGGTGATCTTGCTACTGTTTTTAGCCTTCTGATTAGGGAGGTGCCTGATCCAGGAAGAAATCTGCAACTCCCTTTCTCCCCCTAGATCCAC
Source organism: Hippopotamus amphibius kiboko (assembly GCF_030028045.1). Taxonomy (NCBI): domain Eukaryota; kingdom Metazoa; phylum Chordata; class Mammalia; order Artiodactyla; family Hippopotamidae; genus Hippopotamus; species Hippopotamus amphibius. The sequence goes on along the minus strand of NC_080194.1, from coordinate 30,723,343 downwards.
CTGGGGCACCCAGATGCCTGTCCTTGATGTACCTCTTGCCAAGTTTGTCTGTACCCACAGGCCTTCCAAACCAGAGGACTCTACCGGATGTCAGTGTGGTGAAAAGGGAGGGCTGGAGGGCCTTTAGCTCCTCCATCATCTCCGCTAACACCCCCGAGCCACCGCTTGGTATTCTTCAGTAGGGACGATTTTTCTCAAATGTATGAAAAGCTTGAATACAAGAATTTTAGAAAATATTGATATTTGTATTGATCTTTAAATTTTTTAAAATGTGGCAGTTTGGATTTTGGGGAACAGACCCTGGGTTCGGGTTTGGGGATCAAGCTGTTAGGGATTTATGCCTGTGAAGAGGAGCAGAGGCAGGACTGGCAGAGGTGGAAATCAAACTGTGTTGGAGGCCTGATGGAGCCTCAGCCCTCCAGCAGGGAGCCGAGGAGTCAGCATTGCCTCGTAGATGCCTTGCATCAAGTCAGAATGGCTGAGCCTAGATACTCCACCTCCCTCAGTCAGCAGATACAGGCTGCCCCGGTGAGGGCATGATTTTAGATATGGCAGCTCTTCAGCTGAGGCAGACCCTGCAGGAGCTGACATCAAAGGCTGTCTGCTGACCACACTCCCTGCAGCTGAGCAGCAAGTCCTCCCTCAAAGGGGAATGTGGTAGTAAACCTCCGTGTCTACTATACAAAAAATGTTCTTTCTACATGGACATGCAACTTTAAGACAAATCCCCTTGCTAATCTTCCCAACCTGATTGCTACTCCTTCTAAATAGAAATTCTGGAGCCAACTGGACTCATCTTTTGAAAGACCAGGAAGTAGTGAGAACTGGACTATCATGGAGCCTCACTGGGGTGAAGTCATGGCAGGGACTCCAGCAGGCATTGATCCATTTATCCACCCACCTGTCCATCTCTCCATGGGTCCACCCACAAATGTTCCCGTGCCAGGTTCTTGGACAGGCGTTGGGAAGGTGATTGTGGCTACACCACCTTCTCTGTCCTCAAGGAACTCAGAGTCAGTGGAGGTGACTTCACAGAATAGTAGCCCTCAGTGTGACCTGAGCAGATGATTGGACCCACAGCAGGAGGGCCTCAGCTAGTCAGTTGTTTCCACTGCGTCTGGGCCCAGAGGTCAGTGTCAGGCAAGTGGGAGGCACTGAGAAGTCAGCCCACGGGGGAACGTATCAGCCATGAGGCCGTGGCAGGGCTGGGCTGGCAACAGCTGCCAAAGAAAGAGTCAGGCCTGGGCCTGGGCTGCCTGGCATGGCACAGGATAGACCCTGGGCTCTGTCGGAGTCCTGCTGGGCCAGAGCCTGAGGTGTCTGGGCACAGGGTGCAGCTTAGCTTTAGGGACTGAAGAAAGTGTAGTGAATCCAGAAATGTAGGAGTGGAGCGGGGTGAGGGGCACCAACAGTGATTGTGACAGGTGAGTGGGGCATAGATTCAGACAATGGAGACAGAAGGTCAACTTCCTCCTGGGGTTGAGCGTCCTGTTTCTAAATGTTCTTTCTCAGATGCGCTTACCTGGTGGTTCCTTACTCTCTCCTTCATGCTCCTGCTGCCTTCTTCCCGACCCAGGGCTGACCTAGAAGGAGGCTGGGTTAAGGGGTTGACTGGGGACTTGCCCATCAGGATCTTCAAAGAGAGTCACAGTGAATGAGAAAGAGGAAGATCAGCCCTAAAATGGGCACCAGCCTCTCTTGGCTGATGGTGACCTTCTGCTGAGGGCTTCAGCCGACAGAGGGGAGGCGGAGGAAGATGCCCTGGGTGTACCTGGGGCTGTAGCCATCATTTCCCTGACTTCTGCTGTTTGGTGAGCTTGAGGCAAGCCCCAGACTCTTTTACAGTACTCTGCAACCTGGAAATACTTCCTCTGCCTGCTGCACAGACACAGCTCCCATATCCAAAACATACCTGCTTACGCCAGCTTCACACCCAGGCAGATCCAGTCAGGCTGTGAGGAAAAAGGACCTTCGGAAGGTCTGGCGCCCTGCAGCCAATATTCCAATATGCATTGCCTAACCTGGGCCTAAGGAGGCGGCCCTGAAGGCCTGAGGAAGGCCTTTTGGAAACTTGAGCAGCAGTATTGTTTCTGGGCAATTGCAGACCTTCTCTCAAAGCCCTGGCACATGCTGCATCTATGGCAGGAAAAAGGCAGCTTAAGGTTTTGCAAGATACTTGCCTTTTGGAGAAAAGCCAAAGGGAAAAGAAAGGATTAGCACGAATGCTCAAGCTGTTGTTTTCTGCTGGGGCAGGGTCTCTTGCACCTAGGCTGCATGCAGATGGAAATAAAAACAAAGCACAACTCTTCTGAGCATCCCTGGTGGGCTGCTCTGCCCACTTCCTGTTGTGGTCATTTAGTGCCCTTCTCCACTCTCTGCACGTTCCCACATCAGTCCAGACTCCTTTCCCCCAAATCACAGACCCTCAGGCATGAACCCCTCTACTTATAGACTCACCTCTCAGCGCTGCCGCCCTTCCCTGGGCCTCAGGAGCTGCATTCCTCCACCTGGTCAGGGCCAGGCCCACCCCTGTCCTCAGGTGCCCTTCCTGCCTTGACTGTTCCAGGACACTTACCTCTCTACGATTCTTTTTTAAATTCATTTTATTTTTATTTTTGGCTGCATTGGGTCTTCGCTGGTGTGTGCGGGCTTTCTCTAGTTGCAGTGAGTGGGGGCTACTCTTTGTTGTGCGTGGACTTCTCATTGCGGTGGCTCTTTTGTTTGTGGAGCATAGGCTCTAGGCACATAGACTTCAGTAGTTGCTGCGCACGGGCTTAGTTGCCCCGCAGCATGTGGGATCTTCCTGGACCAGGGATCGAACCCATGTCCCCTGCATTGGCAGGTGGATTCTTAACCACTGCAGCACCAGGGAAGTCCCTCTCTATGACTCTTCTAACCTCTTGCTCCCCCTGCTTCCTTCCCTCTTCCCTAGCCACCGGCTCAAATGTACCCCATCAAGAGGCAGGAGCTCCCTCCACTGGCTCCTTTTCACACTAATGCTTCCTGTTTCTCTCCTGTCACTTCCAATCTTGAAAGAGCCGTTCTTTCTTGCTTTTCTGTCTTGGCTCCCTCCCTGCCACCCACACTCAGCACATTGCGCTCTGGCTTGTCACATCCAACAGATACCTGTCAGCAAGTCCTTATCTCCTTTGACTTTGCTGTGCCAGTTGGCACTGTTGACCACCTCATTCTCCTTGATCTTGCCCCTCCCTTGGCTTTCCCTAACACAGCTATATCCTGGGTGTCCCCGATCTCCTTTATTGACATTGCTTTCCTTTTTCCCCCTTCTCTTTATACAAGTTCTGTCCTCAGCACTCTTCTCTCCTTCAAGTGCTCTCTGGCATTGATCCATCTATAGCATGAGTTCCCCTCTAGTGATTCCAAGTCTATATCCTCAGCTCAGATACCCCTCCTGAGCTTCAGATCCACATTTCCAGAGTCCACCTGTCACCCCTTGAGGATGTACATAGACACTTTCGAAAAGGAACTGGTCATATTCCCACCTTCCAGTTCTCCCTTCTGTGTTATCTGTCCTAGTCACTCAGTACATGAGGTTGCCCAAGCCAGAAACCTGGGAGTCATCTCTGCTCCCCTGCTTGTGAACTTGCCTCAATCCCCCTCCTCCCCCTCCTCCTCCCCCCCTCCCTCCCTCTCCTCCTTTACCACTGCTCTACTCTGCTCCTTATCCCCTCTTACCCCAATCACTCCAGCAGTCCCCTAGTAGAGTCACTTCCTGCACTCTGGAGCTCCTGAAACTCATTCTGTGTAATCAGAACAATCTTTCCAAAGCACACAACTGATCATCTCACTCCTCTGCTAGACACCTTCAATGGCTCCCTTAAAGTGTGATCTCCTTGATGTAGTCTATAAAACCATCTTTGTTCCGGCTCCTGTCAACTCCTCCAGCTTCCCTTCTCCCTCCGTGCCTTGCATTTTACCCTCCAGCAATACCAAGCTGATGCCTCTGCAACTTGTCTGGAATTTTTCCTTATATTTTCCCTTTAACTTTCCCTACTCCTTATTTAATGCTCAATTCTGTTGTTCCTTCTCCAAAACACGTCTGATTTACAGCCCCTTTCTCTGTCCTTGCACCTGTGATAGTTTGTGTCACCACTGCGTAGTTACCACTCTTCTACTGATTCCTTGCCCCGAATCCAAGGGATTTAAGGAGGCCGTCACAGCCCCGCACAGGCCCATCCCAATAGCAATTAATCTCTCTTGCTCCTTCAAGGCTGGATAATAGCCCTCTGACAGTGAGAGACCTGGCCCTCACCCAGGAGGATGCAAAGAAAAACACCCAGTGGTGGATCTGGCTTGTGCAGTGGCTCTGGTGACTGTGAGCTATGGGCCTTTATGGTGCCCTGGGGAGAGAGGAGTGGCTCCACAAGGTGCTGCCTCCACAGGCTCTGGCTCCTCTTCGCACACAAAAGGCCACTAAAACAATACATTCCCATGCAGCCAAGGCGTCAGCCCAAAGCAAGGAACTGGCTGAGGCAACTTTGGGCAGCCCTGGAAGAGAACACCCAGCCCAAGCTCTACTCCCCTTCCTGCTTCCACTCCACAGCTCACCTGGTCCTATTCTGAACTGAGCGAGGGCCCAGAGAGTAGTGGGCATGGAGCCCTCGCACCATCGCGCAGGGAACCCGCTGCAGTCCTCTGCGGACCTGTCCTGCCAGGAGCCTGAAAGAGCTTGCCTGTCTTCACTGCCTGGGGGTTACCTGGCCCTGGGCCCTTTCCTCCCTTTCAAAAGGGAGGAACCGTTTCCTTGTGACTGAGAGGAACAGGCCGTTGTAGGGGAAATGGCGAAGGCCTTTAGAGTCAGACAGATCTGGGTTCAAGGCCTGGTTCTCCACTTGGGCACCTTAGGCAACTCATTTATGTCTCCTAGCCTCAGTGTTCTCACCTGAGTGCAGAGTGAGTCACTGTGATGATAAACTGTGATCATTTATGTAACGTACTGGGACAACGCCTGACTCAGAGTAGCTTGCTTAGCAAATGCTAGCCCTTATCATTAACAGGCAAGCTGGCAGAGCAAGTTCTTTGGCCTCCTCCTGGGTTGAAAATGCTTGTACAGGCTCAGAGCAAATATTCTGGCAATCCAGTGGTGCCACCTTTACCCAACCTAAATGTACATGAACAACACGGAACAAGGCTTTACTTTCACTGAGCTGCTGTACCGGGGCTTCAACGTGAATTCAATTTGGCAGATTTTTTTAATTGCTTGTTTGTATTCACACAGTCTGGAGTTTCAAAAGGAGGATGGCATCATTCTGGGGCCAGGGACAGGATGCCTGGGAATCTGAGCAAGAGCCTTGGGGGAGAGGGCGAGCCTAGGGAGCACACCTGGGTGCCGTGTGAACACATCCACCACAGCACCTCCCCTCAGAGCCCTGCAGGGATGCCTGCTGGCTTTTAGAAATGGTGGGAGCCATTCCCTGCAGATGAGAAGGAATTCAGTGGCTCTGTGTCACCTGCAAGAGGACCTAAAGCCCATCGTCTAGCCATGAGGCCCTTTACAATTTGGCCCTAACTTATCTTTCCACTTACATCTCACACTCAAGCTTTCCTTCCCCACTCAGACTCTCAGTTTCTCAAAGGGACTGCTACTGCCATTTCAGGCAGGACATGTCTTCATAATACAGGACTGCCCTGCACAGTATAGGACATTCGACTTCACTGGCCTTCACTCACTAAATGCCTATAACCCCCTTACCATTCATTTCCAAATGCCCTCCCCCTTTTCCAAATGAACCAGGTGCTCTTTGCTCTTGCCTGAGCCTCTGCCTGGAAGGTCCCTCCCACCGCCAGTTCTCCACCAAGAGTAGCCCTCCTTCATGAGAACTCATCTCAAATGTCACATCTCTGGAAGCTCCTCCTAATTCCACGCAGACCAAGTCACAGCTATAGTCAGTCCTTCCCTCTGATCCTGCTGGGATCTCCACTGTTGGAGGGGTTGCTTGGGGGTCGATTTCCTTCATTAACCTGCAGCCCCTGAAGGCTGGACCACATTTAGAAGATTTTTTGGTAGTCCTCACACTGTCCAGCATCGAGCTGAAGATGGAAAAGGTGCTTCACCCTGGGTGCCTCGGAGAAGCGCCGCGTCTTCCGGGGCAGGGCGAGGCGTGCTCCGGGGATCCTGGAGGACAGCAGCTGGGCTTCTGCTGCCACCTGGCGGCGATCCAGAGCTCGCTTTGCTGTAATGGAAAGAGCGGCCGGGCCGGCAGCCAGCCCGCAGCAACCTGGGCTCCTGGGGCCCAGTTACTGAGGCGCGCCTGGCATGAGCCAGGATATTACAGCAGCCACCATGCTTATTACCACTGTGGCAACCACTGTTTCTGCAGCTATTTACAGTTTAAAGAGCTTTTATTCCATACGCAGTATTTCACGCAAGCCACATTGCAATCTTGTGAAGTCGGCAGAACTTAAATTATTATTCTTATTTTACAGTAAAGGGAGGTGAATAATATCATTAACAACATCAGCTACTACTATAAAAATTATGTCTCTTCTTCCACCTCCATTCTCTCCCCTATCCTAATTACTGAGTTGCTTAATATGTGCCAGGCAGTGGGTTAAGGGATTTGCAAACCACATAACAGCCTCTTGAATGGGACTTTTCCTATCTCAGAGTTTGGACCAGGCCCTAAAGTCGTGTGCCCATGCATTTTAATGCAGCTCTATCTAATAGAAATATAACATGAGCTGTATATGTAATTAAAATTTTCTAGTAGCCAGATTTTTAAAAAAGGACAAAGTGGTGAAATCAACTTTAATGAGATAGTAAATTCATGCAATATATCAAAAATATTATTTCCACATCTAAATCATATAAAAATATTAATGAGATATTTTACAACCTTTAATTCATACTAAGTCTTTGAAAGCTGGTGTCTTGGTGACACAGCACATCCCATTTTGTACCAACCATACTTCAGGTGTTCAATAGCCATACATGGCTAGTGGCTGCCATGTTGGGTGGTGTGGCTCTAAAGAAAGGAATTTCGCCATTCAGAAAACCTTGTTCACTGGAAGTCTCCAGCCAGCTCGTGAGTCTTAGCCCACCACTATCAGTGTCTAGACCATTTGTAAGAGGAGTTAGGGAATTGGAGAGGGAGAACTGGGGAGTGGGAGTTTCTTTGAAAAGAGTTGTTGGAGTGCTGTGTGATTTCATCCCCCTACTAATGGAGGAGAGGAGGGTTGTCCCTTTTCTCCAATTTGAGCCAAGTAAGGAAAGCTTCTATATAGTACAGAAGCTGATGCCTGACTAGTGCCCAGAGAAGCCAAGGAGTGAGCCTGGCTGGAGTTGACCCTGATGTCAGAGGAAGGAGAGAGGGCAGCAGAGTGAATACGGTGAGTTGTGCTATGGCGGGGCACGGGGCGTGCTCTCCATGGGACGTTAGTCACCTTGAGGGAGCCAAGCCAGAGGACCTCATGCCAGGACAAGGAGGCTGCGTGGAATGCACCAAAGGAGCAGGGTGGAGGGGCCAGGTGTGAGCAGCCAGCCAGAGTTTGTGCCACTCACAGCTGAGGATGGTGCAATGCCAGAGCCCCACTGAAGGGAGTTTTTGAGAAACCCATAAAAATCCTCCATTGGAAAAAGGAGCCAGAACTTTGAGGCCACCCACCCAGAGTGTCCTAAAGCTGTGTTAAAATGTTATCTATGGAGGACCTTGCCCTTTTCCTCCGACCTCCTGTTCTTCCCTGTATGTGACCTGAAAGAAAGCTCAAAGTGGCAGCTTGAACAAGTGGAAGGCAGTAGAGCAAGGAAGAGGGAAGAAACTGAACACTACGTTCTTTTCCTTCTGTGGCTTCTCCAGCTGTGGCAGATATTGTACGGGGGTGCTGGACAGGCAGGACTGAGATTCCTGGAGAGGGACACAGGACTATGCAGCCTCAGCTGGGACCTGCCCTGTCCTTTAACAAGGCTTTCATTTACTCTGGTGATGCTCATTCATCCCATGAACCCTCAGGGAGCACTCCGCAGTAGCAGTTGCTATTATCACATACTAGCCTTTATTATTCAGGTTAAAATATATTTTAATAACTAAATATTGATAACACCGTGAGGTTAAGTTAGAAGTTCTGAAATACAAGTAGATTAACCAGAGATCTCTGCCGTAAGCAAGAGAAATCCAGTTCAAACTAGCAAAAATGGAAATGGTAATGGAGTGGATCATATAAATGAGAAATTTAGTGGTGACTTACCTCAGGAACAGTCAAATCCAGAAACTCAATGTTGTTAGTTTTTTTCATCTTTTAGGGTTTTTTTTTTTCTGCTTCTCTTTGTGCGATGGCCACAGACGTTCTCACTGTACGTGATGTCTCCTGCCAGACTTGCAGCTTTCCAGCCCTGTAACCTGAAGGCAAGATAGCATCTTTCTTACTAGTGTCAGCAGGTGTGTTTGACTGATTCAGGTATTCACCCTTTGGAGTTGGGGATTAGGCGTAGACAAGATGTGGTAATTTACCACATCCCAAACACAAGGGTTAGAGGGCAAGTTTCCTTGAGAGTGCGGGTGCTGTTGCCAGAAGTGAGCTGGAGAAGCATGCTGAGAAGATAAACCTAGAGTTACCACCATCCACTCCAGGGCAACAAGTGCACAGAGCTGTGGGCACACAAGAGGGTGTGACCAATATTGCCTCTTTAAGAAATTCCCAACAAACGTTGTCACATACCTCACTGAAGTCCAGATACATTATGTATATTTAATTTCCCTAATATTCCTCAGCTGGATATCATCTATTTGCCCCTCCAGATCTGCCCTCCACCCTTCTCTAGCCTGCTCTGTGCCCAGGACGCTGACTTCTCTGGACTACATCAATGGCTCCTTTGCCATCTACTTGGATTTCCAGTTGGGGTTGGCTAATGGAGAAAAGAAATTGAAGGGAAAGAGAAGAACGAGTTGGGATATTTATTCTCCAAGTCCCTTCATGCAAGATTACTTGAGCTGGCCAGGTGGAGTGGCTCTGCAGACAGCCTCTCTGCCTCCAGGTTTGCCTCCTCGTTCTCACTCCTTCAGGCTCGGGTGGTGGCATCCCCACTGTTCTAGCCCAGGGTATTCTACTATTCCTTGGTTTTCCTACATCCTGCCCATCTTTGTGTATAGTCCCTTTATAAGACTCTCTTCTAAAGCCATCCTAATATGAGTACACTGTTACCTGCCATGACCCACACTGACATAAAAATCTGTCTGCAAAGCAAATGAAAATTGGTTATAATTGTCTTTAGACCACATTGACTCCTTATGGTCTCTGCTTTTTTTTTTCTAAGTGCTCACAGACCATTGCCTTTACAGTACTTATTCCTTCCAGACTTTTGTAGCGAGTCGACACCAAGCTTGGCAACCTGTACTTTCAGGACACTCTTTTTTAAAAAAAAATCACTGCATTTGTTAGTCCCAGTTCTTTAATGTCCTCCCTTATGCTCTAAAGTGCTCTAGAGGTTTGGCCATTTTGTCCCTATAGTGTTTTAGTCAGAATAACCCAGGTTATGCTGTGGTAACAAACAACCTCCAACACATGATGGCTTCAAACAAAAACAGGCTTATTCCTCCTTCCCGCTACATGTTCATCACGGGTTGGCAGAGGGCTCTGCTCATGGCAGACACTCAGAGACCCACAGTGATGGTGCTGCCCTAACTCAAGCGGTGCCAGAGTAAAAGAGATTTCTGAGAGTCTTGCATGGACAATTACATGTTTGGCAATTACCAGACTTGTCACAAGGCCCCATCCCTGCACAATGGGGCCAGGAAGGTAGTCCTACTGAGTGTCCCTTTTAGGGGAATGCAGTTATTTCATATATCTTGTCTTTCCAACTAGGGTATAAGCTCTCTTAGAGCAGAGTTTTTTTTGCACTGCTGTTTTTTTAAGCATATGTCTGGTACCCAGAGCACGCTCAGTAATTGCTCACTGGAGGGACAGCTTATCCAACCATGATTTTGAGAGTGAGTGACATTTGAAAGCAGGAAGCTGTGCTGGGTGTTCTGATATTTAGGTAGAAGTTGCTAAGGTTTGGGGGGGGTATGTTTTCATGTCAATGGTAAATACTAGTTCTTCCAATAGTAAAATCCCAAAAAAGAAGGTAAAAAGCATAATATAGAAGGAAAAATGCATCTTCTAGATGTGCCAGTTCTACTATTAGGTTTGTTTTAAAGTAAATATACAATTTGGTTTGGAACCAACACAATGCCTGGCACATATTAGGCTAAATATTTTTTGAATGAATGAATGAGTATTGTTATCTCTGCTTATTTACTAAGCCTCATATATCAGCTTTTTCTCATGTTGCCAGGCAACAGAGAACACATGTTCACTTTATACGTAGTATAACATGGAAGAGCTGGACTACAGTGCCAATAAGGTAAAATGATGAGGGTTCTTATTGAAACACAAAAACAGCAGAATCTGGGCTAGAGGGGCCTTTATCATAAAGGGGAAAAGGGGTGGGTGGGGGACCACAGAGGCCATACCTACTATTTGCTGGCCACTGCTGACCTCACCTTTGTAACCTTAAATCCCCCTGGCTTCACCTGCCTGAGAGTGTAAAATACACTGAATTAACATAGAATCTCCCATCTTGATTGCTGTGAGTCACATCTGCTCACAAAGGAGTTTCAGGTGGTCCCGACCCACCCCATACACCACCCCTGCCCCAGGTATTTCTGCATACTTGTGCTCAGGCTGAGTCCATTCATGCTTTTCTACTCCTCGATGCAGGTTGGTGTCTGCAAATCATGCTGCCCCTGCTAGGGGTGCCAGTGGTTTAATACACAGTTCTGTCAGGCACAGCTGTCTGTCCTCTGGCCAGTTCTTTTTAACATAAATGAAGAAGCATCTTGAAGGGATGTAAGTATCTCCTTCAACTGTATAGTTTAGGATTAGATTGTAGATCAGCCAGGACTATATAGAGCACACAGCTTTAATGCCAACAGAACAAAGACAGGTGTAGGCAGTGAAATGTGGCACTGGGTGATGAAAGAGCCCTGGAAAGAGCTGACTTAGAGACCATGAAAGAAGAGGAGAGTGGAGTGGAATACAGTTGCAATTCCTCAGAGACCACAGGAAAGACCCACGATTGGAGACAATGTTTATATGATGAAAACAATCCACTAGGGTTATTTAAGTGTTAGAAACATCACAGTCCAAAACAAATAATTTGGCTTCGTTCTTTATGTGCCAGAATTAATGAGAGAAGCAAAGTCTATCATTGCACGTACCTCTGTGTGTGTGCGTGTGTGCACACGTGCATGCCTGTGTGCACACCTTTCCTGTCCAGCAGTTATGCAAGAGCCCTGGAGGCATATGGGGTATCTTTGCAAGTGGGCGCAGCTCTTGGTACTTCTTGCTCATGTCCTGGTGGATCCATTCAGAAGCAGTGGATGCTGTGCATGTTATAACAAGCTTGGACACAGAGATCTTTGCCAAAATTCCTACCTAAGCCCTGGTTCCCTGTGCCCAGTGTCCTTAACCATCCCTGTTTGGGGCCTCTAGTAGTTTTTTGCTATTCAGCACCATACCTGACTTCTTCTAGTGATAGTACCCAATTCTCACAGTTTCAGGGAAGAAGCATGTGACTGGCCAAATAGAGTACTATGTGTCATGGCTTTAGTAATTGGCTTAGTAATTAACATATTCTGTTGAGAAGCCAGTGAGAGATTGTTTGTTTGTTTGTTTGTTTGTTTGAGACAGATGCTGGGGGGACATTACATGGATCCTGACAATGAAGTCAACAGAGAGAGGGAAATGCAATATTGAGAGATGAATCAAAACAGTCCTCATGATATATTTTATTTTTTTAATTTTTATTTATTTATTTATTTATTTATGGGGGGGTACACCACATGATATATTTTAGATCCCTGGATCAACCCATACCTGAAGTTAGTTACCCATGCACTTTTAGTAACAAACAAATAAATTACCCAACCTCATCTTTTTTCTCCTCTTTAAGCCTGTTTGGCTGTATCTTCTGTCATTTGCAGTAGAAGGTATCCTAACAGTTACTGAGTCCTGCTCCTCCTGGGGCTATTAAGTGAGGTGGAGGTCATGGTCATTTCTGAACCCAGCTTCTTCCCTCTAGCCTGAGTCTCAAAGGGTGTATTTGTCTTCTTGTTTGGGAGTTTTCTCTCCCTTCAGCCCTTGGGATACTTTCTTCTCCGGAACAATCCAGCTCTGGCTTCTAGGTGACAAAGTCCTTGAAAATAAAAGCCTGTTAATTCTCCCACAAGGCAAAGGTAACTTAGATCTTTTGGACACAAATGCTTGTCTGTTCTTCCAGGAATAGGGGAGGGAAATTTTACCTTTTGGTTTGCCTTCAGCTGGGGGAATAAGCTAGAATAAATATCTCAGTAAATTGCCTGCTAGTTAACTTTAAAAGGTGTAAAGCTAAGGCAGCAAGTCCTAGTAATAGGGCACCTGACCACTGACTCAGTTTCAGGCATGTTTGAAACACTATGAGGACAGGACAGCAGAAAAAGACAGAAGGCACCTGACCCAGCACTTCCTGACCAGATAAGTCTTGCCAACTGCCACTGGAGAGGCTGGGTGGCCAGAGCTAAACTCACACGGCAGATTGCAAATTCAAATGCCGCCAGGGGCCAGGTGGAGAACAAAACGAGTGAACTGGGGGAGGACGGAGGAGCACAGGGAGGAGGGGGGTCTACTGTGAACAGGGGAGGATGCAGCCCCTACTCAACTGAGCCTATGTCTCCACATGGGAAAATGGGCATGGTGTGGCTCCAGTTTAAGAGAAGCCCTAAATGTCTCAAGTTCTGAATGTTGGCAGCCAATTACAAAAACAAAAAAACAGCACCATTGAGACAAAAAACACATTCAGGCAGGCTAGATCCATCTTTTTCTGTTCCTTTGTTTAAATCCAAGATAAATAGTATGTCTAAGATATGTTCATCAGAAGCCAGATTCTCCATACCTCACAAGCTGCTAGATGGGTGCAGGGCTTGGACCACTGTGGGTGATGGGTGTCTGCGTTGATCTGTTCCCCCTTTCCAGGCACTGGACCTGTCTCTCCTTTGGGGACTGCTTTCTCTCCAAGTTCAGGTGGTTTGACTGGGGCTGACTCAACCCCTGAATCCAAGGGTCAGCCCATAACCTGACCTGGCCAGTCAGAGGCTTCATCCTCCGGTCATCCCTGGTGGACTAAGGCAAGGTTGGGGAGCAGTGCATCAAACCACACCAATGAGACCATTTCTGTTTGTTTGTTTTTTGTTATTATTATTTTTGCAAAAATTATTGGGAAAGAGAAGCTCTCTTTCCTCTGGCATTGCTAGCTGTAAATATTATGAATCTGGAAGATCCAGGTGCCGTCAATGGGAGAGGGCCTGGAAAAGAAGGACACTATCACTAAGGAAAGTAGAAAATGGAGAGAGTGAAGGTGAAAGAGGGAGAGACAGGGACCAGCCCCTGACTCCAGCTGAGCCTGAAGCCATATCTACACCTGGACTTTTGATTAGGTTAGCAAAATGTTATCTTTTTCTTAATATAGTTTGAGTTTAGATTCCCTCACTAGTAACCAAAATAAGCTTGTCAAATATATACTGCATTGCTAACTACCTGTTAGCACCTCAGACATAATTGAAGCCTGGGAGCCCAGAGCCTTGATGGTGGCTCCAAAGCAGGAGGTGAGGACATCTGTGAATCCAACATTGAGTTTGTAGGGAGAGAGGCCAGAGGAAGAAGCAGGGCTGACAGTTCCATCCTTTCACCAGGAGTTATTGTCAGATGTGTGCCAGGGAAGCATCCCACGTTCGGTCTGTTTTGCTATAACACTTGTGTGTTTGTGAGTGATTTTAACATAAATTAGCTCGAATGTGGTTAATAAATGCTGGAATGATGTCAGTGAAATGTTCATAGGTGATGCTCCCAGCCCGTCAGAAGATGAAGGGAAAGTTTAGGACCACGGCAGACAGCAGCAAGCTGAGGAGGGAGGTGCTGTGGTGTATGGTTCTCCCTGCCTCCTGTCTCCCTGTGCCCCTGTCCCCTTAGCTGACCCATTATCTCTGTCTGGGAATGCTTTCTGCTCAGTGCTCCCCCATCCTGCTCATGGTTCCCTTACTTCTGAGACTGAGAAGACTACGCTTCTCCCACACTGCCTGCTATCAAATTACCTTCTCTTTCTTTTTAAGGCAAAGTCCTTTGTTTTCTGCAAAATATTTTATTTATTAAGCTCTAAGCATTCTTTTAAAACTCTGCTGGTATTTTTAGATTAAGATTTTTATTGCTTTTGTTAGCGTTCTAGTTGCAAAGTCGTATAAGTTTTAAATTGTCTGCCTCAGTCCTCTTTTCCCCATGTCTTATTATTTTTAGTTTGCTGTTTCGCAGAAAGTGTCTTTTTGTCCTCTCCCCCAGGAACACATATATCTTATTATTGCAGAAACACTTGCATTTTTTGAAAGAGCAAAATGATAAATAGCTCTAGATGTGCTGAGCCTGGACCACATTGCTTCAGTTCTCATTGATTTTCCTTGTTTTTACACAATATCATCAAATTTCAACCTGTCTTCTTATCGTTTTTTGGGTCTAGTATTGAAATATAAAGAGACTTGAATCTGATTCCTGGGTCCTGATAGGCTGAACCCAGGAATTTTTTTGGATCCCTGAATCCAATTTTCAAACTTGAGAGACCTAGCTCATGCTCTGCCTCTCAGAATCCAGGAGGAGCCTTTGAGCAAAACTGTATACACCAACACAGCATAAGCAGATGCTACACACCGTAAAGGAAGCAGGATGCAGGCAGCTGGAAAATTGTGCTACAAAAATAAACACCCGGTTTCTGCAAATTGGGCGACTCTCATTAGCCTGGGGAAGCTCATTTTCATGGTTAAGTAGTTAAGATGCTGATTAAAGGCACTAAATGTAGGCACCTGCTTATTCTTTGGCTTTCTTTTTATTTTAAACTTTGGCCAGGAGATGGCGCTCTTGAATGTAATTTGTCAGAAGACCCCTCAGAGTTAGAGCTACAAGAATAAATTCAGCACCTGCAAATGCTCCTTCTTAAACGGAGAAAATGACTTGGATTTTCCAAGAGGGAGAGGAATGCAAATTTAAAACCCGCTAGAGGCCGAGTGGCTGTGAACATAACACCACCTGTCATTTTTCTTTTGGATTTCCAAATCCAATTAATATTGATTCATGGTAGGGGCAGTTACAGCCCCAAGGCTGTGAGGCTAAATTGGGAAGCAAAACTATTTTGAAGTAAAAAATATAAGGCACTTGAGGAGAAACTAGTTTTAGAGCCGATCACATTAGAATAAATACAGCCTAGTACACTGGCCTGTGGTCACCTGGATTTAAATCCTGTGCACAAATGATGCCTGTGATGGCTTACACCTTCCAGGTATGCCTTTGCATGTTATTGGAGGACTTCAGAGCCATTATGCCCAGGACTGAATAAATCAGCATGGATCTTCAAATACTGCTTTTTAGGCAGCCTCCACCTCTGTGAGAAGAGCTGGTTCTAGAACGTGGCGACTTGAGGTCTGAATCTTACATTGAGATGTGGGTCCAAACGAGTGATATCCTAGAATAGAATCATACCACTATTGATGTCTGCCGTGTGCCAGGTGCCCTGTGTGGGGTGCTCTGGTTGTGGTTTTTCTTGCAGTCCTTACTACAACATCAAAAGGGTTACTCTTATTATCCTCATTTTACAGATGAGAAAACAGAGACTTAAAGAGGCTACATAACTTGCCCAAGGTTAAACAGGTAGCAGATATTATAGCTAGTAAATTACTCAGCTGGTTCCAGAATCCACGTTAATTACTATGCCGTTAACCCCTCCCCCCAGAATTGCTGCTGTCTATTTCCCACTTAAAACCTTGGCAGGGCTTTCACAACCCCAGATCCCTTAGCCTTTTATGATATATGAATCAGAGAAATGGCAGTGATATTATCTAAGGCTGTATGTAAGGCAGGACCACCAGCTCCTATCACTGCAATTGTTTTGAAGCGCACACGGACAACACGTGAATATTTATTCACGAGTTATTTACAGGTTTTCTTGTCGATTCATGCATTAAATACTGTTAAACTTTATTTCTAATTTAAAAGAAATACTAAATAATGTCTACTCTTTCCTTCCTTCACCCCCAATGGAAGGTCTTGTTCATCCCTTGCCTCGCACACTCCGTGCACACCTTGGAAACCACCAGCCTAATATGAGGCCAGCTGGGTCTGGCTCTCTGCTCTGAGACAGAGATTCTCCCTTGTCAATGTGCAGGAGAGCTCGGGCCCTGAAGGCAATGGGCTGGCATACTTGTGCTGAACAATCTTTTCCCTGGGATGGGGAGGGGGTGAGTATCATATTTATCTATATCTTGGTAAGCCTGGAAACAAAACTAGGGGGTATATAGGGACTGAATGATGCATGGGCCTGGCAGTCCAGGATGTGCAATGCCCATTGGCCAAGGCATCATCTCCCATAAACTGTGCTTGGATGATGCATCAGTTTACTAGGGCTGCCATAACAAAGTACCACACGCTGGGTGGCTTAGACAACAGAAATTTATTCTCTTACAGTTCTGGAGGCTAGAAGTCTGAGATCTCGGTGTGGGCAGGATTGGTTCCTTCTGAGGGTGTGAGAAAGAATCCTATTCCATGCCTCTTCTTTGGTGTTCCTCGGCTTGTAGATGCATCACCCCAATATCTGCCTTCATCTTCACGTGGCGTTCTTTATATGAGGATGCCAGTCATTTTGGATTAGAGGGTCCACTCTACTCCAGTATGACCTCATCTTAACTAATCACATCTGCAATGACTATTTCCAAGTAAGATTGTATTCTGAGATCTTGGGGGTTAGGATTTCAACATTTTTTTGTTGTTGATTGGGGGACACAATTCAACCTATGGTTTCTGCTGAAGTTTCCTTCTGTGAGTCTCCCCTTTCTAAGCTTACCTGTGGCTGACCATTCCCCTGCTGAGCAATGTTTACTTGCTTTAGGTCAGGGTTTCTGAGGCTCTTGACACCATTGACATTTTGGACCAGATAATTCTTTGTTGTTGGGTGGCTGTCCTGAGCCTTGTCACTACATGCTAGTAGCACTCTACCCCCCTGAACTGTGACAATAAAAATGTCTCCAGGAGGGGGGTCGCAGGAGGGAGGGAATATGGGGATATGTGCATAAATACAGCTGATTGACTTTGGTGTACCTCAAAAACTGGTACAAGAGTGTAAAGCAATTATATTCCAATTAAGAGCCAAAAAAAAAAAAAAATTCTCCAGGAATTGCCAAATATCTGGGGGACAAATTCATTCCCTTAGAGTACCACCACTGTAGGTATGGCAATATACTGCAACGAGCTCCAGCTGAGCCTCAGGGTCAGGGACTCTGCTCCTGGAGACTTTGCATCTCTCTGCTCTCCTACATGGCATGTCTATTTCAGTTTCATTCCCTGAAGGTGACCTCGCACGCCTTGCTTCTTATTCTCAGGGCGAGGTATGCCCCTCCCAGGAGCTCCTAGGCCTCCCGCACCCTGTGCCCCACAAATACTGATGCTCTCACAGTTGTCTGAGCTCTCCTTGCATCTGGAGAGACTGTCACCAACCCGAGGGCAGAAGTGGCACCGATTCACTTCTGTGTCGCAGCTTACGCGGCATGCAGCCCGGCACTCCAGCACATTTTGCCGAATGCTGGCATTCCCAGCTGATGGCTTCCTTCTGTTTGTTACCAGTGTATCTTGTTTTTTAAAAAAGCAGCTTGATTGAGATATAATTCACATACCATACGACTCACCCATTTAAAGTATGTAATTCCATGGTTTTTAGTATGTTCACAGAGCCGTGCAATCATCATCACAATTAATTTTAGAACACTTTTATCGCCCCCAAAGGAAATGCTGTACTACCTCTCAGTCACTCTCCATTTCCTCTAGCAGTCTCTAACTTTAGCAATCACTACTTTCTGTCTTTATGGATTTGCCTCTTCTGGATATGGGTATAAACGGGATAATAGAACGTGTAATCAAATTTCATCCATGTTCTAGCATTTATCAGTACTTCATTTCTTTTTATTGCCCAATAATATTCCATTGTATGGATAAAACACTTTTATCCAATAGTTGATGGATGTTTGCATTGTTTCCATCTTTTGGCAACATAAATTTTAACGTGTGGATGCCAATGTTTATATGCTCTGTACAAGTTTCTGTGTATCTGAAAGCTGGGTCATGTGGTAACTGTGTTTAACCTTTTGAGAAACTGTCACACTGTTTTTCTAAAGCAGCTGCATCATTTTACATTCCAACTAGTGGTATATGAGAGCTCCGATTTTTCTACATCCTCACCATCTCTTATCTTTTTCTTTTTTTTTTATTTTTCTTTTTTTTTGTTTATCTTGTTATCTTTTTTATTGTAGCCATCCTAGTGGGTGTGAAGGTGTATCTCATTGCAGGGGTTTTTTTTCATATTTTTTTTATTATTATTATATTGGTCCCATTTCTTGACATATAACCTTTTTTTAATTTTTTTTATTTTTTTGGGGGTACACCAAGTTCAATCATCTGTTTTTATACACATATCCCCGTATTCCCTCCCTTCCTTGATTTCATATTTTTTTAAAGATTTTAAAGATTTATTTAAAGATTTATTTATTATTAATTAATTTATTTTTGACTGCGTGAGGTCTTAGTTGCGGTACGCAGGATTTTCCTTGAGGCATGCAGGATTTTCCTTGAGGCATGAGGGACCTTTTGTTGCAGCGTGAAGGCTTTGCTCTGGTTGCAGCGCTCGGGTTTTCTCTTCTCTAGTTGTGGTGCACAAGTTTTCTTTTCTCTAGTTGTGGCACATGACCTCAGTAGTTGTGGCATGTGGGCTTAGTTGCTCCATGGCATGTGGGATCTTCCCAAACCAGAGCTCAAACCTGTGTCCCTGCATTGGCAGGTGGATTCTTAACCACTGAGCAACAAGGGAAGTCCCATGCTTTAGTAAATTTATATCCTTATAGTCTTCAATGGTCGTTCTCATTCTAGCAAAGTGGTTAAGGGCGTGGGCTCTCCAATCAGGTGCCTGGGTTCGAATCCTCTCTCTGACACTGTCGCTGTAATCTTGAGCAAATTAATGTAGACTCACCAGGCTTCAGGGACTTCAACTGTAAAACGGGGAAAATAGAAACCAATCAGCATTATCCTGAGGATTAGCTGGGTAATGCATGTAGGTGGTCCGCACAGGGCCTTGCACTTAATAAATGTTAGCTGGGCCATTATTATCTCAGTACCTGGCAGAGAGTAGACAGCCAATAAATGAATCAATGACTGATAAAAAGGGTCATTTAGGCGAGCAACCCAATTTCTACGTAGAGTCACAATCCTGGTGCTCAGGGGGGCAAACAGAAACTTCTCCTTTCTTGGAGAGGGATGTCTAAACCAGTATGTACCTACCGAGGGTGGCGTCCCATCCGGCACAAACTCCAGATAAGACTTTTCTTGACCCAGGCGTTTCTCCCACCTTGAAATGTCTGTTTACATAGCTCCCCCTTTGAGGGTCCTGGGAACAGCATCTTCTGCTGCTCTTGCTTAATTGTCTCCTAAACATACAAAGAAAGTAGATAATTTTCCAGGAGGAAATAGTACTGGGCTTTGACTCCTCAGCTGGCATTACAGAGATGTCAGCATTTCTTACGAAGTCCCCAAACACACTTTGCGCAAGCACTCTATCCCTCGGGTCATTATTTTGTGACATTTGTTAAGAAATATCCTTTCTTTTTCACAGTCAGAAGTTTCTTATCCTGAGTGTGTTTCTTTCCTTGGTCTTGGTGGGACTGAGGCTGAGTTCACTGGCTGCTGAGCTCAAGTCAGTTTTTGATTAATTGCTGCTACCAAGTGGAGGCAGATTCTGGTCGTGGGGATGCTACCCATGCGAAAGGACAAAGCATTTGAAAATCTAAGAAGAGTTAAAGAATCATCACAACAAAAAGCAAACATAAATGAACTTAGTTATTTTACCAAAATATGTAGATTGAGATTACTTTAAATTCAGTTTTTCACATTCTTTGGGAAGTTCAAAAGTTATTATCCATCGTTCCCAAAATGAGAAAAATAGGATGGCTGGTTTTTTTGGAGCTGCCATTATTAGGTTCATCACAAGCCTGATCTTTTCATTGAAGCAGATCCCTTACGACCTGTGTTGGGAAGTGAGTTCAGCTTTATTCTAGTTGATGACGGATGTTTGCTCAAAGGTGTATTCTTTCTTGGATTTTACCTGAATTGTGTGTGTGTGTGTGTGTGTGTGTATAGGACCTGGATTGGGAAGGATGAGAATACAGGTGAGTAGAGGTCAGCGGAGGCTTCAGGCCACTTATCTGTGGAGGGATGGAGGCCATCTAGGTGTGTAGAAGGACAGTCCCTGTGACCTCCTCTTCATCACTTCTTCTAACACCAATCCTATGAGCACAAAACATCTCCATTCTCCCCTCAAAGGTCTTTCTACTATTCCTCAACCCTCAAGTCTGCTTCAGTATCACAGACTGACGACCTGATATAATAGAAGAACAAGGAACTAGGTGTCAGAGACGTGGATTTGAATTTGGTTCAACTTGTTGGGGAAGTTGCTTGATCAAACCTGGGTCTAACTGACTTTAGCACCAGAGCCCAAAGGAGGCTCAGCCTCTCTCATGAAGAGCCTTGAATGATGTGCTAAAATGTTTGGGTGCGATTGGGCGGGAATATCAACATCCACTGTAATATGGGTATGATTCAGGGCTCCCAGGTCACCCGTGGAGGGGAGCTGAGACTGGCATGAGGACAATAGTGACACGTCACCTGCAGTAGCCACGAGACCCCTCCCACCAGCTGTACACACACAGTCTCTGCACTTTTGCTGCAGGTGCCTTGCTGATCAGCACACCATGGGAGGGCATGTAGGATATTTCAGTTTTTATTTCTCTTATGTTACAGCTCCTTCACCTAGGACTCAGCACGAGTCCATTGGGATGAAGGGCAATCTACAGACAGACCCCATAGAGGGGTCAGGCCTCTGCTCACCTCTCGCACTGGTTCAGTCTCTAAGCTACACTTGTGCTCTTTCCCAGAGGACTCCTGGCCTCCTCGTGCAAATAGGTTCTCAGCAGACAGCTCCCTCTAGAGCTCGTCACATGTCGCTCCGAGGGTAACTACAGCTTGGCCTCAAGCCAGGCCCTTCCAGCCATGTCTGCCTTCTTATGTCCAGCTATGCCTTATGAGAAATGGGTTCAGGTTTCACACTGAATGCATTTTCCATCAGCTTTATTGTGAAGAACAATGAGATGCTTTATTGTTTGAATCATCTTAAGGCCATGCACTCTCGACAGGGGCAATATCACCCCGATGGGGTAGATATTGGTTCTTGGTTATATGCTTTATGTATAAAGCACAGACATACATATAAACAGTTTACATATATTTGAAATATTGGTGGTATTAAAATTTCATTGGAGATATTAGGAAAAAAGTGTCTAAAAGGCTACTTAGGGGCAATAATGAAAAAACGTTGAGAAACACTCCTAAGACCCTAAGATAAAAGGAATATTTATATAAATTAGAAATATACTTTGTGTGATTATCTTTCTGTCCATGCTTATTAATAGACAATTTCCATGTAACAGAAATATTAGTAAAACAAAATGAGTGTTGAAGACTCCAGTTTCAGAATGTGTCTACAGATGTTAAACATTTCAAAGAAATCTCTTACATAGGCTATATTTGTAGTACTTCAGATATTTGGAATTCTGTGCTTTTTTAAAATGAAAACATAGAAATTCCCCAAATGGTTTTATTGGCATTGGTTACCATCCTTGAATTTGAATGGAAAGCCCTTTGCACATCTGTGATCAATTAGCTTTTGATTATTGGCTAATTATATGCATTTAAATATATCCAGGAGACAGATATTGTGGTTAAATACAATAATTAAATTAATGCTATGATTGAAAATATTTTAATCTTTTACCAATCCAGGGCACTCATGGAAGGAATATTTATTATTTTAATGCACAATTTACAAATGGCTTTCAAATAAACTCCATTTGCTAATTGTGTAACTCATCTCACCCTCATGAGTCCTGCAAAGTTAGGATTCTTATTATTTTACCATTTTCATTTCAGAGATAAGGAAGCTGAGGCTCAGGCAGCTTAAATGATTTGTTCAGAGACTTAGCTGCAAAGAGTGTGTATTAGCTCAGGCTGCCATAAGAACACATCAGAGACTGGGAGGTATAGGGGAGGAAAATTCTCTTTGCTACAACCCTCTTAGGTTCTGTGCCTGAGGACTGCTTGAATTGGGCCAACGAAAGATAGATTTTTAAAAACTTTATTTATTTATTTATTTATTTATTTATTTATTTATTTATTTACTGCATCAGGTCTTAGTTGCAGCACATGAGATCTTCGTTGAGGCACATGGGATCTTTTGTTGCGGTGCGTGGGCTTCTCTCTAGTTGTGGTGTGCGGATTTTCTCTTCTTCAGTTGTGGCACACAGGCTCCGGGGTGTGTGGGCTGTGTGGTTGTGGTGCGCAGGTTCCAGAGCACGTGGACTCTGTAGTTTGCGGCACGCGGGCTCTCTAGTCGAGGCACCCGAGCTCAGTAGTTGTAGCACATGGGCTTAGTTGCCCCGCAGCATGTGGGACCTTAGTTCCCTGACCAGGGATCAAACCCATGTCCCCTGCATTGGAAGGTGGATTCTTTACCACTGGACCACCAGGGAAGTCCCCAAAAGACAGATTAACAAAAGAAAAGTAGAAGTTTATTAGCTTGTGTCTCATTTACTTGTGGGAGCACTCAGAGATCAGTAACTGAAAGGGTTGGTTAGAATTTAGGCTTATATGCCATTTTAGCAAAGGAACAATACATTTTTAGAGCGATCACAAGACAAAGGAGAAGAACCTTGAGTCTCTAGGAGCAACAAATTGTGGGAAGGCAAATATATGGAAAACTATTGGCAGATAAAGGCTAGTTAGTGAGGTTTGTAAATTCCTCTGGTGCCATCTCCAGGCTGATAAAGGGTTAAAGTTGTCTCTGGTGATTAACTTTCCCCCTTCCTGGCAGAATAAAGAGGAAATTTATGTCCTATTTTTAGGCAAATAGGGGAAGCACAGAAATCTTTTCTTGTATCTGCTTATTCTCAATTGCCTTCAGCTCAAAAGAATCCTTATTCCAAAGTAATATATTTGGGGATGGCATACTCTATCACCCTACCATGGCTTAAACAACATAAATTTATTTTTGCACAGTTCTGGAGGCTAGAAGTCCAAGAGTAAGGTGCCAGTAGGGTTGGTGCCTGGTGAGCCCTCTCTTCCTGGCTTGTGGATGGCCACATTCTTTCTGAGCTCTCAGATGGCCTTTCCTGTATGTACACGTGGGGAGAGGAAAAAAATCTCTGGTGTCTCTTCGTTTTCTTATAAGGTCACCAATCTTATCAGATTAGGGCGCCACTGTTATGACTTCATTCAACCTTAATTACCTCCCTATGGGTCCTATCTCCAAGTAGAGTCACATTGGGGGTTAGGGCTTTAACATACGAATTTGGCAGGAAGGGAGACACAATTCAGTCTGTAACAGAGTGGCAATGGGATTTGATTTCCTCCTCTGACTCCCAAGCCTCTTTTTCTTTGTCCTATCACGTGACCCCGCCATGTGCTGGCATCCATCCTCTGAGCCAGGGCCAGACCCCTGGCCGCAAGCCCAGAGCAGGCAGGCAGCGGATAGAGTTGGGAGGAAGGTGTGCATCATCTGCATCGGGGGAGGAAGGGCAGGGGGAAAGGCCAGGTTTCCCCTGCAGTGGCCAGTGCCTTAATTCAGGAGCTTATTATTGCTTGCCTTGACTCTTAGAAGAGTCCCCTGCTTAATTTCTCTGCCTCTAGACTTGTCCCACTCTATTCCATCCCCCAAACAGATAACAGAGTCCTTTTTCTAAAATGCAAGTCTAATCACCTCTTTCGTGTGCTTAAAACTATTCAGTGTGTCACAACATCTAGATGAAGTCTAATTCCTTAACTTTGCATTTAAGAGCTGTCATGACCTTGGCCGGGACCACATCTCTGACATCGTTTCCTGTCCTTCTCTCCTCATATTGGACATTCCAGCTACACAAAACTCCCATTTATTCTCTTCAACACAGTTTGAGTTGAAAATAGTTACTCTTATTTAGAAACTTAGCTCAGATAGCATCTCTTCTAGAAATCTTTGCCCCAAATCGCTTCCCCCCATTCTTTTCTTTCTGAAGCCATGATAATTTGATTATAAAAAAGTTACCTTCTATTGGAATTGTCTCTGTTTTTATTTCCCCTAATGGAACATAGGCCTCCTGTAGAAGAGGGGCTCAGAAAATACTTGCTGAACAAATAAGTGTTTTGTCATGAGACAGCAGATCCCTCATTGGAGTGTGTCTCTTCATCTTCTCCATCCCTCTGCAACAAACAAAGCCAGCGTATTCCTATGGGAACTTCCAACCCTGGTTATTCTCCATCTCTAAAGGCTGAAGGATAAGCTCAATCAACAAATTGGCCCTCATAGATTTTCTGCAGTAATAGCAAATGTCACCAGGAAAACTGGATTCCTCCCCATACTTGGTAACCATCACTTCATTCCCTCTTCTATTTGGGGTAACACTTCTGTGCCTTATGTGGCAGCCCAACTCCATATAGCTTTTAGGCCTTCCTTTCTGGGAGGTCTCTAAGGCTCACAGGAAATCAGCCCTCCAAGCCTTCCTACAGCAAGCAAAGGCCCCCGGAAGGTTCAGATTTGATCTGGAAGGTCAAACATGAAGCCCTGGCAAAATCCCTTTGGTCAGAGGCCAGACTTAGCTGTTAACTTACCACCTGCAGCCAATTGTCTCTTGAACTAATTGGTTGGTCAATTGTTATGGCTTTTTCCAACTGACCAGCTGTTTAACTCAGCAGTCTATCTCTTCCAAACTTGAAACATACTCAATCTTCCACAGATGCCTTTTCTGTCTGGCTAAGATTCCACCCTTTATTCTCTCTCCTTCTTTCTTCTCTTGGAGCCAAACCACCTTCAGTGCTGACCCACGGAAAGATCTCAGTGTAATGTTAAAATTCTGCTGCTTTATGATAGAGGGGAGGGATTGCAGTCTGTAACAAAATTGTCTTTAGTCAAACGCACAGACCATTCCTGAAGCTGGTTAAGATGGTTCTTTATTTTAGGATGAAGAGAACTATTCCAGCCTCTACAGAATCCACAGTGTGGATTCAGCGGTTCATATATGGCTTCTCTCTCCTGTCTAACTTGCCTTAACCATCTTCTGTTGGCATTGTGCCTGGTACAGGACTCCCAGCTTGCTCCATATGCTCATCCCTGTGGTAACAAAAGTAATGTTACTGAAACTTCTCTCTTGAACTCTTTTCTATAATCTCCTCTACATTTTATATCCTGATTTTATTCCAATTACTATCACACTGCAAAAATCTTTCATGTGTTTTTACGTGTTCTTCACACTTGTTATAATTTAATACTTCCTTCAGTGGATATAAATACATTTTAAGTTATTCTCCTTTTATTTACTAATTATATGACGTTATTTTTCACTTGTATGTAACACATGAATATCTTCACAAAATAGATTTTTAAAAATTCTTTTGACTTACTTCCTCAGGATTAATTTTTAGTGACAGAATGACTGGCTCACAGGAGATGAATATCACTATGACTCTTTCTAGCTATTATTATCTGGCCTTATGTACATGGTACCAACTCTGTGCAGGTGCCTGTTTGAGAGCAAGATGACCCACACTGAGGGCTATGGCTTTCCATTTGTCTTTACTAATTAAAGACATACAAAATACTATTTTCAGTTCCAGTTGCTATATAAGTCGTGGTCAGCACCTTCAAAGTACAGCTTCTTATTAACGCATGGTCAACTCAGACTTTTTAAGCACCACTAACTTAAATGAGAATTTTTTCAAGCACCACTAACTAAACTGCCATTTTCAAGCTCTTTTAAATCCTGTTCATTTCAACTTTCATTCAAGACCTGTTTCACTGCTGGAAATATGACCTCCTGCACCTGGTTCATGGGGCTTTTCCCTGTCTCCCTCCCTTCTTTCCTGTCCTTATCCACACTGGTGTCTACACAGGGTCGTCTCTCTAGATTGTGCTTTGGCTCTGCCATGGGAGTTATGTCTAACTCTGCATTTCTTTCCCTAGAAACATGTTTTGACTCTTTATTCCAAATGCTCAGGATTATTCCAACAATGCTGTCAGAGCCCAAAATAGCTTGGAAAATTCTCTTTGGAAATTGTTTTCAAAAGCCATAGGAATATCCTTTGAATCTCCTTATTGGTGGCAAAACTTGGTATTTAGCAAATAGATTTTATTTTATTTTTTGGAAGGAAACTAGTATCTTTTACATATTTTTCATATTAGACAGGATCCTGTCAGAAGCCAGAAACCATGCCATTATTTCAGCGGAGAGAATTTAGTATAAAGAGAACTGCTTCCCAGATAGAAGAGAACTGAAGAGGCAAAAGGGGAAACTGAGGTATCATGAAGGTAGTAGCTGCAGGAGGCAGCTGCCTCCCCTAAGGATAGGGGAACAAAGGGAAGATGTTGGGATGACTAAATCTTAGAGGTTTGCAAATGGGGCCTGCAGAGCTGGGACTCAGCCCTCTCTATTGGAGAGGGCGTGCTCCAATAGAACTGGTGCTCTGAGCTTGAAGCCTGGAGAAGAGGCCCCTCAGAGCTGGAATTCTGACTCCTGAGGAGAAAGTGCCAGTGGCTGGTGCTGTCTTTCTGAGAAGACACGATGAGGCTGGTTCTAAGAGTGTGGAAGGGCAGAAAACTAGAACCACCTACGCTGCCGGAAGCAGCAGCTACTGGAGGGTGAAGAGTGTTGCTGGGGCAACGCTGAAAGGAAGGGGAAGCAAACAAAGGAGAAAGTCTCCATTCCCTCCTCCAACCCTCAAGTTCCCTATGGCATCCCCGATAGGCAGAGTCTAACAAGGAGACAGCTGGCTAAGAGAAACTGTCACTTAATAGTACTATTGTGGCTCGGCCCCAGTATCAGAGAGTAGAATGAGGAGGAGGGGAAAATTGAAGCCCAGAAACAATGGCTTAATAACCAGCAACCACCACGTACCAGGCACTCGGTAAGTATTTTGAAATATGAGATCTTTAGTTCTTGTGGCACCCCTGTGATTGAGGAATTCTTGCCCTCGTTCATGGATGAGAGAGTGGAGGCCCAGAGAGAGTAAATGATATTAGTGGCACTGGAATCAGAACACACATCTCCTCACTCTGTGTCCGCTGCTCTATGTTCTAGGACATCTGCTGAAGTGAAGCTTCCTTCTGGATGACGAGGGAAGGAGTTTTCTTATTTCTGAGAGGGGCTGTCGTGAGGGGAGATAAGAAGGAAGAAAGAAAAGAGCCAGGGAGTTGGCATAAGGTTCCACTGTATGTGATATGATTCTTAACTTCTTCCATGTGACCCACTCTCCAAATGTTTAGAAAATTCTACCCAACTCACAAAACATCTGGAGTAAGTGGATTTCTTGTGGAAATTGTTAAAGGGTCTGAACTTTGCACTGAGACTTGGAGAGGAATGAGGACAGCATCTGAAGATGCAGCACGCGAGTCAGAGAGGGTGAACTCTTTGGTGGCAGAAATCTTGGGAAGTTTTATGATTTGTCTAGGCTGTGTAATTGGTCTGTATCTTAACACTTGGGAGGCGCTAACTGACATTTAAATTATATCTATTTTACAGGTAGAGAATTTGAGGTTGAGAAAGGGGTTAGGTAACATGACCACGATTAAATAGCTATTAAGTCGTAAAACTTGAATTTGAACTCAGTCAAATATACTTCCTTTCCAAAATGGAATGCACAGGAGAAGCCACACTAGTACTATTACCTACCGTTTATTCAAAATAGATTGCAAACCTGGAAATATGCTAATTGCTTACTCTGCCTAATCCTCATAATTTCACGAGGTAGATACTTGTATGCTTATTTTATAGATGAAAAACTGAGGCTGAAACAGGCTAAATAATATGCACTATTCACAGCCAGTAGTTAAGCAGAGCTAGAATCCCCACCTAAATCCATTGGACTCCCTAACCTCGTTTCCAATCAGTGCTTCGTAAACTCTAATGTGCCTGAGAATCACCCAGGGATCCTGTTAAAAGCAGATTCCTATGCAGTGTACCTGGGGTGAGGCTTGACATGCTGCGTTTCTAGTGAGCTTCTCGGGAATGCTGGTCCGTGAACCTCACTTTGAGTAGCAAGGCGCCTATGATGATGTCATACTGCTTCCCTATCCCGCCAAGCCCACCTCATCACCTCCAAGTGGGTCACCACTGAGACCCCGGGACGCCCCCTGATCAAGCTCTGTTGTGATATGACACTCAGAGCTCATCCTTTTTTCTCTTTCCTTCCTCTGATAAGTTTTTAGTAAGTAACTAAACAAATCCATCACCTGGCAGGTCATTAAGGAAAACATGATTTTGCCCCCATGTGATTTCATTCAATTAATGAAGCTGTCATTAAAACCCATGACTATGTCAGGAAAATTAGTGTCAGGTGTTGGGTTGTTTTGGTTCTAGACTCATTCCTATATTTTTAATGAGGAATATTTGAAATATCGTCACCCTTATTCCCCATCGGGGGCTCACAGCTCAGGACGCCTGAGAAGTCTGACATATTGGAGGTCAGCAGGATGTTTAGAGGAAGCGATTAACACCAGCCGTTGTTGTCTCTCTCTATTAACACGAGGCTGCCCGTTGAGACTGTTTCCAGAGCCTTAGTGTTTCTTGGGAGATAGAGAAGCAAATGTAGCTTATGAAAAGTGCTGACAACCTCATAAAGGGACCCAAAGGGTGCTAACTAGGGATCTCCCACTCGTATTGTCTGCCCATAGAATGGAAAGCCTTAAGGAAGATTAATTTTCTGTGTCTAACACAGAACATTTATTTTGTAAACTCTGGTTAAAAGAAACATTTTATTCCAAGAAGTGTATGGGGTGGGTTAGTATTTTAAAACAATAATTGTCATGCTTTCCCCCTGCAGTCCCACCCCCTTTTATTTCCAAACTTAAATCAAACTAAACCTCAGAATCCCAGCTCTCACTGTGAGTTGTTGCAGCAGAAATATGAAGAGAATCAAAATAAATTTTTTCTTTTTTCACCCCTTTGGCTTGAGCGTTAGAGCTGTGTTTGGAATTCAACAATAAGTTTGGAAAAATGCTTACAGAGTAAGCTTTCTTCCCTTTCACACAGGGAAACTAAAAGTGTCTGGGTTGGAGCACTGAGGAAGCTATTCAGGAAGGAGACAAAGTTCATTGCTGGTGGGGTTGTCGGAGAGGGTCCTTGTTTTGCATCCTGATCCATGGGTTGATATCCTAGGACAGGAGAGGAAACAATAGAAACTGAGATAATGGTCCTGCTTGGCACTCAGTGTGTTCCCTCCTATGAGAAGCTTCTGAAAACTTCTTATATGTCTTTTCAAATACTTTCTATTCACCACATTTTGTGTGTCAGTAATTTGGTCATTTTTATTGAATAACATGGTTTATCATATGAACATGCCATAATTTGTTTATCCATTGGATTGTTGATGGAATTTTGGGCTGTTTCCAGTTTTTGCTATTATGAATAAAGCTGATATGAATATTCATGTATATCTATTTTAAACAAACTTTTAAATTTTAGAATAGTTTCAGATGTGTAGAAAAACTGCACAGGTAATACAGAGAGTTTTTATATATCACACAACCAGTTTCTTGTATTATTAACATCTTATATTGGTTCATGCATTTGTCACAATAGTGACACATTATCATCAACTAAAGCCCATCCTTTATTCAGATTTCCTTCATTTTTTCCTGGTGTCCAGCATCCCATCCAGAATACCATATACATAAAGTTGTCGTGACCCCTTAAGTTTCTCTTTGCTGTGGCAATTTCTCGGACTTGCCTTGTTTTTTCCCGACTTTGACAGTTGTGAGGAGTGCTGGTCAGATGTTTCGTGGACTGTATCTCAGTTGGGATGTGTCTGATGTTTCTCTTATGATTAGACTAGGGTTATGGGTTTTGAAGAGGAGTACCACAGAGGTAAAGTGCTACTCTCATCATGTCATATCAAATGTACACATTACCAACATGTGTTGGATTTTTTTCAGTATTTTTTCTGCATCTTTTGAAATTATCATTTTGAAATTTCTCCCATATATTCTATTAATGTTGTGGATAATATTAATTGCTTTTCAAATGTTGAATCGACTTTGAATTCTGGGGATAAACTTCACTTAGTCATAATGTATTGTCCTTTTATGTATTCCTTGGCATAATTTGCTAAAATTTAGTTGAGGATTTTGTGTCTATGTTTATAAGTTATATTGTTACTTTATTTTCCTACCGTATCTTTGTTTGTTTTGTCATCAGAGCAATGCTGTCCTCACAAAGTGAGTTGAGAAGTGTTCTCTTCTATTTTCTGGAAGAATTTGTATAAGCTTGATATCCTATCTTCCTTAAATGTTTGACAGGATTCACTGGTGAAGCCCCAGGGCTTGGGATTTTCTTTGTTAGAAGGTTTTTAATTACAAATTCCATTTCCTTAATAGGTATATGGCTATTCATATTTTTATTTCTTCTTGAGTCAGTTTTATTACATTGTTTGCAAGTAATTTGTCCATTTTACCTAAGCTCTCAAATTTATTGGCATAAATGTGTTCATATTTCCTTATTATATTTTAAATGTCTATAGAATATCTCCTGATATCCCTACTTTGATTTTGTATATTGGCAATCTGAATTTTCTTTCTTTTCCCTTCTTTCTTACCAGAGATTTATCAATTTTAATAACATTTCAAAGAATCAACTTTTGGCTTTTTAATTTCTCCTAATGTTTGTCTGTTTTTTAATTTCATTTATTTCTGCTTTCATCTTTATTTCTTTCCCTCCTTTTCCTTTGGTTTTACTCTGTTTTCTCCCCTAGCTTCTTAGGTAAAAATTCTGATTTTTTATTTTCAGCCTTTTTTTTTTTTTTCTACTTTAATTTTTAAAGATATAAATTTCACTCTAAGCACTGTTTTTGCTGCATCCCACACATTTTGATATGTTGTGTTTTCATCATCTTTCACTTGAAATATTTCCCAGTTTCTCTTGTGATTTCTGCTGTGACCCATGGATTATTTAGAAGTGTGTTATTTAATTTCCAAATATTTGGGGGAATTTTCTAGATATTTTACTATTATTGATTTCTATTTAGTTTTGTTGTCTGTTGTAGCTAGAGACTGTGGTCTGTAAGATTCTAATATTTTGAAATTTATTGCAAATTATTTTTTGATCTTGCCATGTGGCTTTGCCATTTCTTTTGCAAAAGAGGTAATATACATGTTCCCACCTTTGACCTTCAACTTCTTATGTGACTGCTTTGGCCAATAGAATGAGGTGGAAGCGGTTACATGCTAGTTTCAAGCCTAGGCACAAGAGGCCTTGCATATTCCAGTTTCT
Source organism: Hippopotamus amphibius kiboko (assembly GCF_030028045.1). NCBI lineage: Eukaryota > Metazoa > Chordata > Mammalia > Artiodactyla > Hippopotamidae > Hippopotamus > Hippopotamus amphibius. The sequence goes on along the minus strand of NC_080194.1, from coordinate 30,691,898 downwards.
TTCTGGAGGTTTTGTCATCCCTGCAAAAAGAACATGCCAGGGCTACCCTGCTGGTTCAGGGGGAGGGTGTGAAACACAAGGAGCAGAGCCTAGCCTTAATCAGCCAATGTCTAGCCAACCTCCAGATCTGTGATCAAAAATGAATAATTGTTGGTTTAAGCCACTGAGAGTTTTGAATGATTTGTTATACAAAAGCTAACTGATACAGCTACACTCCATGACTGGTGATTGAGTGGATTCTTAAGGCCTAGCCAGCTTGGTCTGTACCCATTCCAGTAGGTGCTCCTGCTCTTTTGGACTGAAGCACTACTGGCCTTTATCCTCATCCTTCCATTACTTTTCTTCACTTGGAACAATGACAATGGACATTAATTAGGGTGTCATTCTGATGAATGTGCTCATGGAGTTGTCCTGACATGACCCCCATGCAAAAAGCTCAGGCTTCCTGGGTACCGCATCTGGACAGAGAGTGTACCTGTGTTGGAGGAGGGGCATAACCAGGGTAGTGGGGCAGAAGCTGATCAGTCTCAGCTTTTTTGCAAGGATGACCCAGGGCAAGGCTGAGTAGAGTGTGCAGTTAAAAGCCTCTACTAGCATGTAGTACCTTTATATTGGCCCCTAACATTCACCCATGAATTTGGACTCCATTAACCTCAGGATGTCATTCCCTTCCTGTGTTGAAACTTGATAACCTCCAATCTGCCAAGGATGAGACTTCTGGGCCTGGCTCTGCATTCAGTTATTCTGCCTGTGTCTTTCCTGGCATTTCCAGTTTAGTAGGGAGGAAGGGGGGAAGCGGCAGCACTTTCTAGTTTTCTATCCTGTCTGAACCTGGAAGTTCCAACTCTTCTCATGTTTATGTTGGTATGTGTGTGCATGTGTATGTGAATGCAATGTGTAAATGTTTTTGTATCTATGTACACACAAGCATACATACCCATTCTCTCTCTGGGTCTCTTGATAGAGATAGATGTATATACACACATGCATGTGTATATGTATGTATATACACACAGGTATATAATAAGCACATATATGCCAAATATATACATGCACTTGTATTTATGTGTGTTATATTTATTAGCCTGCTATTGTTTTTCTCCTGGGCCAAATCTAGAGGAGGTGGACTGGTTCACTCTTAACTTTGCAGGGCCTGAGGTAAGAGTAAAAATGAAACCTTACTTACCATATGAATAAGTATTTAAAAGTGACAAATCAAGGTAATAAATGATTAAACAAATATGTTCTCTCCTCCTACCTTGATAATTATATTTTCATGATAAACTGGAAGGCCCGGCTTCAATTTAGAATGCTCGTATCCCTTAGAGTTCTGTGTCAGAAGTGGTGGTATGGGAAAAGCTGGTCCATGGCCCGTGGCCTGCTCCCCTTTCTGCCACCCCCAACTGGTGTGCACACTAGCTCATGCACTCAAGCATCATTTATACCTCCTACAAAGGGCCACCCTCGGGCACATGCTGGGCTTAGGCATGGATGTTCCAACAGCGCAGCCCACCCTTGGGAGAATGGTTAGGGGAAGAGGCCTGTGCAGGCCAGGTAGGTGGTTTCAGGGACATTTGGGCAGGGGATGCCAGAGTCCTAGATACCCAGGTTGTGGTCTAGAACGGGTTGGGGCAAGACTCCAAGTAGGTATCTCTTTAGCCCTAGAAACATGATCTTCCCCTTCAACCTGCGAGGAAGAGCATAGCCAGCAGAAGAATATGTATTGCTAACAATACTATAACGCTAGCAGTGCTTCATTGAGATATAAATCTTCCTTGATCAGGTGCATTATTCTTTCAATATGCTAGTTGCAAATATTTGCTTTAGAATTTTTGTATAGATATCCACAAGTAAGATTGGTTTATTTTCTTTTGGATGCTATGTAGTTAGGTTTTGGTATTAAGCTTATGCTAGATTTATAAAATGGATTTGGGTAACTTTCCACTTATACATTATGGGACAATTTGAATAATTTATGTAGTATTATATGTTCCTTCATAGTTAGGTTAGTTAGATCTTGCCCATAAAACAACCAGGGTCTAATGTTCTTTTTTATTTTTACTTTTTGAAGTGGTGGATTTGTGTAAAACCTTGCTAGCGTATTGTGTGGTTGTTAATGTGTTCAGACAGTTTACTTTTTCTTGAATTAATTTGGTAATTTATATTGTGCTAGAAAATCATCCATTTCATCTAGATTTTAAAATATATTGACAAAATTTTACAAGATATTTTATAATTATTTTTACTGTTTTTCCACAACTACAGTTTATCGTCTTTCTCGTTCCTGATATGTGTATTGGTCCTGCATTTTTCCTTAGTCAAACTTGATAGAGTTTTGGGCTTATCTACCATTTTTCGTTGGCATTTTGTTCGTGACTCACTACTTTTAGTATTTTTTCTTTATTAATTCCATCATATTTCTTTTAGTTTGTTTTGTTCTAATCTTTTCATTTGAGTACTTAGCTCATTGATGTTCAAATTTTCAAATGCTAATGCCAAGGCAAGAGCAGATGTAGGATGTAAATAGGAAATGAAGCCAAGGGTCAGGAGGACAGGACATGAGGTGGAGGAGAGAGATTGGGAACCACATGCAGAGGGACTTGGGGTGTTATTACAAGCAGCATAGAATGTGTGAAGTTTGGTTGTCAGGGTGACATGTTAGAAAACATTGCCATGAGGACACCCTGCCTCCGCAGGCTCTGCATCCAACTCCGTCTCCATCTTGGCCATGAGTACATCATGAGGAGCTTGCCAAATACCCAACAGAAATCCAGACCCACAATGTCTACTACATTTTTGATCCAAGACTTTTAGTTTCATAGCCCAATAAAATACAAAAAATCAACAGCGACAAACATAGGATTGCTGATTTTTATTTTGTCAAGTACGGATATTACACATATACACATACAACCATTTATTAGCACAGCAATTATACCAGGTTTTAATAGACAAAAGTAATAAGGTCAAAAATCACAGAATAACTGTTGTATTCAATTTGCAATGTGGCTTGAAGAATTTCAGCCCTAGTATCACAAAGCAGAGTATAGAAGGGTGGGTTTGAAGCTGAGTAGCAACAGCTTAATATCCAGCTTACTTGCTGAGCATGGGGGAAACTTGGGGAGCCCTACTTGCTGTAGATTTAGGTCCCCAAATTTTGTACTCTAGGAGTAAGCATGAAATGGAGTTTGAAAACCTGTCACAGGGACTATGTCTCAGCTTTGCTAACCCAGTTCTTGAAAAATAAGGTGAACCCACAGTGCCAAGCACCTGGCAGCAGCAAATGTCAGTTCTCTCAAAAAGAAGACATGGTCATGTATGTCACAAATTATTTTCACAAGCAGTTTTGTAAAGGCAGCATCCTGGACTGGACAAAACTAGCCGGGAATGCAAGGAGACAAAACAGTAAGAATGAAACCTATCAGAGGCAGAACCAATAGCACTTCATTTACTAAAATGATCAGATATAGACTTTAAAACAATGGTGATTACTTATTCAAGGGAATAAAATACAATGTCTAGAATTTTAGCAGAAAATTGAAAGCTATTTTAAAAATGGAACCAAATGAATAGCCTAGATATCAAAACCAAAATTAAGGAGTCAATGAATTGGTATAAGAGCTAATGAGACGATTAACATGTTAAAAGACAGATTGAAAGAAAGCATCCAGACTGAAACATGGAGAGGCAGAAGGAGGAAAAACAAAGAATAGAAGCTAAGAGACAAAGGGTACAGGAATATCCCATATAGTTTTTAATATTTGTATTATTGACATGGCAGGAGGCAGGAAGGAGGGAGAAAGAGAGAGAGACAGAGAAAGAGAGAGAGACAGAGAGAGAGAGGATGAGAAGGAAGCAATATTTGAAGAGATAGTGGCTGAGAACTTGCAAAACTGATGAGAGTTAAATCCACCGTATTCAGATTCCCTACAAACGTCTTGCAGAATGGATGAAAAGGATTCCAAGCATATCATAGTAAAGATGCTGAAAAAGAAAGACAAGGAAATAATTTTAAAATCAACAATAGAACAAGGATATACTACCTTCAAAGACACATAAATTAGACAGTGGACTGAGAGCTAAATGAAAAGAAAAATTGAACAATAAAAAAAAAAACTCAAGAGAAGAAAAGAAATAGAAAAAGAAAGAATATGTGGGACAAAGTAAAAACAAATAGTAAAAAGGTAAATTAAACCCTGCAATATAGGTAATGTAATAAAAACAAATGGACTAAATACTCTGATTAAAAAATCAAAGATTACTAGACTTGATTAAAAACTCAGACTAGAGGTCTTCCTAGGTGGCGCAGTGGTTGAGAATCCGCCTGCCAATGCAGGGGACATGGGTTCGATCCCTGCTCCAGGAAAATCCCACGTGCAGCTGAGCAACTAAGCCCGTGCACCACAACTATTGAGCCTGCACTTTAGAGCCTGTGAGCCACAACTGTTGAGCCCATGTGCTGTAGCTACTGAAGCCCACGTGCCTAGAGCCCGTGCTCTGCAACAAGAGAAGACACAGCAATGAGGAGCCCTCACACCACAACGAAGAGTAGCCCCTACTCACCACAACTAAAAAAAAACAAAAAACAAAAACTCAGTCTATGCTTTAGATGAGTTGTGCATAAAACATAAGGCTATGGGAAAAAAGGGAAAGATTGAAAAAAGATATAGCATGCAGATACATATCAAAGAAAGCTGGTATATATTCTAAATATGAGTCCTTTACTCATTATGTGTGTTTTATATAATAAATACAGGTCTATAATAAAATAGATTATGTATTTATATTATATATGTAGATATATTATAGATTATATATTTATATTATATATGAGTATTATATACTTAGATATATATTATAGATTATATATTTATATTGTGTGTATATATGTATATATATCATCATCAATAAGAAAAAGACAAACAAGCCAAAAGAAAAACAAGCAAGAGAGTTGAACAGGCACGTCACAAGAGCATATCCCAAATGACCAAAAAATATATGAAAAGGTGCATAATCTTAGTAGTAATGAGGAAAATGCAAAATAGAGCCACAATTTGATGCCATTATCTATCTACCATAATGGCTAAAATTAAAGAGATGGATAATATCAAGTGTTGCCAAAGATGTGGAACAATGGAATTTTTATACAGTGTGTGTGGAAGTGGAAATAGTTAGAGCCATTTTAAAAAACTGTTTGGCATTAGCTATTAAACACAAAGATATGCCTACCTTACGAACCAGCAGTTTCGCTCCCAGGTATATGCCTATATTCATTTCTTAGGGCTGCCACAACAGAGTTCCACAAAAAGGTGACACTAGAAATTTATTCCCTCGCCGTTCAGGAGCCCAGACGTCAAAAGTCAAGCTGTTGGCAAGGTCATCCTCCCTCTGGAGCCTCTAGGGGACGAGCCCTCATGCCTTTTTCCAGAGTCTGGTAGCGCTGGGCATTCCTTGACTTATGGCAGCAGGACTCCCATTTCTGACTCCATACTCACTTGGCCGTCTTCTGTGCGTGTGTGTCTGTTTGTGTCCAACTTTCCCTTTTCTTGTAACACTTCTTATATTGGATCTAGGGCCTACCCTAATCCATTCAGACCTCGTTTTAACTAACGACATCTGCAAAGACCTTATATTCCAAATAAGGTCACATTCACAGGTACCAGGGGTTAAGCTTTCAACATATCTTCTTGGGGAACAAATTCAACCCACAACAATACAATACCCAATAGAAATACGTGTACATATGTACCTTGAGACGTGCATAAGAGTATACATGAGAGCATTATTTGCCATAATCCCAAACTGGGAACATCTCTTATGTTAGCAATAAGTTATGGTGGTAGAGTCATATAATAAAATACATAATATGCAATCATTAAAATAAATAAATTATAGCTGTATACGATAGCATGTATCTCACAAACACTAAGTTGAAGAAGCTAGACACAGAAGAATACATACTGTATAAATCTAGTCACTAAAAGTTAAAAACAAAACAAAACAGGCACAGCTATATTTAACTATTTGGGAATATATGTCTAGATGGTTAAACTAAAAAGAAAGTCAGGAAAATGTTTACCCTAAAAGTCAGGATAGTGGTTGCCTTTGGAGGAAGGGAGGGAATTGCAGTTGGGAGGGGGCATGAAGGGGGCTCCTGGGTTTTGGCAGTGTTCTATTTCTTGACCTGGGTGCTGGTTACAATGTGTTATTTTGTGATAAATCATTTAATCATACAATAGTCCCCCCCCTTATCTCTGGGGGACATAGCTTCACCACAATCATCTATCAGTACATCCTTCACCTCCATTTTTATCTGTCATTGCATCCCCAGTGGATGCCTGAAACTTTGTATAGTAACAAACTCTATATACACTGTTTTTTCTGTACACATATATCTATGATAAAGTTTAATTTATGAATTAGGTACAATAAGAGATACAACAACAATAATAGTTACCACTGACCTTCTGATCATAAGTTAGAAGGAAGATCATCTGCTTTGGGTGATCCTGGATCATTGAGTCATGGTGATGTCCATTTTCATAGTTACATGCCAGGAGCAGATGATGTCGATGGTTGGGTATCCTGGGCAGGATGGAGCAGGACAGCAAGAGATGTCATCACGCTACTCCGAATGGTGTGCAATTTAAAACTTATGAATTGTTTATTTCTGGAATTTTCAAAATTTAATATTTTCAGACCATGATTGACTGCAGGTAACTGAAACCATGGAAAACAAAACTAAGGATAAGGGAGGACTACCGTTGTATACCCTTATTTTGTTTACTTTTCTGTATGTCTGTTTTATTTCTCACAGGTGTGCGCGTACACGCATTTGTTTTTTTTTTAAAGAAAGAAAAAAAGTGACTCCAGAAGGTTAGTGGATTTAAGGCCATCTGGGTTACATTTACAGCCAAATGAGCCAAACCAAAGCAAGTGCAATTAACTTTAGTTAAAACAACATATTGTTCTCTAGTCTATTTACCAACCTGGATGGGTGTGGCCCTGTCTGCAATATCTCCTGCATACAGTTTTGAAAATGTTAATTTATTCACAGTTTGTTTTTGAGAACCCATTATGTGCTGGACACTGTGATGTGCCTTTCCTCTGAGTTGTGTTTTCATGGAATTCAGAGGAAATATATACAATTTTGATTTGAATAGCTACTAGTCTCAAATTTCTGCACAGTGAGAATCTTTTCCCTCACACCACCCCCACCTTTGCCCACACTCTAGTTGGAATGATTAAAACTTGTGAAATACATGTTAAAAGATGCACATACTCAAAAAATATCATGGCCATCTGAGATCAGGGTGAGAAAGGCTGTTGAAAATCTGTGGCAGCCTGAGTTGGGGAGTTGATGTGCATGTTCTCTGAATATTTAAGTTTAGATAAAAATGCTAAATCTTATTGCTTGAAAGCTATCCAAAAACCCACAGTGCCAGCCCCACTGGTCTCTCCTTTCTTTAGGAGATGTCATCAAATCTCAATAGATGTCATCAAATAGATGTCATCAAATCTCAATAATGGAAGCTATTAACACAGCACATGAGACTAACAAGAAACCTAAGAAGACATTTATGTTTCTTAAACTTTTATTATCTTCCACACCTGACTTGAAATTCATTACATATGATGTTGCTGTCCTATTTAATTGTATATTTGGGACTAATGTAGCTGTAGCATATGCAAAAATAAATTTGCTCAGTTTTAAGTAAATCCACGTTCAGGTGGTGATGTGCCAAGATACCTATCAACTTGTCATCATAGCCCTTCTCTTTTTTGGGAAGCCATGAGCTTCAGAGGGCAGAGACCATGCTTCCTTCCCTTCCCAGTGTGTACTCGGCACCTACACAGTGTTAGACACGGAGTAAAACCTAAATACTTGATGATCTGCTGATTGAGAAAAAGAATGAGCAAATTCTTGAGAAAACACGTGTTTCCCTAGAGTGAGCAAGGATATTCCCCAAACAGTTCCATTTAAGTTGTATTTAACCACCCCCCACAGCCCCTCAAAAAATGCTCAGACTTTTGGGCTTTCATTCATTCCATCAACTAATTTTCACTGAACGCTTATGTAGACCTTAAGGATATATAGTACTTTTGATTATGAAAGCTAGGAGAAAATAAAAAAGTGGTAGGAAGTATTGGGGGACAATTTTAAATAGAGTGATCAAGGAAGGTCTCACTGAGGTGATGTCTGGGTAAAGATTTGAAAGAAGTGAGGGAGTAAGAGGTAAAGTGAGAGGATGAGGTGAGGGAGTGCACTGTGGGTTTACTGACAGAATAGCCTTTTAGGCAAAGAGAATAGATGTGCAATGGCCCTGAGGCAGATAAATCCTGGGAGAATTCAAGGAAAATCAAGGAGCCCATTGTAGCCAGAGCAAAGTGAAAAGGGGAGAACAAAAGAAGGTGAGGTCAGAGAGGTAACTGGTCCAGACTGTGTAGGGTCTTATAAGCCATTGGTTTTTACTAACAGTGAGATAAGAATCTATTGGATGATTTAGAGCAAAGGATTGACATTATGTGACTTGCTTTTTAACAGAATTACTTTGATGGCTTTATTGGAAATAGACATAAGGGTCAAAAGCAAAATCAGATGGAACCAGAGCTAGCCTATGAGAAATCCTCATCATTAGACATATACAATTGTAACAGAGGATCCAGTTTTCACAGAGGCCAAGTTGAAATAGTAGTTTTCTCCTTTCAGGAATATATTTGATGATAGAGTAGATATAACTATAATTACACAATAGATATTTTGTTTTTGATGAAAATATGTATTTGGTAATGCATGAATATGGAAAGATGTTTTGGAATGTTTAAATGAAATGAGTGAAAATTATAGACTGCTGTTTTTGAATGTTTTTGAAGGCTATCATTTGTCATCTTTAAATGTATTTTTTAAAGGACTGAGAGAATATTTAAATAAAAATCAGTGGATATGAAGCAAAAACAATAAAGATGAACAATGAAATGAATAGAAATTATTTTAATACTGAGAAGTAAATTGTGACAACAGTTTCCAGATTATACTTAAAGCAGTAATGCATTAAGACAAAGAGTTAAATTTAATCCAGTAAATTTGATAATTACTTAATGAAGAGAAGTGATTAACTAAATCCGCTGTTGATTTGGCAAAAATCATTGACATTAATGAGAAATATATAAAACTCAAAGTATACCAACAAACTAAGGTATCAACAAAAATTGACTAAAAGGTGCCGTCAATTCAAAAGTGTTTATGTTCAATTATGGAACAGAAAAGGGTGAAATGTTCTGAAATCTTATAGCTCATAGAGAGGTTTTCCCAAATTTGAAAACAAACATAAAAATGTATATAACATTATCATTAGCAAGTTGTGAAGCTGGAAAAAAACAAAAGTTGTGAAACTGAAAGAAACTTTCCTAAAATATCAACATTAAAGCTCTATTTTTCATCAACTATTCAGGAGGAAAGACCCAACTGTCTTTTTCTTTTACATACAGAAAATGAAGAGTTGATCAAAGAATATGTATCCCAGAATGATAGGATAAAGTACTATAAAGATGTGTCAGGCACTTAATTCATCAAAATATTATATTATATTTCTGGATTTTGTGATGTTCATGTTGCCTTTAAAAAATTTGGATCTAGTTGTGATTTTTTCCCTCATTCTTGTTAAATAAATTAAACAAGGGAGGTCATTAAACTGAATTAGCTCTAATGAGGTGGCAACCTATGTAGCAAACCAAAATCCAAGCCTTAAATGCCTCAAGGTTACAAAATTGAAATCTAAGAACAACCAATCACAAAGAGCCAACGAGGCTTTATGCTACAGGCAATCAAATAATTTCTTTCTTTCTTTTTTTTTTTTTTTTTTTTTTTTTGCTTCAGATCCCCCACATATGGATTGACTCTGATCAATAGATCCATTTGGGCATGTTAAGATCTACAAAACAATTGGGTGTCCATGAAGATATAGCGAGACAGGTATTCGAATTTGGAGTTTAGGGTAGGGGTTCAAGTTGGAGAAATAAATCTGTGAGTTATGGTATGTTGTCCATATTCCATTTTTTTCTCCCACACCACCAAGCAATTAACTTAATTTTCCATGGATGCTGACCAGGTATCCCGCAAATTAAATTCCGACACTATCTACCTAGAGAGTGTCAGATTCCACAGGTAAAGGCTCAGTCCCACAAGACTGCAAAAATATGTAAATATATTTTTATATATTATATATGTAAATTTATAATTTTTGTATATACAAATTTATATATTTTTATATAAATATGTATGTATATATATCTCAGTTACAGGCAGAAGTTAAAGGCAGCCTATAGAGAAGGCTTGAGGGTTTGGGGGACATTGCTTATTATGACCATGATTTCCAGAGAGTTGATGGTTTTAGAAGTTGGGGAGAGTTATGAGATGGGGTCGGAACATACAGAACATTTTGAGGATTAAATCTTGGGGATGAGGGACAAACTGGGGGACCCAGACATCTTGCAGTGACTAATGAAAATGTAGGTAAAGAACATACAGGTAGATGGTTGAGTTGAAGTTGTGAATGTTGAGGGGGAAGAGAGAGATGAAGACCTCGTCAGGGAAAATTTTGAGCTCTGGTACATCTTTAAAACTCCTCTTGGAGGTGTGGAAGCCCACACTCATAAAGTGATGGATTAAAGGATCATTTGTCCATTGAGCATGTAAGGGCTCTGTTTTGACCCCAAAGATGGAGGTGTGGAGAATGTGAAGGTTTCCAATGTCAGCATAAAAACAGCCCTGTGAAGACTGCCAGAGATGCCTCAAAGGTCCTACTGTATGATATCACTTATATATGGAATTTTAAAAAAATACAACAAACTAGTGAATATAATAAAAAAGAAGCAAACTCACAGATACAGAGAAAGAACTAGTCATTACCAGTGGGGAGAAGGAATTGGGAGGGGCGTTATAGGGTAGGGTATTAAGAGACGTAAACTATTAGGTATAAAATAAGCTACAAGGATGTATTGTGCAACACAGGGAATATAGGAAATATTTTATAATAACTATAAATAGAGTGTAACTTTTAAAAATTTTGACTATATTATACACGTGACATATAATATTATACATCAACTAAATTTTGATTAAAAAAACACAAACCCTAGGAAAAGAGAAAAGTCCTACTAAGCTTTTAATGTGAGCCTGATACACAGGTATTTAAGTATTTGTTAAATGAGTGAATAACATTCAAATTAGAATAACTTCTTGGGTAGACCCTTGCCAGTCTTCCACACAATTAAAAGAATAACAAAACAAAGAGTCTGCCGTAAGAGCAAATTCCAGCCCTGGAATGAAGAAAATCCTTACAAATCCTAAAATTTCAGTTTTATGAGTCTGATAATTTAAAAATTCAGACTTGTAGAACATAGGACAAGTGATTATAGAAAAGGAAGGAAAGAAGGAAGTAAAGAAACAACTTTTTCAGTGGTGGTGGGAGAGAGTGAGGAAAGGGTATGATCAGTATTCAACATCAATTTGATGAAAGAGCCAGCACTGGGGAAAGGGTGTGGAGTGTAACATGCATTTCCTCTAAGTTACACCACTGCCAGGGGCAAAGTTGGGGAACGGGCACCTAAAAGCTACAATGAAAGAAAATTAGTTATCTCACTTTTCTTCATTAGCCTCCCTATATGAGGTCACCCAGCACTGCCTAGGTCTCTCCTTGCAATGGCTGCCAGGAACAAGTCCCTGGGATGTGGGTCTCTGCCCTGGGAGAGCCACTGAGTGTCTCTGGTTTCTGGTTCTAGGCTTGTTCCAGGACATAGCCCTGCAGCAGCTTCTAGAAGAATTCATATTCTGCTTCCCAGTTAAAGTATAGACCCCTCAAGGCCACACTCCAAAGTAACAGATTAAAGGGACCTTAAGGCGTTTTTAGTCTATTTCCCCATCTGATGCAGAGGTCCTTTAGAAAATGGCATTGTACCTCAAAGTGACATACACGTTTACCACCCCAGAGGCAGCCCATTCCATTTTGGTCCTTTTCAAGGAACAGAATGTTCAGGCTCGTTGAACTGAAATCCCCATAGCTTTTTTAACAACTTTTCTGCCAAGACTTGTGTAATTAGTTTAATAAGATCAGTGGCTGCCAGTTACAGGCCATCAGATGTCTCTCTGGTGACCAGAATTCAAAGTCTCTCTTATGGAAACACTTGATTTAACCCTGTTTCAGTCTTGGTAATCAATTTCTTTTTCTATATGCATTATGTATAAATGTTCTTCCATTACATTATTAATTAATTCTTTTTTGTATCCAATCCAAAAATTATAGAATGCCTACTATGTGTGGGTCACAGGAGTTTTAGTTACATTGGTAAGTGAATCAGTTAAGGTCCCACTCTCCAGGACTTTATTGGATAGAAGGAGATAGAGCCAGAAACCAGCTTACAATTCCAAAGTGAAACTTGAGAAAGAAAAATAGAGCTGAAGGAATCAGGTTCCCTGACTTCAAACTATACTACAAAGCTACAGTAATCAAGACAGTATGGTACTGGCACAGGGATGTCCCTGGTGGCGCAGTGGTTAAGAATCTGCCTGCCAATGCTGGGGAACATGGGTTCAATCCCTGGTCCACAAAGATCCCACATGCTGCAGAGCAACTAAGCCTGTGTGCCACAACTACTGAGCCCATGTGCTACAACTACTGAAGCCTGCACACCTAGAGCCTGTGCCCCATGACAAGAGAAGCTACCACAATGAAAAGCCCATGCACCATAATGAAGTGTAGCCCCTGCTCACTGCAACTAGAGAAAGCCCGCGTGTAGCAACAAGCACCCAACACAGCCAATAATTAATTAATTAATTAAAAAGTATGGTACTGGTACAGAAACAGAAATGTAGATCAATGGTACAGAATAGAAAGTCCAGAGATAAACTCAAGAACTTATGGTCACCTAATCTACGACAAAGGAGGCAAGAATATACAATGGAGAAAAGACCATCTCTTCAATAAGTGGTGCTGGGAAAACTGGACAGCTACATGTAAGAGAATGAAATTAGAACACTCCCTAACACCATACACAAAAATAAACTCAAAATGGATTAAAGACCTAAATGTAAGACCGGACACTATAAAACTTTTAGAGGAAAACAGGAAAAACACTCTGATGTAAACCACAGCAAGGTCTTTTTTTTCTATTAATTAACTAATTAATTAATTACTTTTATTTGTTGGCTGCATTGGGTCTTCATTGCTGCACGCAGGCTTTCTGTAGTTGCAGAGAGTGGGGGCTACTCTTCATTACAGTGCACGGGCTTCTCATTGCAGTGGCTTCTCTTGTCGTAGAGCACGGGCTCTAGGCACACAGGCTTCAGTAGTTGTGGCTCACAGGCTCTGGAGTGGAGGCTCAATAGTTATGGCACACAGGCTTAGTTGCTCCATGGCATGTGGGATCTTCCTGGAGCAGGGATCGAACCCATGTCCCCTGCATTGGCAGGCAGATTCTTAACCACTGGGCCACAAGGGAAGCCCCAGCAAGATTTTTTTTAACCCACCTCCTAGAGTAATGAAAATAAAACCAAAAATGAACAAATGGAACCTCATTAAACTGAAAAACTTTTGCACAGCAAACAAAATCATAAACAAGATGAAAAGACAACCCTCAGAATGGGAGAAAATATTTGCAAACAAAGCAACAAAGGATTAATCTTCAAAATATACAAACAGCTCATACAATTCAATATCAAAAAAACCCCACAACAACCCAATCAAAAAATGGGCAGAAGACCTAAATAGACATCCCTCCAAAGACATACAGATGGCCAAGAGGCACATGAAAAGATGCTCAACATCACTAATTATTTGAGAAATGCAAATCAAATCTACAATGAGGTATCATCCTATATCAGTCAGAATGACCATTATCAAAAAATCTACAAACAGGCAGTGCAAGTGGCGGTCCCCTGGATCTGTCTCTTGCTTCAACAGTGTTTGGACAGAACAGACCCAGGGACACCCCTTACTCTACCCTCCAACCTTTTTTCCAGTCGCAACCTTCGGAATCAGCCACTCAGCTATCCTTGGTTACTGGGAGAAGCCAACACCATTTTTTGAGCTTACCTCTTTATTACCAATCAACCATGAGCTTTTCTTCAGAATTATTCCACTGAGGTGGAGGCTGCTATCCACTGCCTGGCCAGCGTGCACCTGTGTACCTTCTACACCTTTCTCTCTCTGGGCTTCTATTTCCACTGCAACAATGTGGTTCTGGACCATGTGGGCCACTTTTTCCATAGATTGTCTGAGGAGAAGTACAAGGGCACTGAGTGTCTCTTGAAAATGCAAAACCAGCATGGTGATTGTATCCTCTTCCAGGACATGCAGAAGCCACGGCAAGATTAGTAGGGTAGAACCCAGGACACTGTGGAGGCCGCCATTCTCATGGAGAAGAACCTGAACCTGAAGCTGAACTAGGCCCTGTTGGATCTGCAGCCCCCAGGTTCTGCCCACAAAGATCTCCACCTCTGTGACTTTCCGGAGAGCCACTGCCTTAGATGAGCAGATGAAACTCATTAAGAAGATGGGTGACCACCTGACCAACCTCCACAGACTGGCTGGTCCCCAGGCTGGGCTGGGCGAATATCTCTTTGAAAGGCTCACCCTCAAGCATGACTAGGAGCCTCCAGAGCCCAGTAGCCTTTGAGGAGCCCCTCTGGTATCAGGGCTTCTCCCTGAAGCCCCTCTCTGTAGCCGCTAGGCAGCTTTTAAACTACCCTGGAGCCTTCTCCCAAGCCTTGGACCAAATGGAAACAATAAAGCTTTTTGCAGAAAAAAAAAATCTACACACAATAAATGCTGGAGAGGGAACCCTCTTGCACTGTTGTTGGGAATGTTAAGTCTATACAGCCACTGTGGAGACAGTATGGAGGTTCCTTTAAAAACAAAAAATAGAGCTACCATATGACCCAGCAATCCCACTACTGGGTATATACCCTGAGAAGACCATAATTCAAAAACACACATGTACCCCAATGTTCACTGCAGCACTATTTACAATAGCCAGGACATGGAAGCAACCTAAATGTCCATCGATAGATGAATGAAGACGATGTGGTACATATATACAATGGAATATTACTCAGGTATAAAAAGGAGCGAAATTGGGTCATTTGTAGAGATGTGGATGGACCTAGAGTCTGTCATACAGAATGAAGTTAGTCAGAAAGAGAAAAACAAATATCATATAATAATGCATGTATGTGGAATCTAGAAAAATGGTACAGATGAACCTATTTCCAGGGCAGGAATAGAGACTCAGACATAGAGAATGGACATGTGGGCACAGGGGAGAAGGAGAGGGTGGACCGAACCGGGAGATTACGACTGACATATATGGACTACCATGTGTAAAACAGATAGGTAGTGGGAACCTGCTATAAAGCACAGGAAGCTCAGGCTGGTGCTCTGTGAAGACCTAGATGGGTGGAATGGAGGGGGTGGGAGGGAGGTCCAAGAGGGAGGGGATATGTGTATATATATAGCTGATTTACTTCATTGTACAGCAGAAACTAACACAACACTGTAAAGCAATTATACTCCCCCCCACTGCCCCCACCCCAGCCAAAAAAAAGCGAGTCAAGCACTGTATTACAGAAGTTATTAGAGTTCATAAGAGTTTATAGATGAGCCACCTAATCTCATGCGAATTATAATACCAGAAATCAACTTGCTGTGTTTTTTAGGTACCTGCTAGACCTGAATGTAAATTCCACTCACCTTAGATAAATTTGGGTAGTTTCCATGTTTTTATCAGTCATTCATTTACAGACCATCCCCAGTGGTGGAGCATATAGATAGGGCAAACTCAGTATTGAGCAGCCATGGAGGGGATCAGTGGCTGGTGGGGTGGAGGAGTAGGAAAGTGGGCCTCGGCCTTGGGTAAGTTTTACAGCAGTCAAATTCCAGACTCACTGGTCTTTCTCTAGTGGGAATAGTTACTTCTCACAGTGACATAAATTCCTGGACTTCTGCTGATAAAACAGAAACACTACTTATTGATCACTGATTATTCAGTGGAAGAGCAAGTTCAGAAACAGTAAGCATAAGTATTTCAAAAAATGTACACAATGATTCATCAGTTTCCCTTTATTTATTTATTTTTTTATTGTGCACAGATCTGGTAATCCTAGGTGAAGATCGTAGGAATCAGGAGGAAGATGTGTTCTTAGGACTCTGTTACATATTTCAAGACAAAAGTGATTACTAAACATATTTCTCAGACATCAAACCACATAAGTTAAGAGCCTCATTTCACTGATAGCATTCTTAGCCTCAGGCCATCTTCATAATTTTTACATTTTCTTTAATTTAATGAAAACTGCCCTGATTTAAAAAAACAAGATTTCCATAATTATGCTCTCAATATGGCTGAGGGAAGAGGAGGGGTCTAAGTACAGACATTTCCCATAGGGAAAAACGTGGACTAGACTTTAATCGCATCTCGTCACCCTCTTGTCTGTGATCTCCAGTAGGTTCCTGCTCCACTCCATGAATGGGGGTGAAAAGAGGCCCCATGTCATGGTGTGAGTGTCAGCCAGTCATTCATCTGCTCAGCAAATATTTACTGAGCACCTACTCTGAGGTTCCAAGTCCTCAGGACCGTTCTAGGCTCTTGGGATACATCAGTGAAGAAGACATACAAAGATTCCTGCTTTGTGGAATGTACATGGTGCAGGGGATGATGGTAAATAATGAACATAATTAATAATTATATAGAAGATGATAAATGCTAGAACAAATGAAAATACAACAGGGCAAAAGGGATGTGGGAGTGCACCATGGGGCCATGCAGTTCCCAGTGTTAAATAGGGTGGTATAGGTAGGCCGTGTTGAGAAGGTGAGACTTAAGCCAAGACTTGAAGAAGGTAAAGGAATTACCTAAGGGAATGGCTAGGAGAAAACCCTCACAGGCAGATGGAACAGCCAGTGCAAATGTTCCAAAGTGGAAAGTTTCCTGGCACATTTGAGGGTAAGGGAGGGCAGTATATCTAGAAAAGAGTAAAAAAAAGAAAAAAGAAAAGGATTTGGGAGGAGTGGGGGTCTGGGGTATCAGAGAACTGTGTTAAGACCTTGTAGGGCGGGGGGGAGTAGCGGGAGGGAGGGGATATGCAGATATATGTATAAATACAGCTGATTGACTTTGGTGTACCTCAAAAACTGGCACAAAAGTGTAAAGCAATTATATTCCAATAAAGAGCTTAAAAAAAAAAAGACCTTGTAGGTTGTTATAAGGACTTAGGTTTTCACTCTGAGCAAAGTGGAGAACAACTGCAGGATTTTGAATACGAATTTTGAGCATAGGAGATTTCCTATCTACTGTGTTGAAAGTAGATTTTTAGGAAGCAAGGGAAACTGGGCTGGAGGCAGTAAAAGGGATGAGAGATGATGGTGACCCAGGAATAACAGGAAGTGAGAAGTGGTGGAATTCTAGATGAATTCTGGAGGCAGGGCAAGCTTGATTTCCCGATGGATGGGATAGGGAACGTGTGTTTGTGGAGGAGATCTCAGTTTGGATATGTTTAATCTGAAATGTCTGTTAGACGTCAAAGTAGAGATGTCAAGAGGCAGTTGGATATGACTCTGGAGGTTGTGAAGGGAGTCTGGAATAGAGATATAAATTTGAGAGTCATCAGAAACCCACTAAAATATGTAGCAAATTAATTATTGACAATAATTTGTATTTTAAAATTTAAAATTTAAAAATTTTTAACTTTCAATTTTTTTTTTTTACAGTAGGTCCTTGTTGGTTATCTATTTTAAATACAGCAGTGTGTACATGTCAGTCCCGAACTCTCAGTCTATCCCTCTCCCCCACCCTTCCCCCTAGTAACAAGTTTGTTCTCTAAGTCTGTGAGTCTGTTTTTGTTTTATAAATAAATTCATTTGTATCATTTTTTTAGAGTTTGCATATAAGTGATATCATATATTTGTATTTCTCTGTCTGACTTACTTCACTTAGTATGATAATCTCCAGGTCCATCCATGTTGCTGCAAATGGCATTATTTCATTCCTTTTAATGGCTGAGTGATATTCCATTGTATATCTGTACCACATCTTCTTTATCCATTTATCTGTCGATGGACATTTAGGTTGCTTCCATGTCTTGGCTATTGTAAACAGTGTTGCAATGAATATTGTGGTGCATGTATCCTTTTGAACCATGTTTTTCTCTGGATATGTACTTAGGAGCAGGGTTGCTGGATCATATGGTAGCTCTATTTTTAGTTTTTTTAAGGAACCTCCATACTGTTCTCCATAGTGGCTGAACCAATTTACATTCCCACCAATAGTATAGAAGGGTTCCCTTTTCTCCACACCATCAGTATTTTGTTGTCATTAGATTTTTCCCTTTGTATCCCCACTCCCATGAAAGAAAAATAAGGGGAAGCCAGGCTTTTTCTTCCTTTTCTTTCAAGGGGAGTTTATTTGACAATGCAAAGCATCCAATACATGAAGGAAAACCCCTTTCTTTGCCTTTGTCTTCAAAAGCTTAGAGTTTCTGAAAAGGGCCTCCTAGGGAGGTGTGCATAGTGGGCAGGTAGTTTGAGTAAATTTCATCCTCCTTGTCACAGTTCAGGAAACCCAAGGCTTCCTCAGTTAGCGTACGGCATTCTTCTAAACTCAGGGATTAATTCAGGGGTGGCCCAATCTGCCAGAAGCCTAAGACATTTGCTAAGGATTCTAAGATGTCCATGCAGACTCTCTCTTAGACAGTATGGTGTATGTTTGTTGGACCTGGAACTGATACAGCCATTTTACCCCAAGAGAGAAGTAAGCTTAAGGACTAAGATGCCATATGGAAAAGGGCATACTAAAAAGATAGCAGAAATGGGGCATATTCATTATCTATTGCTATGTAACAAAATTTCCCAAAGTTAAATAGTTTAAAACTACAAACAGTTATTAGTTCATCCTGTCTTGTTGGATGAAGAATTTGGAAATGGCTAAACTGGATGGTCCTGGTTCTTAGGGTCTTTCATGATGTTGCAGTCGAGATGTCAGATAGGGCTGCACTCATCTGAAGGATTGTCTGGGGCTGGAGGAGCTGTTCTAAGATGGCCCTTTCACATAGATGGCAGGTTTGTGATGGCTGTAGGTAGAACCCTCTCCATAGGGCTGCCTAAATGTCCTCACATAGTAGCTGACTTCTCCCAAAGTAAGTGACCCAAGAGAGAACAAGAAGGAAATGGCAGTGCCTTTTGTGGTCTAGTCTCAAAAGTCACACACCATAACTTTTGCCACATTCTATTCATTAGAATCAAGCCACTGAGTCCAGCCCACACTCAACAGGAGGGGAATTAGACTTCATTTTTTTCAAAAGACAAGCATCAAAGAATTTGTAGATGTTATTTTAAAACCACCCCACATAGTGCTAGAGCTCTTCTATAACCACACCTGAAGCCTTTCCTACAAGTAAGTGAACCAATAACTTTCCTTTAGTTTTAAAGCCAATTTTAAAGCCAATTTGAGTTGAGTTTTTTGGTTTTGTTTTTGTTTTTTATTTGGCTGCACTGGGTCTTTCGTTCTGGCATGCAGGATCTTCATTGCCACATGCGGGATCTCTAGTTGCAGCATGTGGGATCTAGTCCTGACCAGGGATTGAACCTGGGCCCCCTGCATTGGGAGTGTGGAGTCTTAATCACTGGACCACCAGAGAAATCCCTTGAATTGAGGGGATTTTTTTGGTAATAATTGTATTAAGATCTATGAATTGAGTTCTTTAATACTTGTAGCTGAAAGCGTTCTAATTGAAGTAGCTGATCTAGGAGAGGATAAAAATTTCAAAGCTGGGAAGCAGATTGTTTCTTGTGAGGTGATAGGTTCTCAAAGAGAAAAGGGGAAATAGCAGCTCCTAGGGAGCCTGGATCTTCTACACGGGGGCTTCCAACATCCACAAAGATCCATGGGCCCAACCCTGGCATGGTCCTAATCATGACTCTTATTTTATATATTCTGATGCTTCAACATCTGCGGCTCTGCTCACTCAGCAGGGACTGCCCCTCCCGTGGTGAGTAAGTTCCTAGAGATAGTGAACAACTCAACCACGAGAGCACTTTTCAAATACGAACCAATCAATCTAGAGCCCACACACCAACCACCCACTTTATGGTGCTCTTGCTCTCTGGACCACTACTCACCTGTGCTAATTTCTCTAGGGCCAGGTCTCAGACAACTAGTGACAGCCTCTATGCTCCAGACCCTGCTGAAATTATTCAAACTAGCCAATCCTAAACCTGCTTGCCATGCCTCACCTGTTGCTTCCCTAGGAAACCATAATGAAAGCTCTTGCACACAGTCGTCCCCTCTCCCTTTGCCTCCTGACCAAACTTGCTATTTCCTTGTGTGGCCCCTGCATGGCATGGGTGCTCTTTCTCTTGCGAACTGTGAGTAACAAAGTATCTTTTCTTTTCTTTTTTAAGAACTTTGAGATACAGTTAACATACAATAAACTGCATATATTTAGAGTGTACAATTTGGTATCCCAATCTCCCAATTTATTTCCCCCCAACCCTCCCCGCTTTCCCCACTTGGTGTCCTTATGTTTGTTCTCTACATCTGTGTCTCTATTTCCACCTTGCAAACTGGTTGATTTGTACCATTTTTCTATGTTCCGCATATATGTGTTAATATACAATATTTGTTTTTCTCTTTCTGACTCACTTCACTCCATATGACAGTCTCCAGGTCCATCCATATCTCTACAAATGTCCCAGTTTCATTGCTTTTTACAGCTGAGTAATATTCCATTGTATATATGTACCACATCTTTTTTACCCATTCATCTGTTGATGGACATTTAGGTTGCTTCCATGTCCTGGCTATTGTCAATAGTGCTGCAATGAACATTGGAGTGTATGTGTCTTTTTGAATGATGGTGTACTCTGGGTACAAAGTATCTTTTCAATGGCAATTGTCTCCTGACCTTTTGACCTTGCTGTACCTCAAATTTTCTATTAACCCTATTTCTGTATTTTAAATCAGGGACATGATCCACAGAACTTCCCACCTTCAAGGAACCATGTGGATGCAGACAAGGCGTAAATCCACTGTGACCAGCATTGTGCCTCTCATGTTCTGGACTATGTAAGACCCTAAGGGAAAGCAGGGGGCAGGGACTGGCTAGTTGAGTAGAATCAGATTTAATATAATTTTAAGAAAATGTTAGGAAAATAGATAACATGATGCTTCTTTACCTGAGTGCATTGATTACAAATTAAAGCCTGCTACATATAAACGTTGTTTTTTGAAGAATCTGTGATAATCCTAATAAGCAGTTATAACTATTCATTTGTTGGTTTTAATCTTCAAAGTAATTTGCAAAGGTTTATTTTTAAAAATCTCCAGCCCCTACCATCTCCCCCATTTGACCTCATGACACATTTAAACACTGAGATGTGTGAAAGCATTTGGTAACAATTTTTGTTACACAGATGGTGCACGCCTCACCTCATCTACAAAATTTGCCAAGTACTTTGAGTCTTATTTCAAAAATATTGTACAATTATTTTTGTAAATTTAATCATGAGTTCACTTCATTGGGCGTTTTGATTTGACCTTTCTGCCAACCTAATGATTTTTCTTAAAATTGAATCTCAACCATCTCTAGTAGGTGAAAGGCTTTCATTTATTTATTTGGATCTATTTATTTCTTCCTAGAATGGGAGGTGAGTCTCCAACTTAGAAACTTTTTTCAACAAGCTTTCCCTGAGACTGATATACCCCTCACTCACCCTCAGGTTCCAAATTCTCTGTATCTCTGTGTTAAATTCTTTCATTTTCCTACAAATGTCAGAGGAAAGCATTGTAGGAAGGTACTCTTAAGCTAAACCATTCCTTTTGGCTCCTTGAGAAAAGCAGCTTCTATATTTTATCACCTCTCTAGCCAGTCTAATGACTAAAGTTAATTATTGAGCCTCTGCTATTTTGGGGAATCAGAGATGCTTAAGATACTGACCTTGTCATTAAGAACTTGAAAAGAAGATTAACCAATTAGCAAACCAATAATTACAAAAGTGTATACAAAAATACTACCTAGATACATAGAGGTGATGGAGACTTAATATGGTATAGGGTAGTGTTTCAGTTGTCTATGGCTACAAGCCACCCCAAAATTTAGTGGCTTAAAACAACAACTTGTGATTTCTCATAATTCTATAATGTAGCTTGGCTTAGCTGGGAAACTGTCCTGCTTTGTGTGTTGTCTGCTTGGGCAGAGAGTCCATGATGGTTTCTTCACTTGCATGTCTGCTTATTCATCTGGGATGACTGGGTACTGGCCTAGTATCTCTCACTCTCCACATGGCATCTCTATCTGGCTTGCTTGGACTTTCTCATAGCATGGCTGTCTCAGGGCAGTAAGACTTTTTTCAGCTGATAGCTTCTAAGAGAAAGGACGTGAAAGCTGCTAGTTCTCTTAAGGCCTGGGTTTGGAAGCCCTAGAATGTCACTTTCATTGCATTCTATTGCTAAAACAGGTCATAAGTTCAGACCAGATTCAATGGGAGGAAACAAAGCTCATTTCATAATGAGTGAAGCGCCATGTATGTACATGAAGGGAAGGCATTTATGGCAGGCATCTTTGGAGATTACCAAGGAGGACAGGTCAGGAAAAGCATTGTAAAGAAGTGATTGAATTGGCCAAGGAAAAATTATCCAAGCATAAACTCATTCTTTTGGCCCCTATGAATAAGGATTTTCCATCTTCACCAACTCTAACCACTCCCCACCCCACTGCCCAGAGAATCAAGCATGATTCACACCGGGCATGAAGATAAGCCCTGGAGAATAACATTTGAAATGTGATAAAGAATCCGTTGTCCATACTACACCTTTCTTTTGATTAACTTGACCCATAATTTTCCTCTCCATGTTCCTTGCATTTCTTTTTTCCCCTTGTGACATACCCCAGTCAATACCAAACTTGTCAATAACCTGGAGAAGAGGTATGTCTCACTGAAGGAAAGTAGTGCTGAAAGAAGGGTTCCTGTGGGCTCAGGGAGAATGATGAACACTTGGCCTCTTTCGGTCCCAGCTGGAGAGGAAACTGGAGAGAATACAGCACCAATGGTGCTTCAACAAGCACCATTTTATTGTCTCCCAATTTATATGAGGGACAACAAGCGGTGCTTGTTGAAGGAGCCAGACTGGGAGTTGGGCGGAAAGTGATGTGGCCATGGCTGGTGAGGCCTGCCAGCTCTGTGGGGCCAGGAATTTCCTGCTGCCTTTATGCGAATGTGGACTCTGGAAACCTGGCTACGTCTGTTCCTATGGGACTAGCAGCTCATTTCTGTAGCCTCAAAAACTCTTGCATTTGGGGAATTACCTCTTTACTGTTCTCTCTTTGGATTTAGTGAAGTTTCCTTGGCATTTCCATATTTCTCAGCTGTGCTAAATGAAGCTATGGGTAGAGATTTGAGCCCATTCCTGGGCCAGAACTATAAAGCTGTACTTCTCCCCTCCACCCCATTCTCACGGTCTGCATGGTGGTAGTGGGAGGAAAAGCAGAGGGAGTGCTTTCAAGTGGGAGATCAGAGACTCTGGTGGGGGCTCTTTGGCCAGCTACCTTTACTTGCCAGTTTCCTTCTCCTCTTCTCAAAATGGGAGGTTCTATGTTTTACTTTTATTTCATTACAGGAGACTGTTGCTAAGTTCCAGGTAGAGGTGGAGGGTCTGAACTAAGCTAGTATATTGGGGAGAAGTGGCCAGGCATGTCTGCCCATACTTACCCTCCATCTCGCGCGTGCGCGCGCGCACACACACACACACACACACACACACACACACACACACACACGGACACCCCTGCCTGGCCAGTGCAGCTCAGTTTCTGCTTTGTGTGCACAACAGCTTGTTTTCCCATCCTGCCCGATCCCTACGCTTTTTCAGGGCACTGACAGCTTTGCCTGGGAGCTGCCGTCTTTCATTACCACCATCTAAAACAGCCACTCAGGGAGTCGAGGGAGGGAGGGAATACAGGGATGTGTGTATAAAAACAGATGATTGAACTTGGTATACCCCCCCCAAAAAAAGTAATAAATGAAAAAAAATAAAATTAAAAAAAATAAAACAGCCACTCAAGTCAGATGGGGGGCGTGTCTGGGAACACATTGCAACTTCAGAATCCAGATGCCACCACATCCAGTCTAAAGACAAATGGGATGACAGTTTGTTGCCTCTAATGAAACAGAGGTTAACTTGGAAATTAACAGCATGAACTATGAGCCCCTCAGGACCCCTCCCTGTCAGGGGTCTGAGCGGGGCAGGACATCACTGTTGCCCTTGGAATAGGTTGTTCAGAGAGGAGACAGGACCAAGCTGACTCTCCATATCTAGGGGGTCCAAATGTTTTTCATTTTTGTGTTTGCGTTTTCCCCAGATGTGTTTTGAGAACTAAACATCTCTGAGAAATTTTGATATCAACCCCGGTGGAAAAATAGAGGAAAAAAGAATCACCATAACCTTAAGAGGTTGAAATTACTATCACGCTCATTTTACAGAGGCATGGGGCGATGCAGACGCTGGTCCATGTTGACAAGCCAACAGTGGCGGAGATTTGAATCCCAAACTCTCTGACACTGGATGGCCTGAGGCCTCATCCCTCCCTGATTAGAAGCCATGAGCTCTCAGCAGCTCTAGGCCTGGCCTTTCCACTGCTCTGCCCCAGGCTGCTTTCTCAGGGCTGGCCGGCTCCCCACTCTCTCCAGTTTCTTTCCCTAACGCCAAACCTCAGCAACTTGGCTGCTTTTCTCTTCTCTGGAGCTTCCATCACTGCCTCCCCCAGGTCTTCTCTCCCTAGTCTCAGAGGCACAGTGGGCTGCAGTGTATCCAATTCCCTGCTTCCTCCCTGCTTTCAAAGACAAATACGTACAGCTTTTGTGTTTAAAGGACTTCACTACAGGTCTCAACAGGGATGCAGAGCGAGAGTGGCAGAAATAAGAGCTCTGCAGCATCTTTATTGTCCTGGTCTCAGGTCCAGAGTCCCTGACTCCCTCGTGAGATGGGTAAGGAAAGCCTTGGTGACATTTAAACATCCATTTTTATTTCAGAAAGTGGAGCTCACCAGTGCCCTTCTCTTCCTACTGTTCCCCAGCTTAGGGAAGAATGCAGGGATGCTTCTTTCTCTTAGGAAACTTCTCCCCAGTCAAAAGATTCCAGTCAGGCTGGGCATTGGAGATTTCTTGCTTCACCTGGTTGCTTGCCTCTTGGGAGATTTCCATACTGGGAATCACTCAAGTTCCTGGCTTCTGCCATTCCCAACTTGTCCTCCTGGGGACGTTTTCTCAAATTTAAAGCATTCAATTTCTTATTGCCTACGAAAAAATCTCATAAGGCAATCTGAGTCACGAACAAAGAGGGAGATGGCTATAAATTTATTTCCCTTTTTCTTTCTTTTTTTTCAGTGGAGAGACAATACAGTTAGGTTGGAATAGACTAGGCGATTGTCTCACCAGGTGATTCTTAGGGGAAAGCAGAGATGGTGTAGCTTGAAAATAATCTATATCAGCCACAGCTGTGGAGTGGGAGAGACAGCATTCTCAGCGGGCAGTGAAAGTCGGTTATTCATTACCCCCAAAGACTTGACAGTACACTGAACACATGACATTATATTTATGCTACATAAAATAATGTGATACAATTTTTATGACCCAATTTAATCCAGTAGAGGGTATCGGTTTAATAAAGACAAGGACACTAGAATTAAAATTATCTATAGATCTACATAACAAAAGGCTAGTAAAAAGGGGAAGTACGCTAATTTGACAGGAAATAGATAGCATTGTCATAAAATTTGTAAAATGGAGAGAAAGTGCCTCACTCTGAATTCTGTGAGCTAAGTTGACAGGTGCTGAGATCCGTAAAAGGGAAAAAGCGAAAACCACACAGCTGTCTTTTCTGAAGTCCCAGGCCAAGCACACGTGCTATTCATTTATTCTTTCCTCTGACAGCAAAATGGAGTATCTGCTGTGAAAAACTTTGTTTTAACAACTATCTAAGAAACAAGCAAACTTTCCTACAATCATGTAAGATTTTTCAAAGTTGAATTCCACTCTGTGTGGGTACCTTGCTTACCTTCTGGATATCCATGGCAACTGGCTGGAAATGGCTAATATAAATATAGAAAAATCAGCACTAGCTGCTCTCCAGACCCATGGAGAGCTGTGGTCTCAGAGCTTCATGTGATTTCACCGAAGAAGAAAAATGCATGTGATGTGTGAGTGGATTTCAATTTTATGTCCACCCATCAAATGTTTATGAAACTTCCCCTGAGAATCCCTAGTCCCTGCCCTCAAAGAGCTCACAGGTCATAGAAGATGTAAGTTACTCTGATGTGTGGGCTTTTTCTTTTTTTTAATTGGAGTACAGTTGATTTACAATATTGTGTTACTTTCTGCTGTACAGCAAAGTGAATCAATTATACAAACACAAATATCCACTCGTTTTTAGATTCTTTTCCGTTATAGGCCATTACAGAGTATTGAGTAGAATTCCCCGTGCTATATAGAAGGTCCTTATTAGTTATCTATTTTATATATAGTAGTGTGTATATGTCAATCCCAATCTCCCAATCTATCCCTCCCCCAACCTTACCCCCTGCTAACCATTAGTTTGTTTTCTACATCTGTGACTATATTTCTGTTTTGTGTCGGCTTCCTTTTAAGGGTTGGGGTTGAGAGTAAATCCTAAAGGTTTTGCTTACCCATGTTCCTGGTTCCAAGTTTGTGGTGGCGTCAGCCTCTCAAGTTTCTTTTCCCTTTATCCATCAGTCAACTCCCTTGAACTAATCCAGCCATTGGCTTCCTTTACCCCTTAAGGTTACAGAGGAAGATTTGGGGATGTCAAGCACCTAACCTCTGTCGGCCAATTGTC